>NW_022436993.1:4819309-5071339 GCF_009761245.1 Sapajus apella | reverse complement strand
GTGAAAGAGCTTGAACATTGAGTATTACAATATGATGGAAAGAGCATAGACTTTGAAGTCAGACATAGCTTCACATTTTTTTTCCCCCAACCAAATGAATGACTTTAGGCAAATTGCTAACCTCACTGAATCTTGAGAAAAAACAAATGGAGATACTGGTACATTTTTTCCCCCAGGGTGTTAGTATCCAGCAGAAAAACCTGAACTATTATAGATACTTAATGTGTGTTTTAAGTTTCAATAGAGTGATTTTGAATTACAGAGTAAGGAAGAGCTTCCCTATGTTGAAGGATTTAGGATGACTGCTGATAAGAAAATAGCTAGCATGCCCATTTGTTCTGAGTGTCCATTGAGTGAAAATGAATGAAACAAAGCTTGGAAGTGTTAGCTTTTGTGTTATTGAATAGTCAGAGATGAGAAGAGTATAAAATGTGCAAATTGTAAAGTCCAGGCGAGCATAAAGGCATTAGAAAGGGAAAGATGAGTATGGGCTTTTAGTAAACTGGAAACTATTAGTCTCAGAAGGCTGATTAAAACGTGGATAAGCAAGTGTGATAGGAAACTGAAAATATCTATTACCTTTCTCTTGTGAACTGAAATCCTCTTCCCCAGCCAGGATCAGAGCCAGCCAAACCATATAATCTTTCTGTTTTCCTTTTCCTGGTTCAATTTCTGCTGGACTCTGACTCTCAGCCAACGTAATTCAAAAGGTCCCTGCATTCAGTAGCAGGTTTGGCCGCCAACTTCTATCTCCACATCTTCAAAATCAAGGTAGAATTTTACACTGCCAAGTGCACCAGGCAAAAAGCAGAATGACTCTTTGATTTCTTTCTTTTTTTTCTTTAAGACAGTATCTCATTCTGTTGCACAGGCTTGAATACAGTGGCATGATCATGGCTCACTGCAGCCTCAACCTCCTGGGCTCAAGCAATCCTCCCACCTCAGCCTCCCGAGTAGCTGGGACTACAGGCATATGCCACCATGCCTGGCTAAATTTTATTTATTTATTTGGAGATGAGGTCTTTCTATATTGCCCAGGCTTGTCTCAAACTCTTGAGCTCAAGCGATCCTCCCTTCTTAGCCTCCCAACCTGTTGGGATGACAGATGTGAGCCACCATGCCCAGCCCCTTTGATTTCTTAGAAGAAACAGTATGTATGTAGCTCCCCATGTGTGCAAAGAGGTTTGTGGTGTGCTTTATAAAATGCAGAGAACTCTAAGTCAGTGCTTAATCTCAAGGTAAAAAAGGCTCAGAATCTGTAATAATTTAAGGGACTATGGATATGTAAAAGGAGATGGCCCTGAGCATCACATGGCAACATTTATCCCTTAAGGATTGTTGAGGAAAAAGCAGTTACTCTGTGAGATGAAGCTGAGACAGTAGTGGGTGGGGTTGTTAAGAGTAAATGAATAAGTGTACACAAAAGCACTTAGAACACTGTCCTGCACACGGGGTGTGTTCAGTAAATGTGAGCAATTATTGGCTTCAAGCAGTGCTACCTAATCTGCCTAGCGATAAAAATCACCTGGGAGGGCTTGTTAAATTTGAAGGTTTCCAGACCTCTCTCTGAAGATTCTATTTGGGTTGGCCTAAAAAAGTGTGGGGGAGGTGAAATGTTTATGTTCAGCAAGTATCCTGGAATTCTTCACATTTCTCTAGCTTAGAAAATACCACCTGAAAACAATGGTTCTCAGATTTTCGGTATTTCAGAGACCTCTGGGTGCCCTGCTGATAGGGGTCTGGAAAATAGTGAATCATCTACATATTAACAAAAGTTCAAGATAGTTCTGAAGCTGGGAGAGTTGCAAAGGGGCTTTATCCCATTTCTTTAAAAGGTCCCTTAAAGAGATCCACTGGAGTCTTATTTTGTTTTGTTTTCAAGACAGAGTCTTGCTCTGTCACCAAGGCTGGAGCACAGTGGTGTGATCTTGGCTCATTGCAACCTCCACCTCCTGGGTTCAAGCAATTCTCCTGCCTCAGCCTCCCGAGTAGCTGGAATTACAGGAGTGTGCCACCAAGCCCAGCTAATTTTTGTATTGTTAGTGGAGAAACGGTTTCGACATGTTGCCCAAGCTGGTCTTGAACTCCTGACCTCATGATGCACCTGCCTCGGCCTCCCAAAGTGCTGGGATTACAGGCGTGAGCCACCACACCCAACCTCCACTGCCTTTTTATACACTATTTCCAAACTTTGGCTTTTGGTCCAAATATCAAAATTTTGGATGGAAAAGGAGACAGGTAGGTATCTTCAAATTCAGATTCCCAGGCTTGTCCTGCTGAGACCTTTAATCAGTAGATTTGGGGTGGGGCCTGAGCATCTGCATAGTTTAAATTTTTCAGGATATTATGTTAAGCATCCTGCTTTGGGAACCCTTTGACTGTACCACGAGGAAGACAGCTGGGTTGTATTAAGATACCTTGGGAAAGAATGTGTCCATTCAGAACAGGATTGGTCCCTGGAGAAATACAGAGGGATAGTTGAGAGTGGCAGGAGGCAGCCAAATGCCTAAGCAGAGAGGAGTGGGTCCCGGCAAAAACCCACTTCCAAGCCGAAGACAGTTTGAAGCCCAAAAGCCAAGCTATAAGTTAAACTGGGATAGACAACTTTTCTTCCTGTTTGATGTGCTTTCCTCTGATTGACCCTACCCTTCACCTATTTTACACATACCTACCCTTTCCTAGCTGGTTTTCTATACTGTTGTGTCCATCTTTTCATGGTGTCTTTGCTTTAACCTTTTTTGTATATGCACAAACCAATCAGCATGCACTTTCCATTCTGAGTGCATAAAAGACCCCCGACCCAGGCAGTCTTGGGTTACTGCATCCTCCACCTCCAGGTTTCAAGTGATTCTTTTGCCTCAGCCTCCCAAGTAGCTAGGGTTACAGGTGCCCACCACCACACCCGGCTAATTTTTGTATTTTTAGTAGAATGGGTTTTCACCATGTTGGTCAGGCTGGTCTCGAACTCCTGACCGCAGGTGATCCTCCTGCCTTGGCCTCCCAAAGTGCTAGGATTACAGGCATGAGCCACCATGCCCAGTTCCAACTAATTTTTTAATTTTTAATATTCTTGTAGAGATAGGGTCTTACAATGTTGCTAAGGCTGGTCTCAAACTCCTGGGTTCAAGTGATCCTCCCTGCTCAATTTCCCAAAGTGTTGGGATTACAGGTGAGAGCTACCATGCTTGGCCCCAAAACATTTCTTGGGGGTTATTTGTATCAAGAAATAAGCTGGCTGGGTGCTATGGCTCATGCCTGTAATCCCAGCACTTTGGGAGGCTGAGTTGGGAGGATTGCTTAAGGCAGGAGTTTGAGACCAGAGACCAGCCTGAGAAGCATAGTTGAGACCCTATCTCTAAAAAAAAAATGAAATTTTAGCCAGATGTGGTAGTTCATACCTATAGTTCCAGTTACTCGGGAGGCTGAGGCAGGAGGATATCCCTTGGTCCCAGGAGTTGGAGGCCGCAGTAAATTATAATCACATCACTGCACTCCAGTCTGGGCAACAAAGTGAGAATATGTTTCCAAAAAAAAAAAAAAAGCAAGCATTAATATCTCATATACAGCTTCTGACATGACATAAAATATACACATCATGTCATGAAAGAAGTTACATTTGTAGATGTAGAACAATTCTCAAAGTACCATCACAACAGGAAGGAGATGGTGGTAGGGATGGTTGGCCCTAGACATAAGCAGTAAGAAGATACACTGATATAGTGAATTTAAAAGCAGTAATCAAACTCACAACAAATTTGTGTGTTTAAAAATCATCATATGCTAGCAATCCTAAATAATCTTGATAAAATACGCCTCCCTAAAAACCCCAGTTCTTAACTGTTGCTGTGATAACTGGGTTTACTGTTGAATAAGCTTCAAATGAGCACATTTTAATTTCTTATTCTTTATTTTTATTTTTACTTATTTATTTTTAGAGACAAGGTCTTGCTCTCTGGTCCAGGCTGGGCTACAGCCTTAAACTCCTGGGTTCAAGTGATCCTCCCATGTCAACCTCCCGAGTAGCTGGGACTACAGGTCTGAGTCACCACACCTGGCTAATTAAATTTTTTTTTTTTTTTTGTAGAGATAGGGTTTTGATATGTTATCCAGGCTGGGTTGGAACTCCTTGCCTCAAGTGACATGTTGGGATTACAGGCATGAGGCACTGTGTTCAACCTAATTACTTATCCTTTAATAAACATTGCATCCTAGCTGGAAATTAACCTGGTACAGTTGCAGGTATACAGCCAGTCATACAGTGGACTCTTCTATGTGTATTCATTCACAGAAGATGCTCATGAAGGTGCAGCATTTTTGGAGGCTTTTTCCAAGTGCTGTGGCACTGCATATTCTTGCGTTTCACAGTAGTCTTGGAATTAATAATGGCAGTATGGGATTGCAAAGATAAGAAACAGTCTGAATTACTTTATTTATGTATTTATTGGCCTTTAATAGTCATAGAAAGAAAGAAAAAATAAATAAAAAGAATAAATAAATTATTTATTTATTTAGAGATGAAGTTTCACTCTTGTCACCCAGGCTGTAGTGCAGCAGTGCCACATCGGCTCACTGCAACCTCCACTTCCCTGGTTCAAGCGATTCTCCTGCCTCAGCCTCCAGAGTAGCTGGGATGACAGGCACTACCACTCCCGGCTAATTTTTTGTAGAGACGGGTTTGGCCAGGCTGGTCTTGAACTCCTGACCTCAGGTGATCAGTCTGTCTCGGCTTGCCAACGTGCTGGGATTACAGGCGTGAGTCATGGCTCCTCAACCCCCTGAATTACTTTAATCTGTCATTCTAAGTGGCCTCTTGGAGTTTCTATTTGTGTTTAAAATCCAAAAGAGTGAAAAAAAAGAGAGACATATAATATTTTTGTTTGGTAAATGCAGATTTTATTTCATACATGAAATATTTTATTGGATTTGAATAGTATATTTTAAATTGAAATTTATTCTTTAATTTTAATAAATTGCTTTGAAATAAAGAACAAATGAAATAATTATTATTGTGAATTATTTCATGACTATTGCTTTTTGGAGTATAGATGAATGAGGTGTTAAAAATGATGCACTCTGATTGTCAAATATGCTAGGAATATTAGGTGCACTGCTGATCCCTTAAAAGATCACCGTTGGCTTCAATTAAAAGAGAACACATTAATTAAGATAGAGAGAAAATAGATTTTATAACCAACTTTTCATCTCCCTCCACTCCCGTAATAATTCAGGAAAAATTGAGTAACTTATTAAAATCTCTGAATATGTTTTATTCCCTCTGAGGGAACTTCAAGGAACAGAGGAGTTTGTTCCTTGAATGTTTCACATTTCAAAATTTATATCTGTTCAATGGCAATTTGAGGAAAAGTTGTCTTTTATTTTTTATTAAAAAATTGTTTTTCGACACAGGGTCTCATTCTGTTGCCCAGGCTGGAGTGTAGTGGTACAATCACAGCTTGCTGCAGCTTTGACCTCCTGGTCTCAAGGGATCCTCCTGCCTCAGCCTCCTGAATAATTGGGACTACAGGTGTGCACCACCATGCCCAGTTAATGTTTTAAATTTATTTTTTAATTTTTTGTACAGATGGGAGAGGGTCTCACTTTGTGACCCAGGCTGGTCTCAAACTCCTGGCTTTCAAGCAATCCTCCCACCTTGGGCTCCCAGAGCGCTGGGATTATAGGCATGAGCTTGGCCTAGACAAATTGCCTTTTAAACATGGTAAACATGTTCATGGGTATTTAAAATTTATTGATTATCTATCATCTTGTGACAAAAAGTTCCTAATAATTTTTAAAATAAGGAAACAATGTTTTGCATTTAGTGTTATAACTTAGGAAGTAGCCTTAGATACTGTCATCAGGTTTAAACAGTCAAATGTTTTGGGGTTATGTATGCGTGGCAGCACTTAATGAAAATTGCCATAGTGAAAGTGCTTTTCGAAATTTGTTCAGTAAGTTACTTGTGAATTATTGGATCTTCCGGAGACCAAGGGTGTTGTCTCAGATTGGTCAAGTTCTCATTCCCTAGGTGCAGCTTGACCTCTGGGGCACATGCTCTTGCAGTCATTGGCAGGGATCACCTGCACGATTTAGTTTCCTCTTCTCCCCTTCCCTCTCCCTCTCCTCTTTCCCTTCCTCACCCCTCTGCATTTTTGTCCATCTCTTCCTGGTTTTACTTTCATGCCAAAAACTTACAGTTAAATTCCCTTGAGTTACATTTGCAAAATTAATTTGTGTATCATCCAACTCCACAGTATTTGGCAAGTCATGGTATTTTGGCTTCCATCTTCATTTCACTTGCATTAAAACAGATTAAAATAATCCAAGGAATACAGAATGTGGGATTAAGATAAATGCATGCTACACGGTTGGGAATTTGTTATGCGCATTTTTTTTTTTTTTGCAAATAAATCTGACCTTAAAAGGTAATTGCTTTAGGACCTTGAAAAAATCAGGGATAAAGGATTTCTCTTAGGCAGCATACTTTTGATTCTCTAGGGTTAACAAAGAGAAGCGCTTTCAGAACACCAAGGTCAATGATAAGTTAAAGAGTTTTGCTACATTCCCCTTTGTTTTCTACCCAAAACATATTAAGCAATATCTGGATATTACCCTCATTGGTTTTCAGGCATCTACAAATGAGATAGTTCTTTATAAAATCTCTGAATAGCCCTGGACTCATGTTTACTTGGTCAGAGGTATATACAAAGGAATTGGCCTGCAGCACACAGCTGAACTCGGTGGCCATGAGTATCTACTTTATAAGGTGGGGGTGTTCTGCCCTCTACTATCACCCCTGGAATAAAAAGTATAGGTGAGAAGACACTAATCATCACTTCATCCTTCCTGGAGGCATGCTCACTGGGCCGATTTTCTCTAATAACTTTCCTAACTGGAGAGGGTGCATGCACACGTTTTAAATTAAGAGAAGATTCCTACAGGCAAACAACACGTTCTCCCCTTGTTGCAATATTTGTCTTCTGGGAAAGGACATTCAGAGCCTTGTGGTAAGTTGCTTAATAGTGGTCATGGTCTGTCAATCTCATTTTTTCCCTCTAAGAGAGAGGGACAAAATAACTGACTGGTGAATCTCAGGGTCCCTAGGCTTATATGGGGAAATTAGATGGAAGGTCTCCCAGGACAACAATGTTTTATTCTGGAATCAAAAATTGGCTTTCCAGGGCAGGGATTTTGAGGGGAGTCCATGATTCTTAGGGAAGTCCTTGGCTGGGCTCCTTATTCCTTTAAAAGGGGCAACAGTCTTTTTTTTTTTTTTTTTTTTTTGACAGAGTGCCACTCTGTTGCCCAGGCTGGAGTGCAGTGACACAATGTAGGCTCACTGCAACCTCCGTCTCCAAGGTTCAAGTGAATCTCTTGCCTCAGCCTCCTTATTAGCTGGGACTACAGGCACGCACCACCATGTCCAACTATTTTTTTGTGTGTGTGTGTATTTTTAGTAGAGACAGGGTTTCACAATGTTGGCCAGGTTGGTCTCAAACTCCTGACTTCAAATGATCCTCCCAAAGTGCTGGGATTACAAGTATGAACCACTGTGCCTGACCTAGCACAGAGTTTTCTTGTTTGTACATTTTACCATTTTTTTAAAATGCTTCTCTGACTTCTAAAATCATTTTTAGAAATTCTTTTGCAGCATTCCAGAAGCTAAGGCTTGCTCTGCAAATTATATTAAAAGTAGTTCTTAATTCTTATGTGAAATTTATATGCCATTTTCCACTTTCATTTTTCAGAATTTTAAATAAAACAGATAAACACCAAGGACACAAGAGCAGTACAGATGGTCCCGACTTTCAGTGTTCAACTTACAACTTTCTGACTTTAGGATGGTGCAAAAGCAATATGCATTTGGTAGAAACCTTCCTTTTAAAAATTTTGGGCCAAGTGCAGTTTCTCATGCTTTTAATCCCAGTACTTTGGGAGGCTGAGGCTGTAGGAATGCTTGAGCTCAGGAGTTTGAGACCAGCCTGGGCAAACATAGTGAGACCCCATTTCCATAAAAAATTAAAAAATTAGTCAGGTGTGGTGATGCTCATCTGTGGTCCTAGCTACTCAGGAGGCTAAGGTGGGAGGATCGCTTGAAGCCCAGGTGATTGAGGCCGCAGTGAACTATGATTGTACCACTACACTTCAGCCTGAGCAACAGAGTGAGACTGGGTCTCAAAATTTTCTTTTAAAGGAATCTTTCCCTAGGTTAGTGTTACTAGCAATAAGTAATGTGGTATTCTCTTTCAATACTGGACAGCAGCATTGAACTGTAGCTCCCAATCAGCCAAGTAATGAGGGCAGTAAACAACTGATACTCTACAGTGTACTATGTGGCCTTTTTTAGATATTGTGTTTTGCGTTTTTACATCTCCTTATGTCTACAAAATACCCACCTTGTCCCCTGCTTCAGATGAAAAGAGGAAGGCAATTATCATTGAAAAAAAACTCATGATAAGGTGGGACACGGTGGCTCATGCTTGTAATCCCAGCTACTACGGAAGCCGAAATGGAAGGATCACTTGAAGCGTGGAGTTAGAAACCAGCCTGGGAGACACAGCAAGAGCCTGTCTCTAAAAACCCCCCAAAACAAAAACAAACAAAAAAACCTCAAGGTAATTGCCCATCATGAAGCACAGTGTTAGCAAGCTAGTAATGTCCATTGCATGTGAATTAGGACTGTTGCAATCAATAATCTCAATCATCTTTTTTTTTTAATAGAGACGGGGTTTCTCCATGTTGGTTAGGCTGGTCTCAAACTCCCGACCTCAGGTGATCTAATATCTTTTTTAGTCAGAGCCTTGCTCCGTTGCCCAGGCTGGAGTGGAACGGTTTCATCTCCACTTACCACAACCTCCGCCTCCTGGGTTCAAGCGATTCTCCTGCCTCAGCCTCCAGAGTAGCTGAGATTACAGGTGCGCATCACCATGCCCAGCTATTTTTTTTGCATTTTTAGTAGAGACAGGGTTTCATTATGTTGGCCAGGCTGCTCTTGAACTCTTGACCTTGTGATCCACCTGCCGTGGCCTCCCGAAGTGCTGGGATTACAGGCGTGAACCACCACACTCGGCCAATCTCCATCATCTTAAAGGATAAGAAGGGAATGAGTGATTGAAAATGTTTACAGCAAGTCATGGATAGTTCCAACGCTTCAAAAGACATCATAATTTTTATAATAATGTGAAGGTCATTAGTGAGGCAGCAAGTGCTGACTGAAGATGTCAAATTTTTAAAGGAAGAACTGCGTCTTAGTCCATTTTCTGTTGCTTATAAATGAATACATGAAACTTGGAAATTTATAAGAAATGAAATTTATTCTTACAGCCTGGAGTCTGCAAAGTCCAAGTTTGATGGGCTGCACGTTGTAAGGGCCTTCTTGCTGGTGGGGACTCTCTGTAGAGTTCCAAGGTGGTGCAAGGCATCCCGTAGTAAGGAGGCTGAACATGCTTAGATTTCTCTTCCTTTTCTTATAAAGCCACCAGTCCCACTCCCATGATAGCCCATTAATCCATTAACCTGTGAATGAATTAATCCACTTACGAGGGCAGAGCTCTCATGACCCAATCACCTCTTAAAGGTTGATGTGGTTTGGCTGTGTCCCCATCCAAATCTCATCTTGAATTCTCACACATTGTGGGAGAGACCCAGTAGGAGGTGATTAAATCATGGGGGCAGGTCTTTCCCATGCTGTTCTCATGATAGCAAATAAGCCTCATGAGATCCAACATCTTTAAAAAGGGGAGTTTCCCTGCATAAGCTATCTTCTCTTGTCTGCCGTCATGTGAGACATGCCTTCCACCTTCCACCATGATTGTGAGGCCTCCCCAGCATGTGGAATTGTAAATCCATGAAATCTCTTTCTTTCATAAATTGCCCAGTCACAGGTATGTCTGTATCAGCAGCATGAAAATGGACTAATACAAAGGCCCCGCCTTTCAGTATTGCTGCATTGAACATTAAGTTTTGACAAGAGTTTTAGAGGGAACAAACATTCAAACCATGGCAAGCCTCATAGGATGATTGCAAATGATAAATATTTGCCAGAACAAATATTTAACGTCAGTGAAATGAGCTTGTTTTGGAAGTGTGTGCTGAGCATACATACATTCATGAAGAGTTCAAGACAATGCTAGGATTCAAGGCGTTCAAAGATGATCTCACACCACTTTTGGTTAGAAATGTTGCAAGATTCAAATAAAGCTTTCCTGATCTACCATTTAAAGAACCCTAGAGCATTCAAGAATGTGAGCGAATATATGTTTCCCATTTATTATTTCCGTAACAAAGCCTGTATGACATCAAAATCGTGTGAGGACTGGTTTTTGAACTGGTTTTAGTCCACGGGCAAGAGAATATTGTAGGCAAAACAACATTGCATTCAGATTCTTCTGATACTAGCTAATGCTCTGGGGCCCGCACAGCATATGGGTAACATAACATCCTGATGTAAATGTTGTATATTTGCCACCAAACAAAACTGTGCTAATTCAACCAATGGACCAGAGCACAAGAGCTGAGTTCAAAGCATGCTGCTTACACCAGATGTTTGCACAGGCTGTTGAAGTGACTGAATCTAGTCAAATGTTCCTAG
Source organism: Sapajus apella (assembly GCF_009761245.1). Classification (NCBI taxonomy): domain Eukaryota; kingdom Metazoa; phylum Chordata; class Mammalia; order Primates; family Cebidae; genus Sapajus; species Sapajus apella. The sequence goes on along the minus strand of NW_022436993.1, from coordinate 5,060,751 downwards.
AGTTTTGGAAAGGTTCTAACATTCCAAGTGCTATCTAGAACATGGCTGCAGCATGCATAAATTGAATTTGGAAGAAAGCTTGGAAGATATACATGAACACATTCAAAGGCTTTAGCAAAGACTCTGCTCTTGACGGAATAGTAACAGTGTATTAGTGCTTGGGAAACAGCTAGAACTGGACGTTGACGGGAAGGTTGAGCTTGCAGGCCTTGAGGCTGAAGAAGGTGTCAATGAGGAGCTGATCAAACTGGAGTAAGAAAGAAGTAAAGAACTTGAGGCAGAGGAAGAAGTTTTACCCAAGGCATCAAGAAAGTGCACAGCAATGAAGCTGCAGAGGTGTTTGCTACGATTAGCAGTGGTGTACAGATGTTACAAGAAAACACCGCATGTTCTCACTCATAAGTGGGTGTTGAACAACGAGAACACATAGACACAGGGAGAGGAACATCACATTCTGGGGCCTGTTGGGGAGATGGTGGGGACTAGGGGAGGGATATCAGGGGGTGGGGGATTGGAGAGGGCTAACATTGGGAGAAATACCTAATGTAGATGACGGGGGATAGATGCAGCAAACCACCATGGCACGTGTATACTTATGTAACAAACCTGCATGTTCTACACATGTACCCCAGAACTTAAAGTATAATAAATAAATAAATAAAATAAAATAAATGAAAAGAAAGGAAGAGAAATGGGTTTATCGAAAAGACACATGCACTCATGTTCATTGCAGTGCTCTTCACAATAGCAAAGACATGGAATCAACCTTGGCACTCATCAATAGTGGTTTGGATAAAGAAAACGTGGTACATATGCACCATAGAATACCGTGCAGCCTTAAAAAGAATGAAATCTTGTCCTTTGCAGCAACGTGGATGGAGCTGGAGGCCATTATCCTGAGTGAACCAATTCAATAATAGAAAACCAAATAGCAGATGTTTTCACTGATAAGTGGGAACTAAACATTGAATACACATGAATGTAAAGGTGGGAACAATAGACACTGGGGACTGCTAGACAGGGGAGGGAGGGAGGGGAGAGGAGCAGAGGCTGAAAAACTCCCTGTTAGGTACTATCCTCACTGCCTTGGTGACAGAATTGTTGGAATCCCAAGCCTCAGCATCATGCAATATATCCATGTAACAAACCTGCATATGTACCCTTTAATATTTTTTTTTTTTTTGAGACAGGGTCTCACTCTGTCACCCAGGCTGGAGTGCATTGGCATGATCTTGGTTCACTGCAACCTCTGCCTCCCAGGTTCAAGCGATTCTCCTGCCTCAGCCTCTGAGTATCTGGGACTACAGGTGTGCACCACATGCCTAACTAATTTTTTGTATTTTTAATAGAGATGGGGTTTCACCATGTTGGCCAGGCTGGTCTCGAACTCTTGGCCTCAAGCGATCCACCCACCTTGGCCTCCCAAAGTGTTGGGATTACAGGCATGAGCCACTGTGCCTGGCCAGTACCCTTTAATCTGTAATAGAAGTTGAAATCGTAAAACAAACAAAAAAAGAGAAATGGATGCCAATTATGAGAGATTGGCAAGAGTTTCACAGGCAGATGCAGTATGCTCTTGCTTGCTCTAGGGAAATATATAATGAAAAGAAGAAACAAACTCTACAGTCAAAATTCAATATCTTCCTGAACATTATGACTGCGAAACCATCAAGTGTTGACGTCCCAGTGCCTTCTACAGGTCGAGCATTCCTAACCCGAAAGTCCAAAATGAAAACCTTTGAGTGCTGACATGATGCCACCGTGGAAAATCCCACACTTGACTTCCTTTAATAATTTCACAAAATCATAAAAATATGGTATATAATTACCTTCAGTTTATGTGTATTTTGTGCATATAAAACAAATAAATTTTGTGTCTGGACTTGGGTCCCATCTCCAAGATCTCTCATTATGTGTATGAAAATATTCCAAAAATCCAAAAAAAAAAAAATTCTAAAATACTTCTGGTCCCAAGCATTTCAGATAAGGGATACTCAGCATATACCAGCTATTCTCTCTGGAGCCTCATTAGAAGAGTTAGAAATTGACAACTCTGTGGCTGTGACATCCCTTCATTCAGCAATTAATTTCAGTTCAGTGCTTCACACATTCTTCAGGTCCAGTGTACTTTCAGTTGTCTACATGAATGGTGAGGACCTATACAACTGCTCTATTTTTCACAGTTTGGTATTCAGTAAATTACATGAGATATTCAATACTTTATTATAAAATAGGCATGGTGTTAGATGATTTTGTCCGACTGTAGGTTAATATAAGTATTCTGAGCACATTTAAGGTAGGCTAGGCTAAGCTATGATGTTCAAGAGGTTAGGTGCATTTAATGCATTTCTGACTTACGACATTTTTCATTTATGATGGGTTCATCAGGATGGAACCCCATCAGAAATGGAAGAGCATCTGTACTAGAATATGGCTGAGGCTTGCCCAGCTTTTTCTTGTTTTTAATTTAGTGGAATTATATTGATTTCAAAGGCTTTGCACTTGAGCATATTGAAATACCCTTAACTGAAAGAGAAAGATATCTACTTTATTTGAGTAAATGTATGGTAATGTACTGGCTGAAGTCTTCTGCTTGTCAAATACAATAAAAATTACTTACAATGTCTGGTTGTATGAAAGAAATACTTTAAGTGAAAGAGTTTTTACATTTGAAGAGGCTTTTTGTGTGGGCAGAGAAATTGAGCTCATTTTTACTTTTCCTTTTTTGCGATATAGTCTTGCTCTGTTGCCCAGGCAGAGGGCAGTGGTGTAATCGTAGTTCACCGCAGCCTCAACCTTCTAGGCTCCAGTGATCCTCCTTCCTCAGCCTCCTTGAATAGCTGAAACTACAAGTACACATCACCACACCTGGCTTATTTTTAACTTATTTTATAGAGATGGGATCTCACTATGTTGCCCAGGCTGATCTCAAACTCCTGGACTCCAGCTGTCCCCCTGCCTTAGGCTCCCAAATCATTGGGAGTAGTTACAGGACACCTTGCCTGGCCCATTTTTACTTTATTTTTAATTTGGGATTTTCTATAGTGCTTAGATTTTTTTTTTTTTTTCAAAAAAAGACTATATCATTATTCCTGTAAGGGAAGCCCTGCTTTAGATACTGTTAATAAATTATAACATCATTAATAGCAACAATTTGACCACAGGTAGTAAGGAGAATGATTCTAAAATACGAGGTAGTGGTAGACCTTTGAATAGTAATTTTATAAAACTTGAGAAAATTGAAACTAAACATGTCAGTTTAATGAAAGTTTGCGAGCTAATCTTTTTTGTTAGTTTACACATACCTCTTAAATACTTTTGTTTACGTTTTAAAAATTATTTTATTTATTTATTATTAGGTAGGTTCTCACTTTGTTATTCAGGCTAGAGTGTAGTGGTGCAATCATAGCTCACTGTAGCCTTTACTTCTGACCTCAAGCGACCCTCCTGCCTTGCCCCACAAAGTGCTGGGATTACAGGCGTGAGACACCACACCAGGCCTTATTTAGGTTTTAACTTGTTGTCATTTCATTTTAGTTAGAAGCATTTATTCACTTCAGCTTGATGGAATTTATTCCTATTGTTAAGCACGTTGGTTTATTTTTGTGTGGCTCCATAGTAATAATGGAACCACACAAAATCAAACACTTACTTGATTCCAGGCCTTGTGTTTGCTGCATGCTTTATGAGGATTTTCTCATTCAGTCCTTCAACAGCTTCATGCAATAGGAATTAAGACTATCATCTCTGTTTTGTAGATGAAAACACAGGGGTGGAATCCATATTCTGTAATTCAAGAACTTCCACTCTTATCCACTATGCTAAATTTATTTTAAGTAAAATTAAAGAGTCAATAAATAAAATAGGGAATAAAGGTTTTTTGTTATAGAAAATTTCAAGTTAAAGAATTATACTGAAAAAAATAATTATCCTGTGTACCCTCATGTACACATGTCCTATCTTGCATATGTAGATGAATCTCTGTATCCTCTGTCTTCTGCCCCATAACTATTGTAAAGCAAGCCCCAGACATCACATTATTTCATTAAAGTGATTTTGTTCTTTGAGTCAGGATCTTACTCTGTTGCCCAGGCTGGAGGGCACTGGCATTAACATGGCTCACTTGTAGCCTCAAGTGATCCTCCCACCTGAGCCTTCTGAGTCCACTGCTGGGACTACAGGCACCTGCCACCACCCCCAACTATTTTTCTTTCTTTTTAAATAGAAGCAAGTTCTTATTATGTTACCCAGGCTGATTGATCTCAAACTCCCGAACTTTAGTGATCCTGTCACGTTGGTTTCTCAAAGTGCTGGGATTACATTTGTGAGCCACTGGGCCCTGTCACTGATCCACTTTTTTTTGAAACAGAGTCCCACTCTGTCACCCAGGCTGGAGTGTGGTGGTATGATCTCAGCTCACTGCAACCTCTGCCTCTCGGTTCAAGTGGTTTTCCTGTCTCAGCCTCTCAACTAGCTGGGACTACAGACACCCATCATCATGCCTGGCTAATTTTTGTATTTTTAGTAAAGGCTGGGTTTCACCATACTGGCCAGGCTGGTCTTGAACTCCTGACCTCAAATGATTCGCCTGCCTTGGCCTCCCAAATTGTTGGGATTACAGGTGTGAGCCACCGTGCCAGACCTAATTCACTTCTATAGTGCTGCAGATAGAATTGATCCTGTGACTTATTTCCTGAATGCTGTATTTATACATTACTTTTGTGCTTAAATTTGCTGTGCTTTAAGTGGGAATCAAGATGCATGAAGCAAATTCTGTTCTCAGGAAACTTAAAATCTTACTTTGGGAGGCCAAGGTGGGAGGATCACTTGAGGCCAGGAGTTTGAGATTTGCTGGGGCAACATAGTAAGAACCTGTCCCTACAAAAAATATTTAAAAATAATAAATAAAATAAACTTAAAATCTAATGGTAGGGATGAAATATATACATAAATATTCCTAATAATACGATACATGTCAAGGTCATGTATAGATAAGTTTAGAAGAGAATTCAAGTATCTACATTTGTGAATGACTTCTCTCTTAAATGTTTTGAGCTCATAAATGTGTTATTTTAGTGCTTCAATATGCACCTTAAAAGACAGATATTAACCCCAGTTATCAATGATGAAGTTGAGGCTCAGGCAGGAGGTGGCATCTGAATAGGCCCGAGGGCTAGGGAGGATTTGCGGAGCTGGTGAGTTGGGCACCCCAAGTGAGGGGAATAGCTGTGGAATGGCACTGAAAACACCCAGGTCCAGGAAGCAGAGAAACATCCCAGTGCAGGGTCATGGAATAGTGAATGGAAAGGTCAGAGGAATACTTTAAGGCTTCTACTTTGTAAGGAAAGACACTGAGTGGCTGGGTATGTATTGTCATGTGTATGTTGAATGAGGAAAATACATTGGAGACAAACACAAAGGCAGTTGTGTGATTTCTACAAAGGATCTGCTTATCAGTGAAACATCAATAGATCCTGAGTGATGTGAGTGTCTTGGAGAGGTCATGACCTTAGAAAGCTAAATAAAAAATAAAATAAAAAGCATTAAATAAATAAATGCAAGCACAAATCACAAATCTCTGATTTTTGAGACCAGACTGAGCAAGACCTTGTCTCTGCAAAATATTTTTTAAATTAGCTGAGCGTGGTGGCATGTATCTGTAGTCCCAGCTACTCTGGAGGCTGAGATGAGAGAATCTCTTGAGCCCAGGAGTTTGAGGCTGCAGTGGGCTGTGATCACACCGTGGCACTCCAGCCTGGGCAACAGAGAGAGTCCCTGTTTCTTTAAAACAAAAACAAAAACAAAAACAAAAACAAAACAGAAAAGAAAAGAAATAATACATCTTCTTGTGGTCTGAGTCAGCCAATGAGAACACAACCGTGGAAAGATCTTGGAGTCAGAAAAAAGTCATAGAATTCTAGGAGTACAGCATTCATTGTCCTCTACTGTCCTGTGCTAATGCAGACCCAGCCATTCTTTGTATGCCTCAATTTCCAAAAAGTCTTTTAGTGCTATCTTCTCTTAAGAATGCATCTTGATTTTATAATGGAAGTTGGCTCTCAACAGCATTTTTCTTTTGTACTTTAAAGCTTAAGACACAAAGAAAAGCATGCATAAATAATCTGTCAAGTCTAGGGATACCTCTGTATATACTTCCAAGTCTCTTCCTCTCTGTAAATTTTTTGTTAGAAATTTATGGCAGTCAATTATATATCCTTGGCACCTACCGCATCCTTTGGTTTTCATAAGCATGTTTGACTTAAATACTCTCTGCCATCACTTATTCTTCCACCTCCAAACTCATTTGTTTTGAGTTTGCTATTGTATTTTCACTTTTTATTTATTTTCATTTTTGAGATGGCATCTTGCTCTGTCTTCCAGGGTGAAGTGCAGTGCAGTGATCACGTCTTACCGCAGCCTGGAACTCCTGGGCTCAAGTCATTCTCCTGCCTCAGCCTCCTGAGTAGCTGGGACTATAGGCACTCACCATCACACCTGGCTAATTAAAAAAAATTGTTTTGCAGAGACAGGATCTTGCTATGTTGCCCAGGCTGGTCTCAAATTCCTAGCTTCAAGTGATCTTCCTCCTTGGCCTCCAAAAGTGCTGGAATAGTAACAGGAGTGAGCCATGGTGCCTGGCCTCTATTTTCATTGAGAACTCTCTTTTAGGTCTAGTATTATCAGCTGCATCATAAAAAAAGGTCCAGAAAAACAAAAACAACATATTAAAACTTAGGTCAAGGTTTCTTTGATTTTCTTCCTTTTTTTTTTTTTTTTTTTTTTTTTAAGATAGAGTCTTGCTCTGTCACCCAGGCTGGAGTGCAACGGCACAATCTCGGCTCACTGCAACCTCCACCTCCAGGTTTCAAGCGATTCTCCCACCTCAGCCTCCTGAGTCGCTGGGATTACAGGCACCTGCATCATGCTGGACTAATTTTTGTATTTTTGTAGAGATGGGGTTTCACTATGTTGTTGGCCAGGCTGATCTTGAACTTCTGACCTCAGGTGATCTGCCCACCTCGGCATCCCAGATTGCTGGGATTACAGGCGTGAGCCACCATGCTCAGCCTCTTTGATATTTTTATGTGATTGATTTCTTGCTGACCTTCATTGGCCACAGACACATTTACATTTGTTAATGGTTCTGGGGCTAATAATCTCACTTTAAAGAACAACATAAGTTGTTTAGATGACATGTGATTATAGGAAAGGACTGATCAAGCCAGGAAATGAGGATCCCCAATCAATGATTCAGTCACTTACTGTGGCCTAAAGTGAAATCAATTAAGTCCTTCCTGAATAATTTTTTTTTTTTTTTTACATAGTGACAGGGCCTCTCTCTGTTTGTCACCCAGGCTGGAGTACAGTGGTGTGATCACGGTTCACTGTACCCTTGACTTCCCAGGCTCAAGAGATCCTCCTTTATTGATATGGTTTGGCCGTGTCCACACCTGTCTCAACTTAAATTTTTTCTCCGCAAATTCCCATGTTTTATAGGAGCGACCCAGGGGTAGGTAATTGAATTATGGGCGGGGGGGGGCTGGTTTTTCCCGTGCTAGTCTCATGACAGTGAATAAGTCTCAGGAGATCTGACGGGTTTTCTGCTTTAGTCTCTTCCTTATTTTCTCTTGCAACTACTGTGTAAGAAGTGCCTTTCACCTCCCACCATGATTCTGAGGCCTCCCCAGCCATGTGAAACCGTTAAGTCCAATTAAACTTCTTTTGTTCCCAGTTTCGGATATATCTAACAGTAGCATGAAAATGAATTAATACACATATCAACCTCCTTAGTAGTTAGGACTACAGGCATGTGCCGTCATGCCTGGCTAAATTAAAACTTTTTTTGTTGGGATGGGATCTTGCTATGTTGTACAGGCTGGTCTGGAACTCCTGAACTCAAGTAATTCTCCTGCCTCAGCCTCCCAAATGCTGGGATCACAGAGCGAGCCATTGTACCTAGTCTTCCTTGTGTAATTCTTAGTGTAAATCTGGAATAATCCATATCAATCTTATTGAAAAATAAGGAAGAAAATTGGTATGTATTTGAAAGAGACAAAATAATTAGATACCTTTGATTCAGCTGTTATACTTTTAGCAGAAATAATATTTACTTTTAGAATGCTTAATTTTCTTAAAAACCCAAACACAAAGACTTGAAAATCCTTTTCTACATAATCTTTTTATCTTGAAATTTACTGTCTCTTGAGAGAAGAGATGGTTTCCGAATTTTTTCTTGCATCACAATCTGCCAACCACAGAGAAATTAAGTGATGCTTAAGAAACTAAGTATGATCTATATTTATTTTCAGCATAATATTTTACTGATTTTTTTCACCGTCTATAAAATATCTATGCTGACTATGTCTAAAAATCTTTTTAAAGCTGCCTAATTGTGTGATTTCTGGTTGGTACTCTCAATCCATTTGCAAACATTCATCACCATTTAGTTCAAATGGAATGTCCTTGAATTACTTGACCCATCAAAAGGCTTCATCTTCTTTTGGCTGTTTAAGTGATGAATACTGATCTCTGAAATGACTGTTTAATTTTTTCATTAGTCTTTTTACGTAAGAAGGAAAAGCTGTATCTTCAAAATATATGATTTGATCAAGTATTAAGGAGATCACAAGTGTTTCCTACGAGTGCTTACTGTATATATTACGATGATGTAAAATGCATAACTGGCTCACTCAGTTATTTGTGGTGGTAATAGACGATATATTTAACAACCTGAAGGGCATGGGTGCCAACCAAACAGAACAAGGCATTGGTCTTAGTGCTAGAGAAGATTGCTGGATCATGAGGAGGGGGCTCCTGGGAAGGGGGGCAGCGTAGTTGGGGGGGATGGAAGTAAAATATTCAGAAAGCTGTGCTATGTTTCACTATTCTAACAATAGCATGGCTGTGCTAAAAAGACCCCACCACCCGTAAGTTCTGTTGTTTGAAGAACTGTGTCAAGGAAGCCAAGAGTATAAATTTCACCTGGATGCAGACCTGTTAACAGATACAGCAATTTCCAATACATTCTAATAAAGCCGCATGATGATGAAAGAAAAGAGCACAGACTTTGGGGTCAGCAAGGCTGAATTTGGATCCTTTCTTTATTCCTTAATATCTGTGTGATCCTGGGAAAATTTCTTGTGCTCTACTAATGTCAGTTTCCTCCTCTACAAGAGGAGATAGCAATGCCCTCCCTTTAGGGTTGCTGAATGGCTACAGGTGATATGGGTGAAGCTCCTGGAGTAGCACTGAGCCATAGGCAGGAGGGGCTAAGGGCAGCTGCCATCATTCCCTTTCTTTCTGTGAGTCCATTCTCTAAGCGTTGTTCTTTCCTTCTTGGAAAAACTTTTCTTGAGCTCTTTGTTTTCTGCTCCTGCCTTAAATGTTGATGATCCTTGGAATTCCTTTCTGTGAGTGTCTTGTTCTCTTTCTCTCTTTATTCTCTCCAGCAGCCTCATCCACAACCATGACTTCTGCTATAACTTTAGGCATGATTTCCTAATCTGAATCATTGTTCGGATATTTCTCCTGAGCTCCAAATCCGGGTTCTTACTAGTGTTCTCTGCTTGGCTATCGTTCAGCACCCCCAGACTCCACGTGTCTGGAATTGAATTCATGATTTTCCCTAGCACCACACTCTTCCTGCCTCTGCTACCTTAGTTGAAGGTAGCACCATTCATATATGTTCTTAAGCTGGGAAGCTGGGGGTTATCTTTGAACATTAACTATCCCTTTCCTCTTTCCTTTTTCCTCTTTCTCCTCTCCTTCCTTTTCCTTTTCCCTTCCCTCCTTTCTCTGTCTCTTTTTCCTCCCTCCTTCTCTTCCTTCCTCCCTTCCTTCCTTCCTTCCTTCCTTCCTTCCTTTTCTTTCCTTCCTGATCTTGCTGTGTTGCTCAGGCTGGAGTACAGTGGTTTCATCTCAGCTCACTGCAGCCTCAACTTCCTGCGCCCAAGCAATCCTCCCACCTCGGTTTTCTGAGTAGCTGGGACTACAGGTATGTACCACTGCACCCAGATAATTTTTGCATTTTTAATAGAGATGCTGTTGCCCACACTGGTCTTGAACTCCTGGGCTCAAGCAATCCACCTGCGTCAATTTCCCAGAGTGCTGGGATTATAGGCATGAGTCACTATGCCCTGCCAATTACCACTTTTACATCCAAATATGTCATCTCTTCCTGTTAATTTTGCCTGGTAAATATCTTTTTATTCATATGGTCTTACTTCAGGTCTCCAATCTTTCTCCACTATTAACTTGACTTCATTGCTTGTAGCATCAACCCCCTTCAGAATAGCCTATAAAAAGCCTAGAGAGGCTGGGCGCAGCGACTCAGGCCTGTAATCCCAGCACTTTGGGAGGTGGAGGCGGGGGGATCACTTGAGATCAGGAGTTGGAAACCAGTCTGGCCAACATGGCAAAACCCTTTCTCTAGTAAAAATACAAAAATTAGCCATGTGTGGTGGTGTATAGGGGTAGTCCCAGCTACTAGGGAGGCTGAGGAATGAGAATAGCCTGAACCCGGGAGGCAGAGGTTGCAGTGAGCTGAGATTGTGCCACTTCGCTGTAGCGTGCGTGACAGAACAAGACTGTCAAAAAATAACAAAAGGCCTAGAGAATAATTCTTTTCTTCCTCATATTATTTTCTTTTTTGGTGGCAGGGTCTCACTCTGCCACCAGGCTGGAGTGCAGTAGCAATTGTACCTCACTGTAGCCTCACACTCCTGGGCTCAAGTAACTTTTAAAAATTTGGCTAGCTAAAAATGGCTATTCATTGTAAAAAGGCGAAAAAAGTTACAGGTAAATAAAAATAAAAACTACCTATAATCCACCATACTAAAAATTTGGTACACATTTTTCAGATTATTTTAAACATATGCATAATATAATGCTGTGTAAGGTGAACTCTAGTAAATTTTGAATCCTTCTTGTGATGAGATTTAAAATAAGTTAAACTAGGATGTGAAGTTTTAACTCCACTGGGCAATTGATGGCATTTGTGCTAATGAATTGAAGTTAAATCGTTGGTTGCTGACTGATTTTTGGTTGATTGTATTTGAGAGACTGTCAGGCCAAATCACCTACCTTTGTTGGGGCTAAAAGGGTTCTCCTAAAGGAAATAGATGTACCTGCTGTCAGTCATCCTAGGGAGCATTTAATCCTTGGAGCATGAAAGTTGGAGAACAAGCCTTGATAAGGCTGAAGGCTATTCTCTCACACCAGAAGTACTTTTTAGTAAACTCTGAGGAAGGGATTGAAGGAGCATTTCCAGGGAAGGAACAGATAAGGGTTACATGAAGGAGGCTGGGTGCAAACCAGCTTTCCCTGCATCCTTTTTTTTTTTTTTTTTTTTCCAGAGATGGGTTCTCCCTTTGTCTCCCAGACTGGAGTGCAGTGGTGCAATCATATCTTATTAGTGGCCTGAACTCCTGGGCTCAAGTCATCCTCCTGCCTCTGCCTCCCAAGTAGCTAGAACCTCAGGCACGCACCACCACACCTGGATAATTTTTTCATTTTTTGGTTTTTGTAGAGACAAGTTCTCACTATGTTGCCCAGGCTGGTCTTAAACTCCTAGGCTCAAGTAACCCTCCCACCACAGCCTCCCAAACTACTGAGATTACAGGTGTGGGTCACCAAAGTCGACCTTGCAAACCAGACTTGTTAGGGACCAAGGATATACCCGGGCACGTGCGGTAGAAATTCTGAGTTACTCTGCGTGTAGTGCTCCCTTCTCATTATTCTCAAAACCATGGCAAGACTCAATGGAAGTGACAGTCTGCTTCCTGCTGAACCAAGGAAGTAAGGGAAGAAGTCTGGTTGATACTTGAGACAAAATTAAATGACTAAGAAATGTAACTAGCGCATTACAACACAGCTAAGATAACCAATGAGTAATCATAGTTGAAATGTATTAGGTGTCTTGTCAGTAACTTAAATTCAGTAGTAATTGACATTCTGCAGTAATAAAAATTAGTAGTGTCAATGTAGCAGACAATTGTCACCTTTTCAGCATCTATGGTACTTAATTTACTTGCATCTTAAAATTCTGTGTGCAGCAATAACTTATCCAAGTGACCTTTAAAAGGTGAAGTCTTCTTAAGGTATTTGTTTTTTACGTAGATAATAATCCTTTGAAAAAAGACAAGCCTTCCTAAAAAATAGGTGGCTGTGAATATCTGTCTTATTTCATTGCTCTGAAGCTCTTCATTGTTGATGGTCATTCATGGTTTTGCAGAGCTGTGGGTGTTTCTGTGGTTGGTGGTGCCCCACACAACATTCCCATGTTGCCTTCAGTGATGATGTTGCTTTACTCTTGTTATATGACCTATTATCTTGTGGAGAAATTTGCAGTTCTGCAATTTAAATCTATTTTCTTAGCCAGGCGCAGTGGCTCATGCCTGTAATCCCAGCACTTTGGGAGGCAGAGGTGGGTGGATCACTGGAGTGCAAGGGTTTGAGACCAGCCTGGCCAACATGGCAAAACCCTGGCTCTACTAAAAATAAAAAAATTAGCCGGGCATAGTGGTGTCCACCTGTAATTACAGCTACTTGTCAGGCTGAGGCCCTAGAATTTCTTGAACCCAGGTGGCAGAGGTTGCAGTGAACCGAGATCACATCACTGTACTCCAGCCTGAGTGGCAGAGCAAGACTCTTCTTCAAAACAAACAAACAAAAGCTATCTTGTTAATGTTTCCATGTTTTATTAGTGAAAATTAGATCTGAGATTTCCTGAGTCTCAAGAGACTTTCTGTGTACGAATTATTTTAACTTAGTATCTTTGAAGACAGTAATTAACGTAGTATATTTAAGTTGCTAAGTTTTTTCTCTGCATATCCTGGATTTTTAAATGACACTGATTATTTGTATCACATGCTGGTTAGACCAAAAGAAGATGTTTCAAATTAATGTAAAACAAGTTCAGCCTTCCCATTCTTAAAGTTAGTTTTTAAAAAATGTCATATAAGTAGGAATCTGTTATGTATGTTACCTTTGTTTCCTAAGAATAGTCTTTTCATAGCACTAAGACAAAAAGACTTTTCGATCTTTTCCTAAATATTTTGCATTCATTTATATGAAATGGGAATATTTTAGTTTTCATAGTATCAAGATTTGTAAGAACTTATAGCAAAATAATAATGTACACTAAGATAATTTCTGTTTCATAAATTGTTTTGTACTGATTGAAATTACTCCTGTTCATGTACACTAATATTTAAGTATTTGTCTTCTCCTAAGGTCCAAGATAACACGTTGTTTTTGCCAGTGGATCTCCAATTTTAGCGTGCATCCAAAATGCCTGGAAGATGCTGGGTCTCACCCTGATATTCTGACTCAGTAGGTCTTGGGAGGGGCTGAGAATATGCCTTTGTAAAAAGTTCTTAGGTTATGCTGATGCTTCTGGCAGGGGACCCCACTTTAGAGTGATTAGTTTATTTTATTTTTGGTTTTTGGAGACAGAGGTTTGCTCTATCACCCAGGCTGGAGTGCAGTGGTGCCGTCTCAGCTGACTGCAACCTCTGCCTCAGCTGGGTTCAGGTTATTCTCGTACCTCAGCCTCCCAAATAGCTGGGTTTACAGATGCCTGCCACTACACCTGGCTAATTTGTGTATTTTTAGTAGAAATGGGGTTTCACCATGTTGCCCAGGCTGGTCTCAAACTCCTGACCTCAAGTGATCTGCTCTCCTCAGCCTCCCAAAATGCTACGATTGCAGGTTTGAGCCACCGCGCCAGTTGAGAACCATTAGTTTAAACATTCAGGAGGATGCTCTGGATAGGCTTGCCTGAATGCTGGAAAGTTTCTGCGACTAATAGACACAGACAGAGGATCCCTCATAGATGTTCTGATCCTAAGTGCTTAGGTCATATATCCCCATTTAATTTCATAACGCGTGGAATGCTGGCTCAGGTGATGGGGAGAGGGCTAAAGCTATAAGCCCCACTTCAGCTATGGGAGAGTACAGGCAGGTGTGGAAGAGTGTGTTAGTTTAGCTTTGTACAAATGGAATTGGAAGTTCAGGTGGAGCCATAAGGAAGGCAAATAAAAACTAGGGACCAACACTCAGGAACAGGAACAGGACTGCAGAGAGAAAGGAAACTAACAACTTGTTGACTACATAATGACAGATGCCTTCATTGACTCATTTCATTTAATCCACACCAGTCTCCTGAGGGCAGGGAATAGTATTCTCATTTTTATAGTTGATGAAAGAGACTGAGATTCAGAAGGTTAAGTATCTTACTCAAGGACACTCCCAAATTGTAATTGTCTGTGCCTTAAATTAAACCCCAGCTGGTTTGTTTATAAACTTTCTATTGAATCTGTGGATGAGAGTTTGAGAAGGGAAGTTAGGCAGAGTGTAACATACTGCAAAGAGATCAAGTGGGATGAAAACTTGGAAAGGGACACTTAGATTTGCCATCTGAAATGAAAAGCTTTAGCATTTTGGTTATCAATGCAAGTCCCCCAACTGCAGAGGGCAAAGAAGGAGATATAGTAAGTGAAGACTTACTTTTGAAAAGGTTGACTTTGGCTGGGCATGGCTCATACCTGTAACCCCAGCACTTTGGGAGGCTGAGGTGGGAGGATCCCGTTGAGCTTAGGAGTTTGAGATCACCCTGGGCAATATAGTGAGACCTTGGCTCTACTAAAATTCCCCCCAAATTAGCCCGGTGGTATGGTACATGCCTGTGGTTCCAGCTACTTGGCAGGCTGAGGTGGAAGGATCACCTGAGCCTGGGAGGTCGAGGCTGTAGTGAGCTATGATCACACCACTGCACTCCATCCTGAACGACAGTCTCACTCTGTCTCAAAGAGAGAATGATACCTTGAGGATTAAGATCTTCCCTTACACAGGCACCCATGCAAATTGGTGGGTTGTTTATTCAGACACAGTCCATTAAAATGTTGCTTCAAGGTTTTGGATTACATCGAACTGATGTCTCTTGATAGATTTTTTTTCCCATACCTACATCTGTTGGAACACTTACAAACAAGCAGGGTATTCCGGTCTTGTCAGACTTCTCCTGCCAAATAGGTTTAATTATGTAACTGGGTGAGGTGTGCATTGCCTCTTACATAAGAACTGGTTTTTCTCTCATTTATCAAACTGGATTGGGCTACTTACTTCTCTCTTGCTTGTGTGCATGTGATCTGTGATGGAGAAGGTCCCAGTAAAGGCATTACTTAACAGACTTTCAGTTTTAGTTTAAGCTTTAGAGCCGATGAGCTCAGGTTCTTAAAATGCTTAACACGGAGAAAATAAACTCTATTATATTTAAGTGCTTGAAGTGTTTTGCTAGTGATCCAAAATAAATGAAATATTAAGTGATTGATTCATATGGGTTAATCCATTCACATAAAAGGTTGTGTAAAATATTATTCCATTCCTCCTATAAACTCATTATTTTATCTTTTTGTTTTGGAGTTACTATGGAGATAACTTATAAATGACTATAGATTTTTTTTTCTGCGGTATGACTACTAAGATTCTTAGTTGATTGATTACTGAACTCCCAAATATTTAACAGGTAGAGCTAAGACAGTGAATACTATATTAAACCTGAACCTAATGTAGCTCAAATTCTTTTTTAGAACCAGGCAGGTTATAAAGTAATTAACACATTACCAAGATGCTAATCAGTATCTAAGGGAAATGAAATTGTTTCTGTCACATGAGTTCTCATAATTAAAATAGATTTTAGAAATGATTTATGGATTTTTCTTTTGTCTGAAGAATATTCTAGCTACATTTTCAAAACTGCTAGAAATTCTCCCTGAGGATTAGTATAAAAGTGTATGTGAATCTATGCTTTTATTTAATTAAAAAAATATATATATATAAATTAGAGAGAGAGAGAGAGAGAGAGAGAGAGAGAGAGACAGGGTCTCGCTGTGACATCCAGGCTAGAGTGCAGTGATGTAATCACAGCTCACTGCAGCTTTGACCTCCTGGCCTCAGGCAATCCTCCCACCTCAGCCTCTCAGGTAGTTGGGACTGCTGGTGTGCACCATCACACTCAGCTTTTTTTTTTTATTATTCTTTTTTTTTCTTGAGCAAGTTGTTCCAATACTCGGCTACTTTTAAAAAATGTTTTGTAGCGATACGGGTCTCACTGTGTTGCCCAGGCTGGCCTCAAACTCCTGAGCTCAAGCAATCCTCCTTCTGCGGCCTCCCAAAGTGCTTGGATTACAGGTGTGTGAGACTGCACCCAGCTAAGCTGTGTTCTTTTTATTGTTTACCAACATAAGAACTCAAGAGCAGACAGACACTCAGACTTCCCCCAAAGTCAACCCTGCACATAGGCAAATTTTAACAGCTATCTGTACAAGATTATAGGACTATCAGCAGCTTCTAATGTTTTTCCCCTTTGGTCCATTTGTAAGCCAGTGGTGACACCATCCTTTTCCCTCTAAATCACCTGAAAGAACTCCAAAATATTAGACCATTGCTTTGGGTTACATATTAAACAGGTAAATGATCCCCTGGACCACTTGAACCTACTGCTAAAATATATGTTTGGTACCATGATCTCTCTGGTTTCAGTTTCCTCATCTGTAAAATGGGGATAATAGTATTCACCTAATAGAATTTTTAAAAGCCATTATTTGTAATATGAAATAGAGACAGGGTCTCCTTGTGTTGTCCAGGCTGGTCTCGAACTCCTGGGCTCAAGCAATCCTTCTACCTCGGCCTCCCAAAGTGCTGGGATTACTGGCATAATCATGCCCAGCCTAGAGCTGTCATGAAGAGTAATGTAATACATGTAAAGCCCTTAGAACAATGTGTACCATAGAGTAGTCTGCCAATTGAAGTGATACATTTATTCCCTAAGAGGGAAGAGAGAATAAGCCATCTTCTGAGAAGCTATCAGTGAAGAGTGACAGAAAAGTGGAGGGGATTGAAAGTGGGTGAATTTGGCAGTTCAGAGTCAGATTTGATGGCATTTGGGCAAAGGAAGCTGCCCAGGAGGGGTGCGCCATGACTGAAATCGATCCTGTCTGCATAGGAGGGCACTTCCCACGGACTTCGTGTCTTCCAGTGTGTGGTCAGAGGAACACAGGGTCAATCCATATTTGCCTTCAGCCCACTGTCATCTCTGAGCCCAAGCCCCAGCCTTTGAAAGATGCTGCTTTCTTCCACTCAAGATGCAGGGTCCATCTAACATTAAAAATGATGCTACTTTTTTTTTTTTTTTTTTTCAGTGAGACAGACTCTTGTGTTCTTGCCAAGGCTGGAGTGCAGTTGCATGATCTTAACTCACTGCAGTCTCCGCCTCCTGAGTGTAAATGATTCTCCTGCCTCAACCTCCTGAGTAGCTGGGATTACAGACATGCACCACTATGCCTGGCTAATTTTTGTACTTTTAGTAGAGATGGGGTTTCACCATGTTGGCCAAGCTGGTTTTGAACTCTTGCCCTCAAATGATCCACCTGCCTTGGCCTCCCAAAGTGCTGGGATTACAGGCATAAACCACCATGCCTGGCCAAGGAATGCTATTTCTTTTCCAGGCTCTCATTTCATATCTCCAAATGGGAAAAAAAAAACCATGTTGTTTACCTCTCTAAGCCTGTGTAGACAGATACTTTTCTTAACCAACCTCTCTAAACAAAGAATTGCAATGCCTCCTCCAGGTGTATATTTAGAAACGTTTCCATGGTCACTCTTTCCAGTTTGGGCATCTGTCATTTGGCTGTTGCAGCATGCAGGTGAGATGCCTCTCATGGTCACACCACACCATGTCTGGGCCAGGGTGGGGGTGGGGAGTGAGAAGCCCAGAAGAGCCTGTTACTGCTATCAGCACCTGTGCTGATTGCTTTATGATTTTACTTTAATTGGGCAGGTCATATGGCCTCCCTGGAATGACATTCTGTCCTTTGTGAAATGAGAGTGCTGGCTAAGCCTCTAGAGCACCTTCAAGCACTGGTCATATTTGATTGATGTGACCCAAGTCACCAAGAAGTTGACTGACTCTAGGGCTGCTAACTTATTTCTTACATACCTGTTACAAAAGCAAAACCGGAAAGCTCTTCTACTCAATAATGATCTCAAATAGATTGTATCTAGTGACCCTGAAGCCACCATGACAGTTGACTTCTTCCTGGGCTCTGTTCCCTCTGGTATGACCCCTACTGTTCCACTTGACTTGAAACAGGCTTTGCTGTTATTTGCTTTCTGAAGACTCCCAAACTTCAAGCCAGTTCATCAGAAAACTTCCTGAGCTCCTAAGACTTTGTGAGACTAAAATGTTTTAATTCTAGTCTATGTAGGATCGGTCTGACCACAGTGAGACTGTTCAAAATAGGTAGCATCTAAAACTTTTGTTATTAACAATAGCTGATTTAATAAGTGGCCAATTATACTTTGAATAGAGTCATTTCCAGACATGATCCTGATAACATTTGCTAGGCATTTGGCAACATTTCTTCATGAAGCTCATAAGCAAATTGCTTAAAAACTATGGAGAGAGGGCATGCAAAGAAAATTGCTAATATGGGACTATGAGGTTGCTGTGAAATTGCACAATCGTGGTTTTTTAAATGTATTTTAGGAATGACAAAATGACCATCAAGAAAGATTAATGCTGACTCTGTTAGTGACTGGAGAATGCTAGGACAAATGTAAATGAGCTCATGGATATGATTCAGATGCTGATGTGATTTGCTACCCATATATTTCTAGCAGTGAGCTGTTTAAATATCTTGATATTCTGTATTTGGAAAACATGCACCTGTCATCTTTGGATGAAAGGTTTTGTAAGTTATTTTGTAAAGTTCTTGTGGGTGATGATTTTCTAAATTCTTCGTCTTACCCCAAGAAACTTAATTCATTATATTCACTATATAGATTCAGCTATTTGAAATGCCTTTTAAGATGGAAAGAGAAAATATTTACATACATAAATATATTGCATAGTGTGCTTAATAACTATTTTAAGTGGAAATGTGTTCCCCTTGTCTGTGGGAGAAGCCTGCATAGTTCTTGAGTAAATTTATTTAAAATGTTCAGTCTGTATTTTACCATTGCAGGGTGGGGACTGGGAAGATTTAAGTAATCTAAATGCATAAACCCAGATATTTTCTTCATATAAGTAATGTATTTTATTTTAGTCTCAGGGTGTTAGAAACAAGGGCTCTGAGTTGCAAAGGAAATGAGCAAAGGATTTCTCAGCAAGACAAATGTGCTTCTGCAGAAGGGTGCTGTTTGCACCTCTGGCTGCTGTGAGAGCACACCAAACGAAGGAGACAAGGGTTTTTTATTCCTAATGCAATTCTTGTTTCTGTGTCCTTCCACTATTGGCTGGAGTTGGGCTGCACACTCTAAGCTGATCCTGATTGGCTAAAACTTAAACTTTTCTAAATAAGGTAGTAAAATGAAAGCTTTGAAGGCTGAAGTGGAGAAAAGGATGAGTAGTGTAGGGGTTGGGTAGATTTATAATCTTACAACTTATGGCCAGGAAGTTGAGTTTGAAGAGAAACCTAGTGGTACAAGACATATTTGGGCATGTCAGGGCATGACAAAGGCAGAGAGGTTTGTCACGGAAAACCTGTTTTGGCTCAAGAGGGACAGTTCACAGCAGAGCAGATAGCTTAAGAGAAGGGACAAGGAAGTTTATCTTGAGAACAAAGAATAAGGAAGTTAAAAGGTAAACCTTTGAAGAGGAACTCACTGCATCACTGTATCTGACAAGGGTACATGTGCAAGTTTGTTATATAGGTAAACTCATGTCATAGAGGTTTGTTGTACAGATTATTTTGTTGCACAGGTATTAGGCCTAGTACCCAATACTTACTTTTTCTGATCCCTTCTCTCCTCCCATCCTCCACCCTCACATAGGGCTCTGTGTCTGTTGTTACTCTCTTTGTGTGCATGAGTTCTCATATTTAGCTCGCACTTATAAGTGAAAAGATGCGGTATTTGGTTTTTTGCTCCTGCATTAGTTTGCTAAGGATAATGGCCTCCAGGTCCATCCACGTGCTTGCAAAAGACATGATCTCATTTTTTTATAACATGTATTTCTTCAATATGATTTAAAGTTAGAAATGGTTCATTTACCAATAGCCCAAGAAGTTACAGATGTATATTCTGTGTTCCTAAGATCTTCACCAGGCCCAGACATGTATACCAGCCTGTTCTTCAGCACAATTTAGAAACTGTTTTAAAGTTTCATGTTAAAGAACATGGGTATTGGGGTGTGTTCATGGTTCACCATAGCATGTATCTCATTAAAACAAAAAAGAATGTAGGTATTTAAAGATATTTGCATATTTTTGAGTTTTCAACATTATGACATAGATACATTAAAAAGTATAGGTGATAGTATTATAAATACCTACTGCGCTGATATCTGATATAAGATTATTACAACCATAATTGAAGTCCCTTGTGAAACCTATTTCCCACCCTCCTTCCCTCTCCAGTTTTTATACTTTTACTCTCTCTGTGTTTATATACATATAATGTATATATTATATATATATATATACATAAATATATGGCCTTAAAATTATGCTATCTTTGGCATTTTAATTTTTATATAAATTGTATCATACTATACATATCCCTACTTTTGAAAAGTTCAAAAGACTTTTTTTGCTGTTTAGCAATATGTTTTTTAGATACCCATGTTGGCAGATCTGGTTCTATTTTATTCACTTTCACTGATGGTTGTGATTTATTAGGTGAATAAATCCAAACAATTTTCAGCCGTTCCTTTTTTTGTTTTGTGTTTTAGATAGAGTCTTGCGCTTTCGCCCAGGCTGAAGTGTAATGGCATGATCTTGGCTCACTGCAACCTCTGCCTCCTGAGTTCAAGTGATTCTCCTGCCTCAGCCTTTGAGTAGCTGGGATTACAAGCATGCTCCACCATGCCTGGCTAATTTTTTTATTTTTAGTGGAGGCAAAGTTTCACCACGTTGGCCAGGCTAGTGTCAAACTCCGGATCTCAAGTGATTTGCCCTCTTTGGCCTCTCAAAGTCTGGGATTATAGGCGTGTGCCGCTGTGCCAAGCCTCTCTCCAGCTTTAATTTTTATATAAGTTGTATCATAATATACGTATCCCTTCTTAAAACGTTCAAAAACACTTTTATTGTTGTTTAGCAGTATGTTTTTTAGATTTATCCATGTTGACAGATGCAGCTGTAATCACTTTCACCAATGGGTGTTATTCATTGGGTGAGTAAATCAGAATATCTTTCAGCCATTCTTATATTGATTGATTATTTCAAATTTTTTTAGTTTTAAAAATATCATATTAAATATTATTTTACAATTATCCATATCTTCTTAGACAATACTTTCTTTAGGAATATATATGTAGCAATAAAATTGCTGGGTTATAGGGTACACCCGTCTTCATTAGATGTGGCCAAATTGTTCTCTAAAGTGATTGTATTAATACCAATTTATAGGCTCCACTAGCAGTGTTCCCTTGCTGCTTCTCTCACTAAAATTTATCATCAGAATTTTTTTTTTTTTACAATCTGCTGAGTGTAACTAGAATATCTTATTGTTTTATTATTAATTTCCCTTGTCGTAACTGAGGTTGAACATCTTTTTATATACTTACTGGCCATTTAGGTTTTGTGTTCTGAGAATTTTATCTTTTTTACTTATTTCTTAGGTTGCTTATGTTATTAAGGATTTATAGAAGTTCTTTATAATATTTGGTCATGAATCTTTTTTCTCCCAATCTGTGGCTTATCTTTTGATTTTTAAATGCTATCTTTTAGGCTGGCCATGGTGGCTCACACTTGTAATCCCAGAGCTCTGGGAGGCCAAGGTGGGTGGATTGCTTGAGCCCAATAGTTCAAGACCAGCCTGGGAAACATAGCAAGACCTCATCTTTACAAAAAATACAAAAAAATTAACCAGGCATGGCGGTACCCACTTGTAGCCCAGTTACTGGGGAGGCTATGGTGGGAAGATCCCTTGACCCTGGGAGTGCTGCTGCACTCCAACCTGTCTTTAAAAAAAAAAAAAAAAAAAGCTATTTTTTAATTAACAAAACATTCATTAATTTTTTGAACATTTTTCTGTTTTATAAAGTTTTTCATACCATGAGATTATAAAGCTATTTTCTAATATTTTTCTAAGTGTTTTGTTTTCTTCATTTAGCTTTTAACCTACCTGCAGTTGATTTTTGAAAACTGTGTGGGATAGGGATCTCGTTTTACTTTTCCAAAAGAACAACCAATTATTGTAGCACACCTTATTGAATGCAACTTTCCTATGCTGGGAATGGGAAAATGTTTGCTAATCCTGTTTGGGCTTTTCTTCTTGAAACTAAGAGAGTTCAGTTATTACCATTTCTGAAAAAACTTAAGATATTTTCTCTTTGAATTGTTTTCCTGTTTTTTTCTCCTTTCTTTCCAAAACTCATATTAGAACTACTTTAGACCGTCTCCTTCTCTTTTCCACTTTTCTTAGCTTCTTTTTCATGTTGTTTTTTACTTTGATTCTCTATCTCGCCTTCTATGCAATTTCCTTAGATTTAAGTTACCTCTTATTATTTCTTCAGCTGTGTCTAATATTCTCTTTAACAGTTCTCTTTAACGCTTTAAAGCGTTAGTTTCAGTGACTACATTTTTCACTTACATAAATTCTATTTTTCCTTTTCAAATCTCTTTAGTCTTTTTAGTCTTTATTAGTCTTTAATCAAATAGTTTTATCCTTTTTTATAGTGTCATTAGTTTCACAGGTATCCAATTTTTCTTTTATCTTAAACATACTTTTTAAAAAATCTCTGATAATTCCGTTACCTGAGTTCTTCCCATCATGTGTTGTGTAGATCGATTTCATTACAGCTTCCTTGTTTATCTGTAGATTTTGAAAGGTGAACTTAAGTGAGTTTTTGGGTGGGAATCTTGTACAATCTCCAGAACAGATTTTAATTTCCTTCTACCAAAACTATTACCAGCTTGGCAACACTTTTTGTTGTTATTAGGTTTTTGGCTTAGGCATCTCCAGACAGTTGAATATAGTAGTTTATACCTCTTTTCTTTGTTTATTTATTTTTGAGACTGGATTATGAGACTGGCTAATTTTGTATTTTTGCTAGAGACGGGGTTTAGTCATGTTGCCCAGGCTGGTCTCAAACTCCTGGCCTCAAGCGATCCACCCACCTCGGCCTCCCAAAGTTCTGGGATTACAGGCATGAGTCATTGAGTCTGGCCTTTTTCCCTCTTTTGGATAGCAGTGTTCAGTGTGCCCTTTGCAGAGAGGAAAACCTTTGGGGTACCTTTCTTGATTCAGGAGCCTCAGCTGCTTCTCCTATTTCTCAGAAACACTCCAGGCCTTAATTGTTACTCATGTGGTCTCTAAGATTGTAGACTTTTGTTTGCAAAGATGAATAAAACCCTGTAGAGCTGTCTAGCATTATCATCTCATTCTTTCTGGTTGAAGTTTCTTCATTATCAGCCTTTCTGGTTGAAGTTCCTTCATCATTTTTGGCCACTGTAGACCTGTTAACTTACTACATTTTGTTTTATTTTTAGTAGAGACAGGGTTTCACTATGTTGGCCACGCTGGTCTCAAACTCCTGACTTTGTGGTCCGCCTGCCTCGGCCTCCCAAGTGCTGGGATTACAGGCGTGAGCCACTGCACCTGGCCTTTACTACATTTTGTTGTATAGCAGCCACGATTTCAGGTTTTCCCTGTAACTCCTCCACTGGCAGAAAGAGAAGTCCATTTACTTGACTCTGCAAGCTTGGCTATCCAATAAGAGTCTTGGCTTAGAAATGACTTAAACAATGGCCGGGCGCGGTGGCTCACACCTGTAATCCCAGCACTTTGGGAGGCCGAGGCGGGTGGATCACGAGGTCAAGAGATCGAGACCATCCTGGTCAACATGGTGAAACCCCGTCTCTACTAAAATAAAAAAAAAAAAAATTAGCCGGGCATGGTGGCGCGTGCCTGTAATCCCAGCTGCTCAGGAGGCTGAGGCAGGAGAATTGCCTGAACCCAGGGGGCGGAGGTTGCGGTGAGCCGAGATCGCGCCATTGCACTCCAGCCTGGGTAACAAGAGCGAAACTCCGTCTCATAAAAAAAAAAAAAAAAAGAAATGACTTAAACAGTAATAGAACCAAACAATCACAGAGTAGAATATAAATGTTTACTTTATAAACATATAATGTGTTCACTTGAAAATGGATATTGTGCTTTTGACTGCATTAAACTGTAATCTGAGGAGAGCAACTCAATCTTGACTGAAAATGTTTTTACTCTTTCAACAGGTAATTAGTCTTTACTGTTTGCACAACAGCATGTGATACACTTCAGATTTCGGCATATTAACTACTGACCTCAGCCAAAAGATAAACTGATGATTGAATTAGAAAAATGATAATCAATGCTGTGTGTGTCTTCCCTGTGAAAAATACGTCCTTAAAGAGCGTAAATGGTGCTGGAATTTTGATAATGTTGTCATGAACATTCTACTCATTGAAAGTAATTAACCCATTGAAAGTAATGCCTCTTGTTCTTTCTAAGTGGACATGTAGCTTAATGGAGTACCAAGGGCTTGCAACCTGAATCTGATTTTATCTTTTTTTTTTTTTTAATAATTATGACTCAAGTGAATACTCAATGGCTGTATCTATACTTATACACGTGTATGTTCATTTTGCTCCCTTTGAAATAATATCCTGTTATTTGTACCAATGTTCTAGAAATCTGAAAACCTGGTTAACTCTTAAGTAAGAGAATGCACATGGATGCCAGTTCACATCTATTGATTTGGTAGAGAGAGAAAGCAAGAATACAGTAGTCCTGACATATTTATGTTTTTGCTTTCTGTGGTTTCAGTCACCTTGGTCAACTACAGTCTGAAAATATTAAATGGAAAAACTTCAGAACTAAGCAATTCATCTTTTTTTTTTTTTTTTTTTTTTTTTTGATGGTGTCTTGCTCTATTGCCAGGCTGGAGTGCAGTGGCTCAGTCTTGGCTCACTGTAACCTTCACTTCCTGGGTTCAAGTGATTCTTCTGCCTCAGCCTCCTGAGCAGCTGAGATTGCAGGCACATGCCACCACACCCAGCTAATTTTTGTATTTTTAATAGAGATGGAGTTTCACCATGTTGGCCAGGATAGTTTTGATCTCTTGACCTTATGATCTGCTCACCTTGTCCTCCCAAAGTGCTGGGATTATAGGCGTGAGCCACTGTGCCCAGCCTCATCATTTTTAAATGCCACACTGTTCTGAGTAGCATGATGAAATCTTATGTCATCCCACTTTATGCTGCTCATGGTGTGACTCATCTCTCAGTCCAGTGGATCCCTTTGGTCACTTAGTAGCTTTCTCGGTTATCATGTCGACTGTCCTGTTGTCACATTGCTTGTGTTTGTCACTCTTATTTTACTTAATAATGACCCCAAAGCATGAATACTGTACTGGCTATGTTGCTAATCCCTTAATGTGCCTAGTTTATAAGTTAAACTATCAGAGGGATGTATGTATTTTAAAAACATAGTATATATAGGATTCCGTTCTATCTAGGGTTTGAGGCATCCACAGGGGTTCTTGGGACATACCCCCTGTGGATAAGAGGGGACTAATGTGCTGTGAGTAATGCCCGTATGCTGAGACCCTTCTGAAAGGTTACCGCAATTGGGGTTTGAAGGAAGTGTTGTGTTGAGAAAAAATAATCAGAATTGACCAAATAATTAACATCATATGGCTATACCAGAATGTTTCTGTGCCTTTATATGGCCAAAGGATTTCTAGGTATATGGATCATACAATAACTATTCTTTAACAGTAAATAATTTCTGGAAGTCTGTTTCCAGCTCACTGTGACCTTGAAGCAAGCTAGCATACCAGCAATCTCCAAATGGCTCTTCCTGTGGTCCCAAGCTATTGTGAGGTGGCTCAGGAATTCCAAGGGACACCCCAGGAGTATGAAGACAGAAGGTCGATCAGTGTCCATGGCTGCATTGTTGTGGCCTTTCTGACTTTCTTTCCTCAATGCCTGAGATGTGCATACGACCTCCGCAGCCCACAACAATGGAAAAGCCTGTGGGGGGCTATTTTGCTTTTTCCCATGGTTGAGTTGGCTAGCAGGGCTGAGATGGTGCCATCTTTCTTAGAATTGAATTTGTGATTTATCTGACTCACAAACAATCAATGGATGACTAATTCATTTACAAACACTTGATGAGAATCTAGTAGGGACTTCAGTTGAAGTGACAGAGGCAACTAAGAAATGGTTCCTGCCCTGAAGGAATTCACAGGATGGCGCAGGAGTCGGGGGGGTCAATAAATCTGTTTAATACAATATGATGAGGTCACTGTGGACAGACAGGGAGCATGTGGCCAACTTTGGGAGTGTGAGCGAGAGGGTCAGAAAGGTGGTCCTTGCTCTGTCACCCAGGCTGGAGTGCAGTGGCACCATCATGGCTCACTGCAGCCTCAACCTCCCTGGCTCAAGCAATCCTCCCTTCTCAGCTTCCCAAGTAGTTGTGATTACAGGCACATTATCACTCTGCCTGGCTAATTTTTTGATCCTTTGTAGTGATGGGGTCTCCCTATGTTGCCCAGGATGGTCCCAAACTCCTGGGCTCAAGTGATCCTCACACCCCCCGGCCTCCCAAAGTGCTGGGATTACAGCCATGAGCCACCATGCCTGGCCTGGTGTAGCTGTTTCTTGAACCAAACTGTTCCACTTGATTTTCTCAGTTTTTGTTTTCTTTCTATTACCTTGACAACTCAGTCCTTACTAATATGTACAGTCTTATTTTCAGAAGCAAAAGGATTTCATCTTCTGAATGGCTTAGATGTTGTATGGCATAATTGACATCTAGAGAGCGCATGTTCTATCTTCCACTGCTGGACCAGGGCTGATTTGCCCAGAAAAGATGTCACAGAAGGGTAACAGTAAATATTGCCTATTCAGTCTGTCTCCTCTCAGGCAACACATCAACTGGAAAAGACTTATAGTGGCTGCAGTCTGAATCTCAGCCCGAGGTTCCTGTCAAACTCTACGCACCTCATAACTGCAGTGATTAGAGCAAAGCCTTGACCATTTGCTTTCAACTCTATTGATGAGTACAGGAATTTAGACAATGAATGGAGATAAAGGATAGCTTTAGAGTGGAGGCATGGAAAATAGATGGCAAGCTCTGAGAGTTTCCAGGGTTCTTGATTTTCACTCCAGTGAATTGACATTTTCCCACATTTTGAAAGTTTTTATTTTTACCATTGAAAAGAAACAATGTAACCTGAATTCACTGAGTGTTCACTCTTAGAAAGCTACTTTAATGAGTACTGAGTTTAGAAGGATGAAAAAGACTTATTTTTGCTGTAAATTGCTTTCAATGTAGGTGGACTCTTGAACATATAACCATAACACAGTGATAGAGTGGATTTCACTAATAGGTGAAAAAATTATATTTCTGTGATCTTATTACCCCTGGTTCCAAGACAAAGTGTGATAAAATGCAGGAGTCCACAGCCAGGCCCAGGTCTCCCAGAGCTGTTTGTTCTGTAATTTTGCTTGCATCGTACACCTCCAGATCCCAGTCATAATTAATATCTATTGATTGACTTTACTGCTTTTGTGAAATTGTACAACTACATGCAAACTCAACTTCATAGCTGACACAAACAGATGGTCTCCAAACTCCTTGTTCCCGGAATCCCCACTTCTGCTCTGTGTCTCCTCACTCCCAACACTAACCTTGGCCCCAGTTAATTCTTAATCTTTAATTTGTCCTCTCCCTCCACCATTCGAAATCATTTATTCAAGTCCTATCATTCTTGAACCTCCATGGATTTCAGCAAGTTGTAGGTAAAATAAAAAATGGCAAAAGTACTCCTTGGAGTTGCAACCTGGGTCATTTAAACCATCAGTGCAAATTGCCAACAATAGAGCCAGGATCCTGAGAGAACTGAGGGTGGCAGTAGAGGAACAAGCATGCTATCTGGCCTTGGTGCTGATAACAGCCAGATACAGGAATTCCAGCTTCATTCAATTTTCTCTCACAGATGGATTATTTCTCTTCACGTTTCCATTTCTCTTCTTTTTACCCCTTTCTAATTGAGCCTTTTGTCTTTTCTCCCTGATTCTCTTCCCCCATGTCTTCTCAATTGATTTTGAAGAGTGTGCAACTGGAGATATCATTTCTAGTTTTTTTTCTTCTTTCCATCAAGAAATATAAAATCTGCCATCCTGTGCTTTTTTTGTCCATTTAAGCCTTACTTAAATAAATAGGCTCTACAAACTTATATAACGCAGTTCATTCTCTGTCATCTTTAATACAAAACTTAGAGAAATAATACTAGGTGGGTAATATTAGTAAAGATATGGATTTAGGGATTTGCCTGCAGAGTTTTTAGCAAGCAGCCAGTATCCGCATCAGGGACTGGCTAACTACAGCCTGCGGTTCGAAACTAGTCTGCTGCTTGTTGTTGCAAATAAAGTTTTATTGAAACACAGCCATGCCTACTCCTCTACATATTATCTCCCAGTGCTTTTGCACTTCAGTGGCAGAGTCGAGTAGTTGTGACAGACCCGTATGGCCTGCAGATCTTTAAATGTTTACTGTCTGGCCCTTTCCAGAATTTGCTGACCTCTGCTCTAGGTGACTGTATCATATGCTGAGGCTAAAGTATACTGATGCAGCCAATAATTGCAAAACTCAGTGGCTTAGAATAAAGGGTTATTTCTCATTCACATGACATGGTCTTTGAGAATCAGTTTCAATATGTCACTCCAGAATGCAGGCTAAAGGAGCAGCCCCTATCTGGAATATTACCAATTTAGTAAAGTGTTTAAAAGAGAACCACAGTAGCCCTTAAAACTTTTCTTAAGTGACACATGTCACTTTCACTCATGTTTCATTGGGCAAGAAAGTCACAAGGCCAAACCTGGGAAAAGAAGTGTATTTCTCCTGCAGGGACTTCTGGTTTAGCATGCTAGGTTCCCCACCAGGTTACTTAAAGACTTATATTGGCTGCTTGAATCTTGAAGGCCAAATGGTGAGCTAAGGCCATGCTGCCCAGCTGAGAAGCAGGTGTAGCTGAGACCCAAACTGAGGGTATCTGAGAACCCACCAAGAAAAACAGTCACATCACTGAAACACAGTGGGCATACAGCCAAAAAATTATCTTAAAAGCAGTTGAGGCTGGGTGTGGTGGCTCATGCCTGTAATCCAAGCACTTGGGAGTCTGAGGCGGGCAGATCACCAGGTTAAGAGATCAAGACCTTCCTGGCCAACATGGTGAAACCCCATCTCTACTAAAAAAATACAAAAATTAGCTGGGTATGGCTACTCAGGAGGCTGAGGCAGGAGAATTGCCTGAAGCCAGGAGGCAGAGATTGCAGTGAGCGGAGATCGCACCACTGCACTCCAGCCTGGAGATAGAGCGACATGCTCTCTCTCAAAAAAAAAAAAAAAAAAAGCAGTTGAGAGATGTGAGGCAGTGCACATCTCTAGAGCTATCCTGCTGTCATCTAGGAGTGCTCTGTATGTAAGTCCTAATAAACTCATCTACTCACCAAATTGGACTTGTTGAAGTCATTTTTTAAATCTCTCTGTTCCTTCCCAGTTTTGGGGAGGGGAATGGTATAGTCCCAGGTTTTTCTTGTAACATCTGGTAGGGAGGTCCTTGCTAGGAAAATCTGGAGAAGACTTTGACAATAATATACAGTTGATCTTTGAACAAATTGGGGTTTGGGATGCTAACTACCTGCACGGTGAAAAGTCCATGTATATCCTTTTTTTTCTTTGTCCATTTTTTATTTTCAATACGGGGTAGAAGTGCAAATTTGTTACCTGGGTATATTGTGTGATGCTGATGTTTGGAGTATGAATGATCCTGTCGCCCAGGACCTAAGAATAGTACTCAACAGTTTTTCCCTCCCTTTCTCCCTTCTTCCCTTGTCCTCCCTCCCTCCCTTTCTTTCTTCCTTCCTTTTTTTATTTATTTATGCTTTTTCATTTATTTTTTTCTTTTCCTTTTCTTTTCTTTTTTTTTGAGACAGGATCTCACTCTGTTGCCCAGGCTGGAGTACAGTGACATGATCTTGGCTCACTGCAGCCTCAACTGCAGGTTCAAGTAAGTCTCCTGTCTCAGCTCCTGGGCAGCTGGGACCACAGGTGTATACCACCACACGCGTAATTTTTGTATTTTTTTAGAGACAGGGTTTCGCTGTGTAACCTAGGCTGGTTTTGAACTCCTGAGCACAAGCAATCTGCCTGCCTTGGTCTCCCAAAGTGCTGGGATTACAAGCAGGAGCCACCATGCCTGACCAACCCACAGATTTTCAATCCTTGCCATCTTCCTTCCTTCCCATGTCTAGTGAGCTCCAGTGTCTATTGTTGCTGTCCTTATGTCCATAAGTACCCGATGCTTAGCTCTCACTTATAAGTGAGAACATGTGGTATTTGGTTTTCTGTCCCTGTGTTAATTTGTTTAGGATAATAGCCTCCAGCTGCATCTGTGTTGCTGCAATGGACATAATTTCATTCTTTTTTGTAGCTGCATAGAATTCTATGGTGTATATGTACTGTACTTTATCTAGTCCACTGTTGATGGACACCTGGGTTTATTCAGTTTTTTTGCTATTGTGAATAGTGCTGTGATGAATAAGCAAGTGTGTATCTTTTTGGTAGAATGATTTATTTTCTTTTGGATGTATACCCAGTAAGGGAATTACTGCATGAAATGGTAGTTCTAAGTTCTTTGAAAAATCTCTCAACTGCTTTCCAACTGACATTGTTGAGTTGCTGAACTAATGTTCATTCCCACCAATAGTCTATAAGCATTCCCTTTTCTTCACAGCCTCATCAAATATCTGTTGTATTTTGACTTTTAGTAATAGCCATTCTGGTATGAGATGGTATCTCACTGTGGTTTTAATTTGCATGGTTCTGATGATTAGGGATGATACACATTTTTTCATGTTTATTGGCCATTTGTATGCCTTATTTTGAGAAGTGTCTGTTCATGTCCTCTGCCCATTTTTTTAAAAAATAGAATTGTTTTTTGCTTGCTGAATTGCTTAAGTTCCTTATAGATTCCAGATATTAGATGTTTATCAGATGCATAGTTTATGAATATTTTCTCCCATTCTGTGAGTTGTCTGTTTACTCTGTTGATAGTTTCTTTTGTTGTGTAGAAGATCTTTAGTTTAATTAGGTCCCACTTGTCAATGATTGTTTTTGTTGCAATTGGTTTTGAGGCCTTTGTTATTAATTATTTCCCAAGGCCCATATCCAGAATGGTTTTTCCAAGACTTTATTCTAGGGTTCTTATAGTTTTTGGTCTTCATTATAACCTTTGTCTCCTCCAAAACTTAATTACTACTTGCCTACTGTTGTCTGGAAGCCTTGGCAATAACATCAAGAACCAATTAACACATATTTTGTATGTTACATGTATTATATACTATATTTTTACAATAAAGTAACTTAGATAAAAGATAATGTTATTCAGAAAATCATAAGAAAGAGAGAGTATATTTACTGTTTATTAAGTGGAAGTAGATCCTTGTGATAGCCTTCATCCTCCTTGTCGTCATGTTAAGCAGGCTGAGAGGAGGAAGGAAAGGGACGTGTTGGTCTTGCTGTCTTAGGAGTGGCAGAGGAGGAAGAAAATTCACGTGTAAGTGGACCTACTCAGTTCAAACCCAAGTTATTCAAGGGTCAACTATAATTACAGTGCCTGTTCAGCTTTTGTTAAGGATTCACCATAAAAAATGAAAACTTCTACAAGATCTTGGGGCAGAAAGGCTAACTTTTTTCCCTCTCTTTTCTTAAAACATATTAACAGTATTAGGTCTACAATGAGTACAACCTCAGAATTCTATGTGTTCTGGGGTGAAAAGGGAACCTCAGAGCATGTGATTCTTGGCAAGAACTTTGACCTTGCTCTTCTCCATCCTGCCACTCACAGTCACCCTCTCTCCCTGTTTATTTTCAAGATTGACCTCACCTTCCCCTCATCCCCATGTTGCAGATTAAGTTTTTTGAGAAGATTTGACTGTAGGTGGTTTAAAGGGATGTACTGAGTATCACCAGTAGTGGAGGGAATGGAATGCAGATGCAATAGGGGCCTTCACAGATCCTGCAATACTAGGAGAAGCTCTGAAGCTTGGTCATCCATCAAAGTGGTTGCCAAGGGGCCAGGCATTGATGTTTTCATATTGACCAGTCACTGGGTTAAGCTAAGACACTGGGCAAGGTGGCTCTTTTTAGTTACAGGCAATTCCTGCAGAGGGACTCAGCTAAAAGCTGTCAGCACTAACACTCCCAGCAGCTCATAAATTCTCAGTTGGAATGGATCCTTGCAACAAGAGGTGGATTAACAAGAGAAATACAAACAGAAATTTATTAACATGTTTAATTCATATATTCACAGGAGATACCCAAGGAATGAGTAATTCTCAAAAAGGTGGCTTTGAATTTGAGCTTCATATAGACTCTTGAACAAAGAACAGTGCATTTTTAGGGATGTGACAAGAGGCAAAGGAAAAGGACTTTTTAACTCTCGATGGGTGGCAATTTATAAGAAGGCAAATGACCATCAGATAAATGCTGGTGAATAAAACTTGTTAATGTAGATGTCGCTTGTACTATCTCCAGGCCCAGAAGGGTCTAAAGTTGTCTCCACTGGTCAGCATTTGTTCTCTCTGGTAGAAAGGGATGTGGGGACTGGGTGTCTTTAGTATTTATAAATCCATGTCTTGCTTTTAGGCAAATTGAAGGAGGGCAGAGCACTTTACTGCAACTGCTTCTCTTTAATTGCCTTCAGTTCAACAGTCCTTTGAGAGGCATATTTTGGCTGGGCGCGGTGGCTCAAATCTGTAATCCCAGCACTGTGGGAGGCCGAGGTGGGTGGATCACAAGGTCAAGAGATCGAGACTATCCTGGTCAACATGGTGAAACCCCATCTCTACTAAAAATACAAAACATTAGCTGGGCATGGTGGCGCGTGCCTGTAATCCCAGCTACTTAGGAGGTTGAGGCAGGAGAATTTCCTGAACCCAGGAGGCGGACGTTGCAGTGAGCCGAGATCGTGCCATTGCACTCTATCCTGGGTAACAAGAGTGAAACTCTGTCTCAAAAAAAAAAAAAAAGAAAAAAAAAAAGAGGCATATTTTGGGATGGCATGTTCTAGTCTCCCAAAAAGCCAATAGGCCAAGATTATCAAAGGAATGGTAGGTAGAGAAGAGGCCTGAGACCCAAACCCTAGGAATTATATTTAAAAATTGGCAAGAAGAACAGCATCCATCAGAGATGCTGAGGCAGAGTAGCCAGAGATGAAGAGCAGGAGTGTGTTGTCCAGAAACTAAGAGAATAAATATTTCAAGAAGCAAAGGACAGTCAAGCAAAGGACAAGAAAAAAGGATGGTCAAATCCTGCTGATATATAAAAGGAGATATGAAAATCGTTCATTGGATTGGGCAGCGGGGAAGTCATAGGTGACTTTGACAAGAACACAGAAATGGGGCCTTACTGGGAGGGAGTGTGGGGTCAATAGTAATATTTTAAGATGTGTAAATGCTCATGGAAATGACTCAGTGGAGAGAGAAAGCTGATGCAGGAGAAAGAGGTTATATTACAGAACTGACATTGTTGAGTAGGCAAGAAGAAGTGGGTTCTAATGCACAAGGACAAGGTTTATTGTCATAAAAAGGAAAACAAGGTATATGGCTATAGGTACGAAAAGTTAGTAAATTTATTGATAGGGATTTTCTCGTTTCTCATTGAAATAAGAAGCAATTAGCAAATCTTAAAGAGAGGAAACGATTTGGGAGGTTTGAGAAGAAAGAAGATGTGAAATAGTTCTTTAGGAGAATGGACTTGGTGAATGTTCTCAAAGAATGGCGGGTGACACTACTTAGGGTCAGCCTGTTGTTTGTGGTCATAATTCTTTTCTTTTTTTTTTGAGATGGAGACTTGTTCTGTCATCAGGGTGGAGTGCAGTGGCATGATCTCAGCTCCCTGCAATCTCTGCCCCCCAAGCTCAAGTGCTTCTCCTGCCTCAGCCACCTAAGTATCTGGGACCACAGGCATACATCACCATGCCCAGCTAATTTTTGTATTTTTAGTAGAGATGTTTTTCACCATGTTGGCCAGGATGGTCTTGATCTCTTGACATTGTGATCTGCCTGCCTTGGCTTCCCAAAATGCTAGGATTACAGTTGTGAGCCACCGTGCCCCGCTGTGGTCATGATTTTAAAGAGATACCTGCCAGCATCATTGTGCTCTTCTGTAACCATATTCAGATACACAGGTGTAGGAAACGAGTGAGTACAGAAAGCAGATTTGACTCAGGCTGGAGTTATTCATTTATTTATTTAGAGACAGAGTCTTGCTCTTGCCCACGCTAGAGTCAGTGGTGGAATTATAGCTCACCGAAGCCTCAAATTCCTGGGCTCAAGCGAGCCTCCTGCCTCAGCCTTTTGAGTCACTGGGACCACAGTTGTGCACTGCCATGTCCAGCTAAGTTTTGTTTTTGTTTTTGTAGAGACAGGGTCTTGCTATATTGCCCAGGCTGATTTTGAGCTCTTGGTCTTAAGCAATCCTCCCACCTCAGCCTCTTAAAGTTGCTGGAATTTTAAGTCTGAGCCACTGCACCTGACCCCAAGGCTGGATTTTTGTCAGGTAGCTCTGACTAAAGGAGTGTGAAGTTGAAATTGAGGGTGTCTGCTTATGATGTTACTCGTAAGCATTACTTTGAGCTGATTACACCAAGTGGTCAGAATGTTAGCAGGGGGAATGGAAATTAAAAATAAGAAGCCAGTAGGGTCAAACACTGTTATAGTTAGGGTGGAAGAGGGTGTGAGCTGATGGTAGGAGAGTGGGATGCTGGAAACTGGGGATTTGAATGGGATGCATTTGTTGGTAATGACAGAGACCAGGGTATGACCATGGAGGTGGGTGGCTGTGGGGAGATGGAGTACAAGATTCTTGTTGGTGAAAAGTAAAACATTGGCAAACTAATGCATCGAACATACCACCTATGTTCATATCACCTATGTTTTGATACCTTTGGTATCAAAATGCCCAAGAATTATGGCAGGAATAGTATTGAAGAGAGACAGTGAGTTGGGTCTAAAATCTTCAGTGACTAAGAGACAGTAACTGTGATTTCTGTCAGTGATTACAATAATTTGGGTAGTAATTATCTTCTAGTACTATTTTTATGAGCTTGGTTATTGCATTCAGTTAGTATAGGATTCAGTTTCTTTGTCTAAAAACAGAGAAGTTGGTCCAAGATACCTCTAAGCTCCCCCTTTGTTCTAAAATTCCCTAACTTGAAAAAATGAAAAAATATATAGACTACATTTTTTTTTTTTTTTTTTTTTTTTGTGATGGAGTCTCACTCTGTTGCCAAGGCTGGAGTGCAGTGGTGCGATCTTGGCTCACTGCAGCCTCCACCTCCTGGGTTCAGATAATCCTTCTGCCTCAGCCTCCTGAGTAGCTGGTACTAAAGGTGTATGCCACCAAACCTTGCTAATTTTTTTTTTTTTTAGTAGAGACAGGGTTTCACCATCTTGGCCAGGCTGGTCTCGAACTCTTGACCTCGTGATCCACTTGCCTCGGACTCCCAAAGTGCTGGGATTACAGACGTGAGCCACTGCGCCCAGCCAGATTACAATTTTTAAAAGCTCCTCTTGTTAATTATAGAAGAGTTGAACTTTAAGTATTTCAAATCTATTTAGTTCAGACTGTAATGTGCAATCTTGCCAATTTGCAAGGACATTTTCTTATAGCTAACAAGATAAACCTAAGGGCCTTGATAGGTTAAAGGGGAGAATGATGAGGGAGGGGAAGGCAAGATTTTATTCTACAAGTGTGCTAAGTACCAACTGGGGAAATTTGGAGTTAATGTTGTCGGAGGTTTTTGCCATTGAAGAGAGAAAATTGTGTGGCTGTAAGTTTATGAAATGAGCCACTAGTGAGTCTTTGGCATGAGAACTCTAATTGAATGAACATCCACACATCAGAGAGGATTCCCTCACTCCTCTGTTCTCCCTAGATCCAGCAGCCATGCCCATCCACTAGAGCACTTTCCTCATTGCATCCTAGTAATTTCTCTTCTCTATTACCCTGCCAGGAATTGGAACTCCATGAGGGAAGAATTGTTTCTTATTCATTTTTGCACCCATCTTCAAGCCCAGTGCTTGTAATGTGAGTCACTTAATAAATATCTTTTTTCTTTTTAAGAGCCACGGTCTTGCTATGTCACCCAGACTGGAATGCAGTGGTGCAAGCATAGCTCACTGCAGCCTCGCACTCCACAGCTCAGGCAATCCTCCTGCTTCAGCTTCCTGAGTAGCTAGGACTACAGGTGCACACCACCGTGCCCAGTTAATTTTTAAGTATTTTCTGTAGAGTTGAAGTCCGTGTTGCCCAGGCTCATCTCAAACTCCTGACCTCAAGCGATTCTCCTGCCTCAGCCTCCCAAAGCACTGGGATTACAGTCATGAGCCACTGTGCCCAGCTGATAAAGATCTAATTAATGCAGGGTTGAATAGGTGATTGAATACATGAATGGAAACAGTAGGCACTTATTTATTTGCTTTAGCATCTATTAAACAATAACCATCTTGTGGGTTGAAGTTACTGTACAACTTACGTGTTTGTAGGTATGTGACATGCACATTTCAAGGGGCACATGAGAAAGCCACCTGACTAGGCAGTGTGATAGGATTGCTGATTTCTCCTGATGGCCATGCCTACCTTACTCTGGGATTCTGGGATTTTACATTTGCATGAAACATCTCTCCTTGTGCTAACTCCTGATTTGACTTGCATGACATCACCGAAGTGTTTCTAGTCATCTAGATCTCTTGGAAACTGGGGCCATGAATCATCAAAAGACCTATTGGATGCATTTTGAGGAACTGGGTGCCTGTATGGCCTGTCCTTGGCAGGGGCTCTGGGCTGGGATGGAAGTCTCCCATATCCATGTGTCTGGGCAAAATGCAAATGGCAGTAACCACAACCAGCTCCTTATTTCTCACTGATGCTGCTCACAGACCCAGCAACCTTCACCCTGGAAGTAATCCAGTGGTTTTGACATGAACTCTGAGGTGGCACTTGGTTTTTCAAGAAAACTTCTCTGCTGCCAAGCCAAGTCTATTCCGGATGCTGGGACCCATGAAGTGACCACCACCACATGGAGCAGTTGAGACCCACAGTGAGGTGAGGATAAAAGAATTCGTTGTCTTGCTTTCGTCTCTCATTGGCTAGGAGAACATAGGCATGTTACTTCCAGCTATGAAATTCTATTTCCAGCTGTAAAATAAGAGGGTTGACTCAAGAGGATCTGAACAGCCTTGTCCAGCCCTGTCATTCCTGCAGTACTGTGGATTTTTCTTTTAGGGATGAAAATGGGTTCCAGTACAAGTTGTTCTTCTCACTCTAAGGAAGCCCTGACCAGCCACTTTCTTCCTCTTGAGATAACATTTTAGTTATCACCTTTCTCAGTCCCCACCTCTGTCTTACAGTTTTTATTTTTCATGTCATTGTTTTCTTATTTACGTCAAATATGAGTTAGTTTACAAACTGGAAATTTTGGAAATAGTTTACAAATTCTGGAAAACATCAAATCGACTCAGCATAGATTTATGTGGGTAATAACCTGCAGCACACACTGAAGCAAGGACATGGTATTAGGTCTTTCTTGCATTGCTATAAGGAAATACCTGAGACTGGGTAATCGATAAAGAAGTTTAATTTGCGCACAATTTTGCAGGCTATCCAGGAAGCATAATTCTGGCATCTGCTCGGCACCTGGGGGGATCCTCAGGAAACTTACAATCATGACAGAAGTTTGGGGGAGCAAGACCTCTCATATGGTAGGAGCAGAAGTAGGGAGTGGGGGACGAGGTGTTACACACTTTAAACAAGGAGATCTCATGAGAAGTCTCGCACAAGAACAGCACCAACGGGATGGTGCTAAACTATTTATGAAAGATCCACCCCCAGGATCCAATCACCTCCCACCGGGCCCCACCTCCAGCACTGGGAATGACAATTTGACATGAGATTTGGGTGTGGACACAGATCCATACTATATCAGACATGAACAAGAAAAGACAGGTTCTGTCCCCCAGGATCACACAGCCTGACAGAAAAGTCTCTTAGCTCCATTGCTACAATTTCATTCTAAAGACTTCGGGTGCTCAATAGCATTTCCTCTCCCTCCCAACCTGGGAATTTTATTTATGCTATAGGAGGGGAAAACTGTCTTTTTCTTACCCATCTTACGTTCATGGCTGAGGCCCCTGTAACGAAAGTCAGATTAGCAAAAGAAAAGCATACAAATGTATTTAATATAAGTTTTATGTGACACAGGAACCTCCATAGGGAAATCAACATCCAAAGACACAGTTAAACTCAAATGTTTTTAAAAAAATATTTAAAGGCCGGGCGCGGTGGCTCACGCCTGTAATCCCAGCACTTTGGGAGGCCGAGGCGGGTGGATCACGAGGTCAAGAGATCGAGACCATCCTGGTCAACATGGTGAAACCCCGTCTCTACTAAAACTACAAAAAATTAGCTGGGCATGGTGGCGCGTGCCTGTAATCCCAGCTACTCTACTCAGGAGGCTGAGGCAGGAGAATTGCCTGAACCCAGGAGGCGGAGGTTGCGGTGAGCTGAGATCGCGCCATTGCACTCCAGCCTGGATCACGAGTGAAACTCTGTCTCAAAAAAAAAATATATATATATATATTTTAAAATTTTTATTTGCGATGGGGCCTTGCAGTATTGCCCAGGCTAGTCTTGGAATCCTGGCCTCAAGTGATCCTCCTGCCTTGGCCTTCCAAAGAGCTGAGATTATAGATAGGCGTGCACCACTGGACCCAGGCAACCTTGAGTGGTTTTTTATAGCTGGTTTGATCAAGAATGGACAATCGTAAAGAGATATGAGTGGGAAAAAAGGGTATGATCTAATGGTAATAAACTTGGGGGAACCTAGTAAATCTATTTGTTCAAATTCTTCTGCATCCCTGTGTCTTCAGAGATGAGGTTATTCCTTTTTTTCTGGGTCTACGGTGAGTACCTTTCACAAGAGATTCTTACACCCTGCTTCAGGGGAGTACAGGTGAAGGTCAGAGAGAACATCCTGTTTCTACTGTTCTCTCAAATTCCTTCAGCTTGAAATATTCAGTATGTCAAGGTGCCATACTTTGGGGTAGTGTGTTTGGAATCCACCATTGCATTTGAAAGGAATATGAAGGTGTTACCAGTAGCTATAAATACATATAGTGATGGTCATTTTTTTTTTTTTTTTTTTTGAAGCAAAGACAATGCATACCTTCTATCTAGTATCAGTTTGGTTAGGTTCTTTTGGTTTTATAGAATTGTTATCTTGCTGTGATTATGTTCTTTTAACAGTAAGGAAAACCATGTAAAAAGCAGGGTGTTCAAAATTCTGGGGACTGAGACTTGGAAAGAAAGCTGACCCAGCAAGCTATGTGGTTCTGCCCTGCTGTGATGAGGGAGAAGTTGATTTGGGTGGCACAGAAGGCACCATAGCGCCCTCTAAGGGTGGTAGTTATTGAGTTATTATACTTTGTTGACATACAGTTTACTCATTGAAAGTCCTGGAAAACATAATTCTCAGCAAACTGACACAAGAGCAGAAAATCAAACACCGCATGTTCTCATAGGCAGGTGTTGAACAATGAGAACACGTGGACACAGGGAGGGGAGCACTACACACTGGGGTCTGTTGGGGGGAAATAGGGAAGGGATGGGGGGATGGGGAGGTGGGGAGACAGCATGGGGAGAAATGCCAGATATAGGTGAAGGGGAAGAAAGCAGCAAATCACAGTGCCATGTGTGTACCTATGCAACAATCTTGCATGTTCTTCACATGTACCCCAAAACCTAAAATGCAATAAAAAAAAAAGTAAGTCTTGGAAAAGCAAAATTTTAGCTACTTTTACTCCAAGAGAATGAACTCTATTTTGAACAAGGGAAAGCTTTCTACTTCTACCCGAGAAAGAGCTAATGCAGGGTGTGGGCTGGGAAATGACAACTTCCTAGATTTTCACAGTGAGGTTCATTTTGTGATCTGGTAACAGGTCATAGAATACCAAGTTCTCATACTCTACACTGTAAGCACAAAAGACTTCCAAGGAAAATTGCAATGATTTTTGGATAGCACTCACCTCTGCTTCTCTATGTTATTTCAAATATTAGAGAGTTGATAGCATCTCTCTCTCTCGCTCTCTCACTTTTGCTGTCTCTCTCTCCCTCACACACGCACACATTTTAGAAATTTTTTTTAACAGTAGTTTGAGGTTCACAGCACAGTTGAATGGAAGAAATGGAGATATCCCATATATTTCTGCCACCCATCACGTGCATGGCTACCCACTATCAACACCTCCCACCAGAGCGCCATATTTGTTACTTGATGAACCAACAGTGACATGTCATTATCATTTAAAGTCCATAGTTTACATTAGGGTTCACTCTTGTTGTACAGTCTATGGACTTAGACAAATGCATAATGATGTATATCCACCATTGTACTATCATACAGAGTAATTTCACTGCCCTAAAAATTTTCTGTGTTCCACTTAATCATCCCCTGCCCCCAACCTCTGGCATTCACTGTTTTTTGTTTTTTTTTTTTTCACTGTATCCACAGTTTTGCCTTTTCCAGAATGTCATATAGTTGGAATCATGCAGTATGTATATTCAACTAAACATACTCTTATAAAACTAAACATTTTTTGTTTTTTAGGCTTTTCAGATTGGCTTCTTTCACTTAGTACTGTGCATTTAAAATTTCTTCATGTATTTGCATGGCTTGATAGCTCATTTCTTTTTGGCACTGAATAATATCCCAGTGTCTAAATGTATCACAGTTCATTTATTCATTTACCTACTGAAGGATCTATCGGTTGCTTCCAAGTTTTTTTTTAGCAATTATGAATAAAGTTGCTATAAACATCCATGTGGGCCAGGTGCAGTGGCTCACGCCTGTAATCCCAACACTTTGGGAAGCCAAGGCGAGGGGATCACTTGAGTCCAGAAGTTTTATACCAGTCTAGGCCACTTGGCCAAATCCTGTCTCTACAAACAATTATTTTTTTAATTGACTGGGTGTGGTGGTGCGTGCCTCTAGTTCCAGCCACTCAGGAGGCTGAGTGGGAGAATCACCTGAACCAGGGAGATCAAGGCTGCAGTGAGCCATGGTGGCACCACTGCACTCCAGCCTGGCTGATGGAGTGACAGTGTAAAACCCTGTCTCAAAAACAAACAAAAATCCATGTGTAGGTTTCATGGAGTCATGTTTTCAACTCCTTTGGGTAAATTTCAAAGAGTGAGATTGCATGGTAAGAGTATGTTTGATTTTATAAGAAACTGCCAAACTGCCTCCCAAGTGGCTGTACTGTTTTGCACTTCACCAGTAATGGATGTAGTTTCCTGTTGATCTACATCTGGAATTTGGCCATTCTAATAGATATGTAGGAGGACATTATATTTTACACACTTTATAGTTGAAATATAATTGGTTACCATTCCTGTGTTATTTATTTTTTGGTGGTTTTGTTCTTCTGATTATTAATTATTAATGTCAGTCTGGCACAGTGGTTCATGCCTGTAATCCCAGCACTTTGGGAGGTCGAGGCAGGTGGATCACAAGGTCAGGAGT
This sequence comes from Sapajus apella, assembly GCF_009761245.1. Lineage (NCBI taxonomy): Eukaryota > Metazoa > Chordata > Mammalia > Primates > Cebidae > Sapajus > Sapajus apella. Next base: position 5,019,125 of record NW_022436993.1, on the reverse strand, counting down.
TCAAGACCAGCCTGGCCAATGTGGTGAAACCCCATCTCTACCAAAAAATACAAAAATTAGCTGGATGTGGTGGCATATGCCTGTAATCTCAGCTACTTGGGAGACTAAGTCAGAAGAATTGCTTGAACCCAGGAGGTGGAGGTTGCAATAAGCTGAGATGGCGCCACCAGCGATGGGTGACAGAATAAGACTCCATCTTAGAAAAAAAAAATAATTATTGTCATTTATCATTAATGAATGACTATCCAGAAGTTTCTGTCAACTTCATTTGGATGTAAAAAATACTACATGATGTGCTTGCTATTAAAGAATAGTTAATTAGGAAAAAATGTCATTTTAGCAAACATTTTTTTACGTTACTTATCCCATCTGTCTGTCACCACTGTCTCTGGGCTCTAATTTCCTCTCCTGAATTGCTTGCTCTTTCAAAGTAGAACATCATTTTGCTCACTTTTGTGTTCTCTCCAATTCTTTTCACGTGCCTCACACAAAGAAAGTATAATAAATGCATGACTAAATATCGTGGATTTTAGAGGAAAAAAACCCAACCCTATGATATAAGCAATTAAGCAAATCAGTGGTCCACTTGTTACTTGACAAGAGAGGTCAAGTACCTTGCTCCTGATCATATAACTAATAAGTGGTAGAACTTGGGTTCAAAATCAGGGAGTTTGATTTTAGTGTTTCCCATCCATAGTCATGTGTATGTATGTATTAGTAGCCACCCCCACCCCCTAACTGATATCTTCTCCCCTTCCCTCCTATAGGAGCAACTCTCCTTCTTACAGGGGTACCCAAACCTCCTTTATACAACCCATTTGCTGGGGGCAGCTGATTCTGTTTCTGGCTACTGAGATGGGGCATGTACCCAGGTGGAGCATATACCAATGATGGACAACCATTCCCTGATCAGAGTTATTGCATCCAGGGTGGGTAGTGAGCCTGCAGGTCATGTCTGCTGAGAAATTTCTGGGAAAGAAGTGTCCTCTGTTTTAGAAAAACTGGGAAACCCGCTTCTTTCTCTATCCTTAAATATGAATGGAGGCAGAGACCAGGCAGTTGTGAACAGCCAAAATAGGATTCCTGGGATTGAAGATGACATTGCCAAGGGCAGACAGATGTGGAAGTAAACCTGGTCTCTGATGACACTGTTGAGCAATTGAACTGAACCATTCCTGAAACCAACCTTACTTCTAGCATTCAGTCATGTGAGCTATTAATTCTCTTTTATCGTTTGAGTTTTTTTTTTTTTTTTTTCTCACTCAGTGGAAACTATTCATGGCCACAGTAAGGGAAGATAATATTTCTTTCTCAAAAGCTAACTAGAACTTTGATAGAGTATAGTTATTATGCTTGGAAAGAACTAATTAGATCTCAGTATTCAAGAGCTATGTGATAACTGGTTCATGTTATATTTACAGCTCTATATTCAAATAAAACCCAAATGTCAGATGCTTGAATATGAATATAACAATATCAGGACCTGCTGTTACTGCAGCTGAAACTGAAATATAGCTCCCTGAGGGAGAATCAATAATTTTCTCTTAAGCCAGACTCAAGATTCCTAAATGTACTTCCAAATAACAAATAATAAATGGCCAAGGAAAATATTTTTTAAATACCTCTACAGAGGATGAAAATTAGGGGGAGAATGCCACTTGTCTGTCATAAGAGTTGGAAAAAATCCTCCCTGAAGCTTTTTCTATATATTTTTCTTCTCCCCCAGGATATAGGCAATTAACTTTTATGGTGAAAAATTCAGTTGTTTGGGATTACAAAGACAAATAACCAAAGATAAAATCTTTACCCTGAGGGCCAGGTATGGTGGCTTATATCTGTAACCCCAGAGCTTTGGGAGGCTGAAGCAGAATGATGGCTTGAGCCTAGGAGTTCCAGGCTGCAGTGAGCTGTGATGGTGTCACTGCACTCCAGTGTGAGTGACAAGGTGAGATCATGTCTCTTAAAAAAAATTATCACTTTGAAAGAAATTTTCTTTAATATTTTATTTCATTGGTTCCCAACTTTAAGAAGGGCAGAGCTTGTGTTGGTACATAACTAAGGAAGCATAGAGAACAACAGCAACAAAAATACCTTCAGAATAAGGGGAATGTGTATCGATTCTCCTTGGTTAGAAAACATACAAGCCTCTCTTAGTCCAAGGTCGCCATTGTGTTTTCCTTTTTTGACAGAATCTGCAGGCTTAATACTTTCCTTTCCAGCTTGAAAGGATGTCTCCTTCTTTCCGCTCCTTGGTGCTCTATCTTGAATAGTCAAACAGAATTATAAGATGCTTGTGGGAAGAAAACAGTCATTTTCTGCTTTATTTGTATAGAGCCTCCAGCCAGCTAGTGTGATGGACACAGTATCTGGAGAGTCCCGCATTTCAAACCTTACTCTAAGGAAGATTACTTTGATTTTCAAAGTCTCTGGACCACAGAGAGATGGAGCTCTGTCTGTGAGACACTTACTATAGAGCCACATGGCGAGATTGCCATAGAGAAGACACATAAATAACCACAACTGCCAGAAAATAAAGCTGGTAATCTCTAGAAATGCCTGAATACATTAAAATGAAATATAACCCAAGACTCTGGTTCTTTAGACCCCATTGAATACTTTGTTCTCAATCAGCTGATAAAATTTTAATTTATCATTGCATGTTTATGATAAAATGTAACATAACTCAGTAATTACGTCCATTAATCCTCTCTCATTCATAAAATGGCATATGTGTTGATAATCTACATAATTGTTTACCATGTGTAGTATTATAGTGATAATCTATGAATAATATAAAAGTTTGCAGAAAATTAAAGTATATGGAACTGTAGACAGAGATAAATTTTTAAATATTTAAGGTTTTGATCTGCTCATATAGTGAACTGGTGTTTTAGCCATTTGAGCCACCTAGTGGTAATAGACGTGAGATATGATTTCTTATTCTGAAAAACAACGTTAAACAGTTTCCAATTTAAAAGGATTGAACTGAGTAAAGCGAATCATCACCATTATATATTATACATTTAGCTTTTGAATTAATTTTTCTTTATTGGTAGATTAAATATTAGAAAAATTATAAAAAGTTTTTTACTTATTTTATTTCTTCTAATAGAGGCCAGATAACCAAGCAAATTAAAATGATAAAAAATTATAATTGAAGCAGATTCTTTCAAAAGGTATAAGAAAAGGTGATCAAATATTTAGTGGACTAAAATGAATAATGCATTTTCCAACTTAATTATATTCAAACGTAACCTTAGGTAAGTGGTCTCAGGTATAGTCATATTCTCTAAATCTGTCTTCTAGCCAGTCATTAGTCTGTCTTCTTATATTTAAAGAACAAAACTGAATCACTAATCTGTTCAGTGGTCCATTAGAAATGCTCTGTAACCAGATTACACTGTGTTTAATTTTAGATTTCTTTAACTGGGAACTGTAGATCAAAGCAAGTTTCCATTTTGGCTCTGTTCTAGTATAATAATTTCCAGCAGAGCCAAATCATGAAATACTGCTAACTTCACGTGTTAGAATCCACATTCATCTTTGCCTTGTTAACTTTTAAGGAGTTTTTTATTTGTTATTCCAAGAATGCCAGGTTCTTTGGTTTCCTGCTTTCTTAAATTGCCATATGTCTCTAAATAGGTTTTTGGTTTTTTTTTTCTATAATCAGAATTAGCACAAAGATAGATAGTTTTGTCTTCTTTGAATTTGCCGGCCTCTCTGCTTGGTAGGATTGCAAAACTATCTTATGAACCCAGCAGAGAAAATATCCTCTCTTCTTGATGATCCTGCTTGTTTGGAACTCTGACCTTCTCCATTTCTTCTGTGGTTTCGCTGGATAAGCTGAAGACAAATCTTCACGTGTGGTTCCTGGAAGCAATGGCATGTAAAGCTGATCTAAAGTCTAGAGGACTGAAGAGTGTCAGCTCAGAGCAGACAAAACCTTTAAGGAGTAATTGAGCAGGGTAAAAAGGCAATAGAGTCTAAAAGAGGAAGAGCTTCCCTAATATATAAGATACCCAGGAAGATCAGTGGGGGAACAAGATAATGGAGGGAGATTTCTGCTACAACAGAATGGTGTCTGCTATTTTGCATCCCCCACCTTTTTTTTTTTTTTTTTAAAGAAATACCATTTTTTCTGGACAGAATGTGTGAATTGAGGGGTAGAGGTGTTTCCTAGGCTGGGCCAATCAGAGAATTCCATGAGTCGTTTTGAACTTAGCTCTGGTGAGAAGTCTGAGATAGTCTCTGGTGTCAAACTTAGGAGATGTGAATTGTGGTGCTGCTTCCTGCTTTATGGAGAAAATCCATCCAGAAAATGAGATGACAGCCGAGAGCAGAAACAGGCAGAGACACAGAGGAGGGAACATGTCTGAGCCATGCGTTTTGGAACCAGCACATTTCCCCTTTTACTTCAGCTAGTTGGAGTTGAGTTTCTGTCACTTGTAACCCAAAGAGTCCTGAACAGAACAGATACTGCCTGCATAGTCAAGTAACTTGTTCAGTGAACAGAACATTCTGGAAGGTGAGAGAAAAGAGCAGTTTCCAGAGTCCTGAGAATCAGGAAGATAATGATCAGCAGTCCCCACCAAGACCTGATATTAATCAAAACAGGGTAAGTGACTGCATTTAATATTCATAAGACACTGAGAGAAGGTGTGATGACATGGGTGTCTGAAGAATTGCAGGAGATGAACTTTTCGTTTACCTTAAAATGCTCATTCCAGACCATACATGTTTCCTTCATTTCTTAATATTAAAATATTTTACTAATATATTGTGATGACTAACTTTTGGAAGTAGGAAGTACCAAGATGCCTAATAATAGCTTCTGGGTTGGGGCTGAGGCTGTGTCAATATTGCATCTGTTATGCCCATGGCCCTATTTCAGTAAAACCACTCCATTGAGCAAATGAGGCTTTTCTAAAACCTTCAGTCCCCAGCCATGTTTGGTATCAGTGACCTGCCTGTCCCCTTCCTGTCCCCATCTCACTCATAGCTCATTAGGATAATTCAAAATTTGAAAAATTGAGTCTTCCATTTTTCAAATTTTGAATTTTCAAATTTGAAATTTCAAAATTTGAAAAATGAAGACTAAGCACACAAAATTCCAAAATGAACTTCAAAAATGCACAGAGACTGCAGAACAGTAGTAAACTCACTTAGAGAATATGGGGGAGCAGGGCTTTCCTTTTTTCTGGGTGCATTTTTAATGCACAGTCGTAGAGATTAGCTAATGCTAGGGCCTGGCTCATATACCTGGACTTGGTTTCCCACCTTCATCTCATTAGCCACAGGCTTGTTGAATGAACTGATTAAGAGTCATGGCTTTAGCTTCTACCAAGGTGCTAATGGCTCCCAAATTTACATCTCTGGTACTAAACTCTTCCTTTTTTTTCTTTTTTGAGACAGACTCTTTGTCAGGCTGGAGTTCAGTGTCGTGCACTTCAGCCTCAACCTCTGAGGCCCAAGTGATCCTCCCATCTCAGCTCTCCAAGTAGCTGGGACCATAGGTAGGTGCCACCATGCCCAGCTAATTTTGTTTCTTTTTTGTAGATACAGGGTCTCCCTATGTTATCCAGGCTGGTCTCAAAATCCTGGGCTCAAATGATCCTCCTCAATAATAACTTAATCGTATATTTAAAAATAAAGAATGTAATTGGATTGTGACCCAAAGGACAAATGCTTGAAGGGTTAGAGTTATTCTTCATGGTGTGCTTATTTCACATTGCATGCCTATATCAAATATTTCACGTACCCTGTAAATATATATACCTACTATGCACCCAGAAAAAATGAAAATAATATTAATAATAATAAAGATTCTCTTGCCTTGGACAAGGTACTGGGATTACAGGCATGAGCCACTGTGGCAGGCCCTAAATTCCTTCTTGAACTCAAGACCTGTGTATATAATTAGGTACTGGACATTTTTTCTCAGTAATCCCAGGGAAGCCTCAAAGTCAATGCATCTAACAACTAAACTCTTCCTGAGTTCGTCATAGTCCCTGTGTCAGGGAGTAGTATCACTATCTATCTGAGTGCTTAAGCCAGAAACTTATGAATCATCAATGATGTCCTCATTTATTGAGCCCTACATCTTCTCAGTCATTATGGTACTTCAGCACAATTTCTATTGTTTCTCAAAAGCCACCTCTTTCTATCCCCAGTACTATATCCTTAGTCAAGATTCTTGTCATTTTTTTATGTCTTATTACAATAGCCTTTTAATTTCTTTTCCCAGCCTTGAGTTATTCAGTTCTCAATATCATTCTCTTTTCTGGAGTTAACTTTCTAAATTGAAGATCTCGTAAGGTCAGTTTAAAAATCTTTCATGAGGCTGGGTGTCATGGCTCATTCCTGTAATATCAGAACTTTGAGAGGCAGAGGCAGAGGCAGAGGGATTACTTGAGGCCAGGAATTTGAGACCAGTCTGGGCCACATAGTGAGACCCTTGTCTCTATTTAAAAAAAAAAAAAAAGAAAACAAAAACATTAGCCAGGTGTGGTAGTGCAAGTCTGTAGTCCTAGCTGCCTCAGGGGCTGAGGCGGAGGATCACTCAAACTTAAAGTTAAGGCTGCAGTGAGCACTGAGGTACAATTGATTGTACCACTGCATTCCAGCCTGGGTGACAGAGCGACACTCTGGGTCGAAAAGCAAAGAAAGAAAAAAAGAAAAAGAAAATCTTGCATGAGATCCTTTGCCAAGGAGCTGTGAATTCTTTTGCATGACCTTTTTCATCCTTGCCAACATGGTGGTTAGCCAGTCCCTCCCTTTGACTCCACCACATTCCAGCCAGGCTAGTTGCTTCTCAGATGTGCTGTGCTCCTTCCTGCTTTGGTGTGCTGGCTGCTCCCTCTGTGAACATCCTCCTCGCTGCTTCTGCTTGCATGGCTTCACAATTCAGCTCAGATGCTCCATTTTTCCGAAAGCCTTAACATTTTTTTCTCTGCGAACACATCTGCTATAGCATTGCTGTGCTGTCATCTAGTTACTTCTAAGTTTCCCCAAGTATGTTGTAAACTCCTTGAAACTAAAACCAGCACCTGGATGTTCAATGAATAATCAAATAGAGTATTTTATTCAACGAGTAAGTTCAAAGGTGATTAAAACCATGAACTCTTTACTAATTATCCTGTTTGGTGTTTACATTCTGGGCAGAATCTTTTCTGAAACAAGTAAGAAAAATGAAGACAGCATATGTGTTATATTAGTATTGGTAAAAGATACTGCAAAGGAAGAATCTCCTGCCATTATCCACCCACTTCTAGCAGAGGAGATTGGTGGGTGAGAGAAATGAAATATGGTAACCTAAGGTGACATAAGCTAGGGTGGGTGGAAGGCAGTCACTGCATTCTGATGGAGTAATACCTGGGTAGAGGTTCTGCTCCACTGTTGGCGGTTAAGCAGCTGTAACAAACATTGGCGGCTGTCTGAACTTTAAAAGCCTTTGATTGTCCAAGAAAGACTGGGAAATACCTTTCCAGAAGAAAGAAGGAAAGAGGAGTCGTGTAGCATCCTATGAGGACTCAAACAGAAGAGTGGATGTGATTTGGATTTTTATGCTCCCAGCTCAAAGGAGTTGGCCAGGTAGCTGTTTTCAATTTTATCTATTTAGAATATTATTCAATAACACTTAGCAGATAGCTAACAAGATAGCATTTAATTCTTGTTTTTTTTTTGTATTTTTAAAAAAAAATAGAGGCAGGGTCTCACTGTGTTATCCAGACTGGTCTCAAACATCTGGGCTTAATGATCCTACCACCTTGGCCTCCCGCAGTGTTGGAATTACAGCGTGAGCCACCGTGTCCCAGCAGCATTTAACTCTCTGCAGTTCAACTATATTAGTCCTTAAGATCTCTGCCCCTTTCTTTCTGGGACCCTTACCCATCTGAATTATCCACAGAAGATACCTTAACCTTTACGCTCCATAGAGGGGAGCTAGAGATACATTCACGGGACATAACATAGAGGATCTATCATATTGGCTAAATAGGAAATTTTCGGCAATTTTTATTCAGCACCAACTCAGAAGTTGCTCCAGAATTCCTATAAAAAGGAGGATTAAGTGCATAATTTGTTTGAGTGGGGAGGGGCTGATGGAGATTATGTAGTAGTAGATAAAGCTACTACTGTATTCTTGAATCCCCTTCTTGTATTGCCATGGTATGTATTTTCTTACTGTATTATGCTGTATATTGTGGGAGATTTTTTCAAAAACAACTTGATAAAGATGAACCCTGCTCTCAAGAAAATTAGAGTTCAGCTGGGGGAGACAGAAATTAATAACAAGTTTAAGAGGCTATTTACCAAGAACAATTTTCTGAAGATAACTGAAGTATAGGAAAATCCTAATATAACTTGATAGATGAGAGTCTAATAATTTTAATAGAGTAAATATGGGGTCCACATTATTTAAAGATAAATGAAATAATGAGGTGAGCCTTCATGGCTGGTTAACCAGGAGTTCTGGGTCTAACTATACTATTTAATACTTTCAGATATGAGTTGGTACTCCTTGGTGGCCATTGTGTTTAGTAACTGGTTAAATGTCAATGAGGATGATTCTGGCTCTTGTGTTTGGATGGATTTTCAAGGAAGTGGTAGGGATTTTAGAAATCCCTTGGTAACTTGGTGCCCATTTTTTCAGCCTAAGGTCGGGAGATTGGGCTGAGAGATTACAGGGGATGTGAACATACTTCCTTCATTTTCCAACTTCCTAAAACAGGGTTGCCTGCATTCTTTCCACTCCATCTTGCCCTCTTCTGTATCTCATGTGTCTCCTCTCCAGAAAGTTAGAACTTGCTTGCTCTGCCTCATTTGAAAAATGGGGTCAAGCACAGAAAAAGAGAGTTTCAGTGTCCAATTGCATTATATCCGAATTTACATTATCAAGGGGCATGTTTATTAAGGAATTTTCCTATACTAATGTTCTCTTTGAGTTGAAAGAAATAAAAGTATTTACCTTGAGGAGAAAGGATTAAGATATAGTTATTGTACAAGGTAGATATGTGTGAGTAATTATAACTAAAGTTTTTGAATTCATACTATAAGTCAGACCCTGTTCTAAGCAATTTATTTCTTAGTGGCCCAATGAAGTCTGTACTATTAATATCTTCATTTGAGAGATGTGGAAATTTAGGTATTAAAAAAAGATAAGTTTCCCAAGAGCATGTAGCTAGTGACAAAGTTAAGATTATAACCTCATCCAGTCTTACCTAGAGACCATGTTTTTAACTACAGTGTTATTGTGAAGTGAACAAGTATAGGTTGCCATGTTTTTGTTTTTGTTTTTAAATTAGCTCAAATTCACAGCTGGACCATAATAATTAAAAATCTTAATAGCTAGCTTTGTTATAAATGAAAAGAAATAATGAGGGTAGGAAAATTGTGCAAATAGATGGAATTTTAATTTCTGATTTCCAAATAAATTCTAATTTGATTTCTAGTCCTAGCCTCTTATGTTTTCCCAGAGGCATCTTGCTATCTTACTTGTTTTTTTCTCTAGAATCTTCAGTTTCTCTTTTAATTCCTTTCTCTACTCCATCTTGGGAAAAACTGTAGAGTGACATAGTCTCAACTGTACCTGCTTTCTCTAGTTTTTAAAAAATACCTGTTTCTCCCCTCTACTCCCTCCATGTCTTCAAGTGTCTTCTCTTGAAGGTCCAAATAACCTCTCTGTGAAGTTCAAAGGTATGTGTCATTTCTATTGTTTCTTGCTCCTTTATTTTCTGTAATACCACAAGGTCCAGCACTTTTGCTTCTTTTTTCTTTTTCTCACTTCTCATCTTCCTCCCACCCACTCACCGTGTGTTTCTCCAGTGCTTATTTCTTAGAACTCTGCTCTTCTTTTGATGCATTTTCCCCTTTGCAAAGGTCATCTGTTTTCAAAGTTTCATATCTTCCTTTCATACAGGCTACTTTTAGATCTATCTATGACTTAGTAATTTCCTCTTACCTGAATGCCAGTATTTGTTTTCAAATGTTTTCTGGAAATTTCCACTTAAATATTTTACAGTTACTATTAAGCTAAAAGTACACAAGCCTGAGTTTATAATCGGTATTTTCCACATGGAAATAAGTTTTTGAAAAAGATGAGGGGTCTATTGGGAAAGAACTCACTTAAAGGATGAGATAGTTGAAATTAATACAATATCTAATTATTATTTTAATAATAATCATAGAAAAACATAAAGCATGTGTACTGAGCCTGGTACTTTATATGGATTAACTCATTTAAACCTTAAAACAGTTATTATTCTTGTTTTATAGTTGAAGGAACTCAGCCTAGAAATGTTAAAGCAACAGTCCCCAAATCACGTCACATGGCTACTAACTGGAGGATACAAATTCATCTCAGGCAATGTCCTTGTATTAATAGAGTCTACTCCTAACCAAGACACTATATTTCCATGACCTGTTTTCTAATTTCCTGTGCTCAAAACTATACTCATCAACATTCTTTTTTTTCTTCCAGTCCAATCAATAACTTCTCTACTTTTCTTTCAAAGTGTTTTTGGTGTTTTTATCAGTCTGGGTCTGCAAAGGCACAGATATCTCATTCCAAAAAGACACAGAGCCATGTTTCAGAAAACCAGGAAGAGATGAGGAGGCTCCCAGATGATAAATTATTCGGATGCTGTTACCACTCCTAGTCTTGAAAGGGCAAAAAGGATGGGCGATGCTCTGGGTTGCCAGTCCAGAGAAAGCTGATCAATGGAGCTGGGTCTACCCACCAGTTTCCAGAGGAACACAGCTGCTACTGAACACTGCAGGGACATGGTGTAGGGTGAGGAAGTGAGTGCAGAGAGCAAATGCCCAATGTCTCTCTGCCAGAGGCTTCCAATATCTTGCTGGTGCTTCATAACCTCATGCCTGAATCCTTGCTGCCTCTTCAATAACCTTACTTCATTCCCTTCCATCTATCTCACCACCCATTGCCAGATCAGTCTCTGAGATGGTGCATTTCTTACGTCATTTTTCTTCTCACAACCTTGAATGGCTTGTAACTGCTCCAGAGTTTGTTGTTGGTGATCCCCAGATCCTGAATCCAATCTCTCATTCCAATGTTATCTTCTGCAGCTCTCCTAGCCCTTTGCTCTAATTGGCCTCCTTACCATTCTCCCCTCTACACACAGCTCATTTTCCTGCCTGCTTCAAATGACATTACTCATAGCCCTCTGTACACCTGAAATACTTTTTGTCTTCCATCTACATATTATGCATTCTTCAAGGCCCATCTCTTGCACAGACCTTCTCTGACTGCTTCTATACACATGGGTTCCTCTGTCTTCCTTTGTTTTTGTTGAATTGTGGGTAGCATCTTACCAATTGGGACTTAATTATGTTTATGTTTGTTTTATGAGTGTGCATCTTGTCTCCTCTAGCTGAAGGGTGAGGATTCTAAATCAGTGGTGTAGTCCATGGTTCATTGGTATGACTCATTTCCTAAGCTATAACAGTTTGAAGGGGTATAATTTATGCAGTGTGGGTGACAACATCTCAGCAAAGAGTGATCTATGCTCTAAACTTCTTACTATAAAATCAGGGGAATCCCAGCCTCAGGAACCTCCCTCTCCTGTCAGGGTTCCAGGTGTTCCGCTTTGCTGCTGGAAGCATATCAGATCAAGTGCCCCAAGATAATCTCTGCAGTGCTTGGTCTTTGCTGCCGTAGGCTGCAGGCCTTACTGCAATAGGTCTTTGACGTTGATCAGTGCTCAGTAAGCACCTTTCAACTTTCTTTCTGGGGATTGTTCATTTCCATGGGATCTGCATACTTTTCAATGTTCATGGTGCAAACCATCCTGTTTGCCAAGAATTGCCTGTTGGGATGAGATTATCTGAAGTATAACAGAGCTTCATACCTCCAGAGAATTCGAGTTTCCTGACCCTTAGTTAGTGTCCCTGGCTTAAGTTCATTCATGTCAACTCTTTCCCCTCTAGGGCAATGCTGGGGACATGGTCTTCATTTCTCCTCTTTGCTCAGGAATCTCAGTGTTGGAGTTGACTGTGAGCTCTGTTCAACAGGAAGACCTCTGAGGAACTCCGTGGCATGCTTGGACATACCTTAGTTCCTCTAACTGGCAAAACAATGTGTTTTCACATGGCCTTTGCCAGCTATCATCTGCATTGTTGACATATTGATATGTTTTCTCTCTTTCCTTTTCCCAATCACATACTTTAAGGTTCTAGAATGTCCTTTACTTCTACTGGGAATTTTTAAAACTCAACCTTATAGTAGTCAGGTAGAGGCAGGAGGAGTTAGAGACAATAAGTGTATGCATTACGTTAGTCTTTTAGATGATTTATCTGGCCTAATATCTAGAAGATTTTCTCATCTTTTTGTATTTTTCTATCCTGCCTTTTTTACAGAATGCACCTTAAAGTAACATGAAATGACACGTTCTCCAACAGCTTAGTCTGAACTGGAGGAATTTTAATCCTAAGAACGGCCAAAGTATTTCAGAGGGAGGAAGAATTTACATGGTGAAATTGACTAAAAATGGATATCTTGAGGTCTTCTGAATTATATACATACACTTAAAAGTAATTGTGCTCATTAATTTTGGAGCAAGCAAATTCAACTTTAAAAAAATCTACTATGGTTTGTAATTAGGTGACAAAATCTACTATTCTCAAAAGTCAACAACAGTTTGCTTGCTATCTAGATGTTTCTTCCTATCAAGTGAAAGTTATATTGCCTTTTGAGAGTTGATCATAGAAGTGAAAAACATCACCAGACTAGTTAAATCCAGACACAGGGAATGGAGGGTAAGAAAGAATCCTTTAAAAAAGCTATTAGCCATACAAGAACCTTCTCTGAAGATTTTGGCATCATGAAGGAACTTATCTGTCTGCCTCAACTGTCATAAAATTGCACGATGTGAAACAAGAAGGTAGAGCTGGGGGAAGCAGAGAATGGGCTGGGTGATTTCCTTTTGCAAGTGCACAGACCTTTCGTTGGAAGGAAAAGAACAAAAAGCCAGAAGCTGAAGTTGAAGTTGGTGGGTTTGAGGGCTTGCAAATGCAGGCAGCTGAAACTTCGTAAACAGTTAGCATAAAACTCATTTTTAATCTCATAAACTTAATTTTTTCCCCTAGCATATGGGATGCATAAAAAGGAAATAAAACTTTAGTAAATTGAGCCTTACTTGTGCTTTATAAAAAAGAAATTGAATTGCTCTAATGGCAGCTGCAGCTGGCTTTCAGCTTCGAACAACCAGTGTAAATCTAGTTTTTAGTGCTTGATTTAGTAAACACTCAGCTGCAAACGGGCTTCAACAGCTCTGAATGCAAGGTTTTCCGTAACAGCGGTTTTGTAACCTCTGTGTGTTATGACTTTAAAATATGTGATGGAGAGCAGCAACCTGGATTGAGATATCATACAATTATTCTTTCCTCTATATTTAAAGCTACATGGACTTTGCTACTCATTATACATAGAGCTAGCACTAATGGGTCATAACAGGCCATGAATTTAAATTTATGTGCACTAGTCATTAAAAATAAACAAAAGTAGAGTACTAAAAATGAGTTGGGGATCCATAGTTGAGTTGGACACATTGGTTGGCTACCTCGCAGTGATCATCACAGCTTGTTTGTGACTCTGCCTTTCTCTGAGCCTTTTGTCAGGCTCCCACACATCAAAGAGCCTTGAGAAATCATATTCTGCTTGGCAAAGGCTGCACGTGCCCAGCTTGTAATTTTTGCTAAAAATAGGGAAAAAAAATCTTGTTCCTGATGAATAAGATGAAATGTCCAACTGTTTTTAAATGGATGCATAATAAACCGTTAAGATTATAATGCTAGTCTATCTAGAATATTTCCTAATGACCTGGACCTAGTGGTGGATTTGTAGTGTTCTGGTGGCTGTCACTTTTCCCATCACTAGATATCCATAGGTAGACAAAATGAAAGTCGGTATCTTATGGCATTTTTGCCAAAGGAAAGTTTAAAAATAAATCCTGGCTGCGATGGCCAGGGTTAACTCTGGGAACAATTTTGGATTAGGATCAATCAGTGCCGGTTTCTTTCTTCCTTAAATGTCTTCCAGTATCTCAGGCTTATTTTTAGCTGGCTGTCAACCAAACCTGCCTAAGGCATCAATTGATAAGTGTTAAGGTATGCCATTTCTCAGGGGTATTTCCAGTTTTAAAAGAGACTCATGAAGGTAGAAAAGTCCTAAGACCCCCAATTTGGGATGTTTGCATGACAGTTTCTGGGTTTGATCTGGGTAGAGGGCAACTTGTTCTAAGGCTGGCTCTGGGCACTGTGGCCAGAGTTTTGAGAAGTAAATTTACACACATCCTTTTTATTTTTTCCCACCATCTGGTTGTTCAGCTGCCAGCAACTGGAACTATTAAACAAATGGGGACTTTAGGAAATTAAAAAACCAACCTGCTGCACAGCATGGTAGGTGGAGAGAGAGTCACCAGCGATGCCCCTACTTGTGGCTTGCTGTTACGGGGCTGAGTGACCTTAAGGTGCCCCTACCTGTGGCTTGCTGTTATGGGGCTGAGTGACCTTCAGGAAGTCACTTCAACTCTCTGTGCTCCTGCCTGGCCTTTTCTTGCAGGATCAAATAAAATCATGAAAAAGCACAATGAAAACTGTAAAGTACTACACCATTGAGAGAGCCATTGATTATTTAAGGCTGTGAAGGACACATGCATAATGAATAGTAGCTCCTTATTCCCAGGGAGAGGGTAATTGTCACCTGTACTATTGTGATTCAGAGAAATAATGTGAGCAAGTAACAGATCTTGTTATACCTGTAGATGAAAGTCTGGAATTGGAGATTAGATCACTGACTATTCAGACAATTCAAAAGGATGGAAGCATTACAGGAATTAAAGAGAAAGCATTAAGGTGAAGACAGTGGGCTATTCCATTGTAATCTGTATCCTGTAACCTGAATCCCCAGCCAGGGGTTCAAATAATACCATGCCTCTTTTTAATATTCAAGTTAATTACCTGAGACCCTACCTATTTATACTGGAGGTATATATTAGAGTTCCAGCTTATTATTATTATTGTCATTATTTGAAACAGCGTCTTACTCTGCCATCTGGGCTGGGCTGCAGTGGTGTGATCCCTGGCTCAGGAAATCCTCTCACCCCAGCCTCCCAAGTTGTTGGGATCACAGGCATGCACCACCACGCCTTGCTAACTTTTTGGTAATTTTTTGTAGAGACAGGGTTTCACCATCTTGCCCTGGCTGGTCTTAAACTCCTGGGCTTAAGTGATCCACCTGTCTCACCCTCCCAAAGTGCTGGGATTATAGGCATGAACCACTGTACCTGGCTATCTTATTTTTCTTTAATTTTTAAAATTACATTTTAAATGAAAAACTGTATATGCATATAGTTTAAAAAGTCAAAATGATAATAAAAGATCTGTTACAAAATTCATCAGTCTCCTGACTCACCCCTTCTTCCTTCTCACAGGTCTCTTCTCCAAAGGGCAACCACTTCTAACCCTTTAAGTTTCTTTTGGCATTTAACATCTCAAAAGTTCTAAACACTACACATATACTGCTGTCTTTTGGTTTGTCCATTCTAGACATTGTCTATCAGATTCTTATCGTAGAAAACAGAACTGGCTTTCTAGACTGCTATCATTTTGCTTCCTTTTTCTCATTTTCCCAATATAGTCCAATTATAATTTTGGTTAAATCAGTATTGTTGTCATTGTAATATTTTTTATAACTGAGTACTATAGTATACTATGGTCATTTTTCTTTCCTTTATGTTTTTCTTAAAGTTAATAATGCCTTTTTTTATTTGCTTAGTTTTCTTTGTACCTATTTTTAAGTATTTCCATCTTTTCTAATGGCTGTTTTTAGTAAAATATTACACAAACCTATTCACAATAGGATATCTATCATTTTCCCTTTGCATTTTTTGAGAAACTGCCTCTAGAGACTTTTCTTCTTCCCTCTCGGCTGGCTGGATATCTTTGAATTACTTTTGTTCCAGGCCTTGGTGAACTTTCTGAAACTTTTCTTTTAAACCCTTTTTCTAACTCTTTTTTGTTAAAATTAGAGAATATGCTCTAGGAGTTTCATCTAGGTTAAATGTTGTTATAGTAGCAGAGGGAATCAGAATGATATCTCCTTCATGCCAGTCACCCTAATCAGACTATTTCATTCATTCTCTCTGCTTGGCGAGTGTTCTATTATCACTAGGGAACTCCCTTCACCATCATCTTGAAAATTCTCTTTTTTTCTCTCTCCTGGTGTGAATCTCCTCTTTCTTGTAGCCTACATATTCTTAGTTTATTCCCTCACTCTGGTGAGGGCATGATATGGTTTGGCTGTGTCCTGGCCCAAATCTTAACTTGATTTGTATCTCCCAGAATTCCCATGTGTTATGGGAGAGACCCAGGGGGAGGTAATTGAATCATGGAGGTCAGTGTTTCCCATGCTGTTCTTGTGATAGTGAATAAGTCTCACAAAATCTGATGAGTTATCCAGGGTTTCCGCTTTTGCTTCTTCCTCATTTTTCTCTTGCCACTGCCATGTAAGAAGTACCTTTTGCCTCCTGCCATGATTCTGAGGACTCACCAGCCATGTGGAATTGTAAGTCCAATTAAATCTCTTTTTGTCCCCAGTCTTGGGTATGTCTTTCTCAGCAGCATGAAAATGAACTAATACATTAAATTGGTACCAGAGTGGGGCGTTGCTGAAAAGATACCCAAAAATGTGGAAGTGACTGCGTAACAGGCAAAGGTTAGAACAGTTTGGAATGCTCAGAAGAAGACAGGAAAATGTGGGAAAGTTTGGAACTATCTAGAGACTTATTGAATGACTTTGCACAAAATGCTGTTAGTGATATGGACAATAAGGCCCAGGCTGAGGTAGTCTCAGATGGAGATGAGGAACTCGTTGGGAATTGGAGTAAAGGTGACTCATGTTATGTTTTAGCAAAGAGACTGATGGCATTTTGCCCCTGTGCTAGAGATTTGTGGAACTTTGCACTTGAGAGAGATAATTTAGGGTATCTGGTAGAAAAAACTTCTGGGTAGCAAAGCATTTAAGAGATGAATTGAGTTCTTTTAAAAGCATTCAGTTTTATAAGGGAAGCAGAGCATAAAAGTGTGGAAAATTTGCAAGCTGACTATGTAATAGAAAAGAAAAAATGCATTTTCTGAGGACAAATTCAAGATGGCTGCAGAAATTTGTATAAATTGCAGAAAGTCTAATGTTAATCTCCAAGACCATGGGAAAATGTCTCCAGGCCATGTCGGAGACCTTCATGTCAGTCCCTCCCATCACAGGCCCAAAGGCCCAGGAAGAAAAAGCTGTTTCGTGGCCTGGGCCCAGGGTCCTTGTGATGTATGCTGCTTAGGGACTTGGTGTCCTGTGTCCCAGCTGCTCCAGCCATGGCTGAAAGGGGCCAATGTACAGCTCGGGCTGTGCCTTCAAAGGGTGGAAGCTCCAAGCCTTGGCAGCTTCCACATGATGTTGAACTTGCAGGTGCACAGAAGTTAAGAATTGAGGTCTTCTGCCTAGATTTCAGAAGATATATATATGGAAATGCCTAGATGCCCAGGCAAAAGTTTGCTGCAGGGGTGGGGCCCCCATGGAGAACCTCTGCTAGGGTAGTGCTGAAGGGAAATGTGGGGTCAGACCCCCCACAAAGAGGCCCCTTGAGGTACCCCCTAGTGGAGCTCTGAGAAGAGGGTCACTGTCCTCTAGACCCCAGAATGGTAGATCCACTGACAGCTTGCACCCTGTGCCTGGAAAAGCCACAGACACTCAATGCCAGCTTGTGAAAGCAGCTAGGAGGGAGGCCGTACCCTGCAAAGCCATAGCTGCAGAGCTGTCCAAGGCCATGGGAACCCACTTTTTGCATCAGCATGACCTGGATGTGAGACCTTAATTCAAAGGATATCATTTTGGAGCTTTACAATTTGACTGCCACGTTGGATTTTGGACATGCATGGGCCCCATTACCCCTTTGTTTTGGCCAGTTTCTCCCATTTGAAATGGCTATATTTACTCACTACCTGTATCCCATTGTATCTAGGAAGTAAGTAGCTTGCTTTCGATTTTGCAGGCTCATAGGCAGAAGGGACTTACCTTGTCTCAGATGAGACTTTGGACTGTGGACTTTTGACTGAAATGAGTTAAGACTTTGGGGAACTTTTGGGAAGGCATGATAGGTTTTGAAATGTGAGGACATGAGATTTGAGAAATCAGGGGCAGAATGATATGCTTTGGCTGTGTCCCCAACTAAATTTCAACTTGATTGTATCTCCCAAAGACCCAGGGGGAGGTAATTGAATCACGGGGGCCTGTGCTAGTCTTGTGACAGTGAACACGTCTCATGAGATCTGATGGGTTTATCAGGGGTTTCTGCTTTTTCTTCTTCCTAATTTTTCTCTTGTGGCTGCCATGTAAGAAGTGCCTTTCAACTCCCGCCATGATTCTTACCCTTCCCCAGCCATGTGGAACTGTAAGTCCAATTAAACCTCTTTTTCTTCCCAGTTTTGGGTATGTCTTTATTAGCAGCATGAAAAATGGACCAATACAGGACATTTTCAATACCTTCCTGAGAAAGTGTGCATGAAAAGCACATCTTTTGAGACCTTACATTTCTAGAAGTGTTTTAATTCTACCTACCCTGCAATTTATGGCTGGGAGTTGAATTCTAAGTTGAAAGTAATTTTTCTTCACAATTGGGAAGGCATTGCTCCATGGTGTTCTGGATTCCAGGGCTGGTGTTGAGAAGTACAAAGCCATTCTGAATCCTGCTGCTTTCCATGAGGCTTCTTCTCCCTCTCTCTTTCTAACTTGCAGAAACGTCTTAAAAATTGTTTTTGGCAGTATTCTGAACTGATGTACCCTTGGGTGAGTCTATTTTCTTCCACTGTGCTGGGTACTCAATGGACCTTTCAAAGTAGGAGCTGATATCTTTTAGTTCTAAGAAATGTTGCCAATAATCTTATCTCCTGTTTTCTTTTCTTTTTTTTTTTTTCCTGACAATCCTGTAATTTTGATGTTGGACTTTTTGGACTTGTGTTCTAATTTTCTGATTTCTCTGGTTGTTCTTCTCTTTATATTTTCTCCTGTTTTTTTTTTTTTTCTTTTTCTAATCTTTATGTTAGATTAAAAAAAAGAATACTTTTTATGCTCCTTCTGTCTTGCTTCATTAATGCATTATCTTTTCTTGTGCCTCTGAATATAAGAGTTACAGTTTTTGTTTTCAAAGTATTCTTATCCTTGCATTGTTTCAGTTTCCTCCTAGTTGCTTTTTTTCTGTTTGTTCTCACCTTTATCTTTCATGTAGGTTTCCTCACACTTTTGGTAGCTCTTGCATGTCTACTCATGATCAAGATTAGGGGACTGAAAAACTGATTAGGGTACTGTGAAGATGGTTGTACTTGTCAACTTTGAACTTCATTGTGGAATCATGCTCACTTGGGTCATTTGTTTGCAGAGCTCTGAGTGTCAATATCATGAAGTCTTTTTCTTTTCCTCTGTTACTATTTTGGTAGACTTCATGATTTTTTTCTTTTTGTTAAAATTTCAGGATCTACATAGCAGCATGCACTGCAATATCTTATTATAATGCTGTGGCTTTGAAAAACTTTTTATTTTTTTTGAGACAGGTCTGGCTCTGTTGTCAAGGCTGGAGTGTAGTGGCACACTCGTGGCTCACAGTAGCCTTGACCTTCCAGACTCAAGCGGTCTTCCCACTCCAGCTTTCCCAGTAGCTGGGACCACAGGCATGCCCCACCACATTTGGCTAGCTTTTTTTTTTTTTTTTTTTTTTTTAACTTTTGAAGATAGAGCATCTCTCTCTGTTTCCCAGGCTGTTGCCAGACTACTGGGATCAAGTGATCCTCCCACCTCAGCCTTCCAAAGTGCTGGGACTACAAATGTAAGCCACTAGGCCAGGCCTTGAATAACTTTTGTTACTAAGTAAAACATTTGCAAATCTTGTTTCTTTTGTCTTTTACTGACCTTCTATGCTACTTAACTATACAATGTGGCTTATTACATAGTGTCTCTTGGTATTATATTCTTTCTGAAAAAGAGATGTTTTTTTCCCTATTGCAAAACAAAAGAAGTATTTCCCAGTCTCCTTACTTTGAAACACATGTTTTCAACAGCTGCCTTTCTGTTCTTGGCAGCAGGCATTTGGAAAATGACAGACTCCACTCACACTATCCCCATCCATTCTCCCACCATCTGCTTTCCCTCCAAGCTTAAAGAGACTGTTATCTACCTGCAAGGCAAATCCAATCAACCATTATCCTCCAACAACTGCCAGACCCTGCTAGTGGCACATTCATCAGTACGTGAGTTGTATCAAAGCTAAGGTAGGTACCTGTTCTACCATCAGTTAAATCAGAAGGTTTCTGATATTAGAAATTGGGCTACCCTGATTTCCCAAGCCTCTCTTTTCCCATCTCTCCAAGGCAGATAATAACACTAATTGGCAATGTGGTCATGAGCATTAAAACAAATCATTAAGCCGGAGGCTTCTCATCACTGCTTGAGGGTAATTTCAGAACCTGGGGCTTTTCCAGAAGGCTTTTGAAGGCTCTGAAACATGCTCACTCTGCAGCAGTATGCAGGTGCCCACCGTGCCCTACGATGTGGACTGTGGAGTGTTCATTGTCTCAACAGTTACTCACAGCAAGGTATTTTCTTGTGGGGTGGTTTTTGTTACTCCTAAAATATTATTGCAGAAAAGAAAACTAGGTAATGAGACATAACTGCATTTGATTTGTAGTGTTTTTTGTTTTGAGACAGAGTCTTGCTCTGTCACCAGGTGCCAGGCTGGAGTGCAGTGACACGATCTTGGCTCCCTGCAACCTCTACCTCCCGGGTTCAAGCAATTCTCCTGCCTCAGCCTCCCAAGTAGCTGGGACTACAGGCGTGCACCACCGCACCCAGCTAATTTTTGTGTTTTCATAGAGATGGGGTTTCACTATGTTGGCCAGAATGGTCACCATCTCTTGACCTCGTGAACTGCCTGCCTCGGCCTCCCAAAGTTGCCCACACTGGAGTGCAGTGGCTTGATTTCAGCTCACTGAAGCCTCTACCTCTCAGGTTCAAGTGATTCTCCTGCCTCAGCCTCCTGAGTAGCTGAGATCACAGGCACCTGCCAACATACCTGGCTATCTTTTATCTTTTTTTTTTTGTATTTTTAGCAGAGACGGCGTTTTACCATGTTGGCCAGGCTGATCTCAAACTTCTGACCTCAGGTGATCTGTCTGCCTCAGCCTCCCAAAGTGCTGGGATTACAAGTATGAGCAAGAACCTCGGGCCTATTGATCTTTTAAACGAGACATTTTATTAAAGTCTCAGCATCCTCTATCCATAGGATACAGTCTAGTGACAGAAACTCCAGTCAGCTTCCAGGTACTCGTCCAATAGTACAAGGGTAGATGGGCAATATGTTTATTAGGATTGTCTTAAATTACAATTTGAATTGTTTTAAAGTAGACCACCAAAATACATCATTATAGGTATTCAAATTATGTTAAATTACAACTAAAAGTTTTAAGTAGACTCTAAAATACATTCTTCTTAATATCTGTTGAAGACATATGCCACACTTAAAAAATATTTTAAGCAATTCTTAAATAGGTTCAAAGATTCTTCCCCCCCATCTTTATTGAAGTTTAATTGACAAGATGTACAACTTGATACCTTTCTATACGTATACATAGTTAATAATACTGTATGATATACTTGAAATTTGCTAAGAGGATAGATCTTCAGTTTTCCCAGTTTTTGGTCATAATCATTGACCTATATCCCCTCTACACACACAGAAAAAAAAAGTAAAGGAAAAAAATAGTAATTGTGAATTTCGTGAAATTTTTTTAAAGGGTAGAAAGAGGGAGGTCACAAAAAGGCCATAAAAGATGCCTCTGTGTGTGTGTGTGTGTGTATTTGCGTGTTATGTATGCAGCCCTGTCCGAATTGCTTTTCAAAGCAGACTTTTAGACTTTCCCCAGGCCTTGATGGAAACAGAGTCTGCCAGGAATAAGAAAAGGCCAAGGGCTCTGTTTTCAGTTGGCTCCTTTCTAAAGAGGTCTCACACTTTAGAAAGGCAAAGGTCTTCACTATCTTCCCCTGTGTACGGTTTGTTCTTGGTAACTCCCTTGTATTCGGCAACCATTAGGCTTAGAAGCCACGTAATAACCATGAACCAATGAGGTATTTATATTAACTGTTTATAAGAAAATGATAGAGAACTAGAATAGGTGGTAAACTAGAATAGTTAAAACCAGAGGCTTCAGAATGAGACAGATTTTAATCTTTTACTAGCTGTTCAGTCTTTGTACTTTTTTTTTTTTTTTTTTTGAGACAGAGCTTCGCTCTTGTTACCCAGGCTAGAGTGCAATGGCGCGATCTCAGCTCACTGCAACCTCCGCCTCCTGGGTTCAGGCAATTCTCCTGCCTCAGCCTCCTGAGTAGCTGGGATTACAGGCACACGCCACCATGCCCAGCTAATTTTTTGTAATTTTAGTAGAGACAGGGTTTCACCGTGTTGACCAGGATGGTCTCGATCTCTTGACCTCATGATCCACCCGCCTCGGCCTCCCAAAGTGCTGGGATTACAGGCGTGAGCCACTGTGCCCTGCCTGTACATTTTTAATCTTTAATTTCTTATCTAAAAATTTGAAGAGAATGATAGTTCTCAAGTTACAGAATGAGAATCAAATGAAATAATTATTACATATTATGTAATATCATCTTAATACAAATTAAATTTTTGAGAATTTAAATAAATTATTTTTATTATATTAATGACCATCTCAACATTTTATTAAACATCCCTTGTGATACCTTTCTATGTATGTAAGTTCACAAAAATATAGAAATCATTTTTTTAAAGTAAATAGGATCAAAGTATACATGCTGTGATGGTAAATATTGAGTGTTAATTGGATTGGATTGAAGGATGCAAAGTATCGTTCCTGGGTGTGTCTGAGAGTTTTGCCAAAGGAGATTAACATTTGAGTCAGTGGACTGGGAGAGGCAGAACCACCCTCAACCTGGGCGGGCACCATCTAATCAGCTGCCAGTGTGGCCAGAATAAAGCAGGCAGAAGTTGGAAGAACTTGACTTGCTGAGTCTTCCAGCATTCATCCTTCTCCTATGCTGGATGTTTCCTGCCTTGGAACATTGAACTCTAAGTTCTTCAGCTTTTGGACTCTTGGACTTACACCAGTGGTTTGCCAAGGGCTCTCGGATCTTGGGCCACAGACTGAAGGCTGCACCATTGGCTTCCCTACTTTTGAAGCTTCCTTGCTCCTCAGCTTGCAGATGGTCTATTGCGGGGCTTCACCTTGTGATCATGTGAGTCAATACTTCTTAATAAACTCCCCTTCATATATACATCTGTCTTATTAGTCCTGTCCCTCTAGGGAACCTTGATTAATACACATGCTATTCTCTTACCTGATTTATTCACTAGACTACATGTTGTAAGACATTTTCCAAGTCAAAAATGTAAGTCTTCATCATCTTTTCGATGGTTATAGATAATTTTATTCAGTATACCTGTAACAATTTATATACCCACCCCTCACATGTGAGCCCTTATTTTGTATCTGTTTTTAAAATTAAAACATTCTGGAATAGATATTCTTATGGCCACCCTTTGTGTGTGTGTGTGTGTGTGTGTGTGTGTGTGTGTGTGTGTGTGTGAGTGATACACGTGCGTGTTGTTTTTTTTTCCCTGCAAGGTAAATTCTAAAGAAGCGAGATCACAGGCTCCTCAAACACTGTTATTTTAACTAAATTGGTCCTCTTTAAAACAGTTGCTCATCTCTGCTTGACACCAATGCAAAGTGTGGTTTTGATAATTTTCTCAAAAATATTCCTTACTAGCATTTTATATATTCTTGTTTTCATTTATTTTTAATTATACAAGTTATATAAAATTTACTGGTAAAAAAATACACAGACATAAAAAAATTATTGATACCACCAGTCTCTTCAAAAACAAACAGATAACCACTGCTATTAATTCCTATGTCAGTAAACACAGATCTACCCCATCCTTTGAAGCTCTTGTACATAGATATTCCATGATTTAACCACATTCTAAATTAGGTCATTAAAAATATTTTATAATGTTCACTTTCATAAGTAATGCTCCAGATAAATTTTTTTTTTTTTTTTTTTTTTTTTTTTGAGACAGAGTCTCGCTCTGGGGTGCACTGTCATGATCTCGGCTCACTGCAACCTCTGCCTCCTTGGGTTCAAGTGACTCTCCTGCCTCAGCCTCCCAAGTAGTTGGGACTACAGGCGTGTGCCACCATGCCTAGCTAATTTTTGTATTTTTAGTAGAGATGGGGCTTCACTCTGTTGGCCAGGATGGTCTCGATCTCTTGACATGGTGATCTGCCCGCCTCAGCCTCCCAGAGTGCTGAGATTACAGGCGTGAGCCACTCCACCTGGTCCCAGTTAAAATTCTTTACATGTTTCTATGTGCATGTATGAATATGTCTCAGGAACAAATAACTAGAGTGAAATTGCTGGAGCAAATGGTATGCACAAATGAAGCTTTAATGGATAACTGCACAACTGTCTTCCAAAGAGCATTACAAATAATTCACATTTCAACAACAATGCAGGAGAATGCTCATTTTTTAGACACTCTTGCCAATATGATAATATCAGTCTAAAATAATTTTTGCTAATTTGATGAGTAAAAGAAATGTTGTTTTAAGTTGTATTTTAAATTATTATTATTATTATTTGAGACAGGGTCTCACTTTGTTTCCTAGGATGGAGTGCAGTGGTGCAAACACAACTCACTGCAACTTTACCTCCCATGTTCAAGCAATCCTTCTCCTCAGCTTCCCAAGTAGCTGGGACCAGAGATATGCACCACCATGCCTAGATAATTTTTAATTTTTTTGTAGAGATGGAGTCTTGCCATGTTGCCCAGACTGGTCTCAAGCTCCTGAACTCAAGCAATCCTCCTGCCTCAGCCTCCCAAGGTATGGGGATTGCAGACTTGAGCCACCGCTCCCAGCCATATTTTAAATTAATAATGAGATCGAATAATTTTTAAACCTTAATGTCCCATTCATAGCTATTGTCAATTTTCTATTAGGTTGTCCGTTTCTTATTGACTTATAGTTTATTTTATACATATGTTTGTACATGTGTGAATGTACATCCATATATCAATTATTTTTCTTTGTATATGTTGCTAATATTTTTTCTAGTTTGTTGTTTGATTTTTAACTTTTGGATAAGGTCCCTTATTGTATAGTTTCAAAGTTTCATGAAGTAATATTTATTAACACATTTTTTGGGTCTGTGAATGCATTTTTTAGTACAAGGTGGTAAATACATTCTCTTATATTTTTGAATTTTTTAGCTTTATATATCCTTTAATAGCTTTATTGAAATGTAAGTCATATGTCACACAATTCATTGATTTGAAGTGTACCAATGATTTTTAGTATATTCTTAGAATTGTGCAGCCATCACCACGATCAATTTTAGAACATTTTCATTGATCCTCAAAGAACCCTCGTACCCATTTGCAGAAACTTGACATTTTACCTCAACACTGTGACCTTCCCCAACCTACCATGCAACCACCAATCTAATTTTTGTTTCTTACTTTTGCTTGTTCCGAATATACCATATAAATGGAGTCACATGTGGTCTTTTGTAACTGGCTTCTTTCACTTAATGTTTTTGAGTTTCATCTATGTTGTACAGCTTTGTATTTCACAGATCTTTAATCCCTCTGAAATTCATTGATTCTATCAATTGGGTAAATAGTTACATGTAAATTTATCTTTTAAAAAAGGATAGCCAGCTGCATGAGTATTATCTACTGAGGATTCAGTGCACCCTTTTTCACCAACCCAAAATGTCTCCATCATCCATATGTATGGATCTATTTCTGGGCTTTACTTCTTTATTTTTGAGCCTCTACCCCACTGATTTAAGGATTCTAACCTTTTTTAGAGATAGGGTCTCACTCTGTTGCTCAGGCTGGTGTGCAATGGCCTGATCATAGCTCACTGCAGCCCCGAACTCCTGAGCTGAAGCAATCCTCCTACCTCAGCCTTGCAAAGTGCTGGGATTACAGTCATGAGTCACCATGCCTGGACCTCTTCAGTATAGTTTCACTATCTAGTAGGGCTAGTCTTCCCTCATTTTTTTCTAAGATTATCTTGATTTATTCACATTTCTGCTTCCATTTTAATTTTTAAATTGGCTTGTCAAGTTTCATCAAGATATTGGTTAAATTTTGATTGGAACTACATTGAAGTTAGGGTTTTTGTTGTTGTTGTTGTTTTGTTTTGTTTTTTTAAGATGGAGTCTCGCTCTGTCACCCAGGCTGGAGTGCAGTGGTATGATCTCGGCTCACTGCAACCTCTGCCTCCTGAGTTCAAGTAAATTCTCCTGCCTCAGCCTTCCTAGTAGCTGAGATTGCAGGCATATTCCACCATGCCTGGCCAAATTTTGTATTTTTAGTAGAAATGGGGTTTCACGATGTTGGCCAAGCTGGTCTCGAACCCCTGACCTCAGATGATCCACCTGCCTCGGCCTCCAAAAGTGCTGGGATTACAGTCATGAGCCACCATGCCTGGCCTAGAGATTAATTTTTGAAGAAATATTATGTTACCTTTATAACATTGAGTTTTCCTGTATTTTCATTGAATTTATAGCTGTATTTTAATTCAAAGGAAGATAGATATTCCATCTGGAATTAACATTTTTAACTGTTATCAATGTATAGGAATGTCATTTACTGAAGTAGAAACTGTAGAGGGAAGTGCCGAATTTGATCAAAAAATAATGAGATCTGCTTAGATCCATTCTGCCTAAGATGTTTATGAGAAATGAAGATGGAGATGTACACACCAAATATTGCACCATTAATATTGGTGACTTTTTTGGAATGGCAATAAAAAGGTAGATGGTCCATAAAGTGTTTTGGAAAAGATTTGGCATATAGGCCAAAAATATGTGAAACTATTGGATTTGAAACCAGCAGAGCTTCTAACTTACAGTTGCAAAATGCTATTTTAATAAACTAGGGAAAAGCACAATAAACAGCTTAATTGTACTATCTCAAGTTGAAGTCAATAGTTATTCTTGAACGCATAACTGATCACACAGCTTCCTCTTTCTCCATGGCTTTTCTTTTCTGGGGGGCAGGGAGTGGTGGGGGATGGGGTCTCACTCTGTCACCCAGGCTGGAGCACAATCATGGCTCACTGCAGCCTGGACCTCCTGGGCTCAAGTAGTCCTCCTGCCTCAGCCTTCCAAGTAGTTGGAACTACAGGCACTTGCCTCAAAAGCTGGGTACTTTTTAAACTTTTTGTAGAGACAGAGTCTCATTATGTTGCCCAGGCTTGTCTTGAACTCCTGGACTCAAGCAATTCTCCTGCCTCTCAGCCTCCCAAAGTACCGGGATTATAGGTGTCAGCCCCATGCCTGGCCTTTCTCCAAGGTTTGGCTGCAGTTCTATCCTTCCATTATCTCAGCTGTCAGCACAGCAGGTTGTAACCTAGATTTCCTAGGCCACCTAAATGCTTAAATCAAAGTGATGGTAACAGTAGTCAGTGATATGTCTCTCCTCTGCACACCCAAATCTTGTAGGATCCCTGATATCTCTCTTTGATGTCCTTCTCAAATATCTCAGGAAACCTTCAGGAGAATCTTGGTGGATTTTCAAGCAGAGTCCTCTTGGGGTTCTTGCAGAGCCTGATGTCTCTCCTTCTCCTGCTAAGCCTCTCTCACGGTGACCTGCTGCACTATTCTTTGATGCCCACCAAGGCACTATGAAGGTGCCCAGCACAGAGTCATGGCACCCTTTAGTCAAGCCACGTGAACTCTTTACCTGCCGTGTCACTGATGCTGCAGAAGATGTTGTATTCTCTACCAAAGTCAGGAGAATTTTTCTCCTTGTACCCAAACATCGTGTAATACTGTTATCTAGCCAGAGCAGTGCTGCCTTGGGCTCTAAACACACTCTTGTCTGCTTGGGATTGAGTGGCTGGATGGGCTTAGTGTTGGGCTCAACATCCTTCTTACTCTCCAGTTGGCCAGTGTGCTTGGGGCCTTGACCTTGAACCAAACTTGTGTACCTGATTTCCAGTCTCTTCCGTCTTGGTTCCATGCATAAATAGACTTCTAGGGTCCCATTGAGGACTTCTAGATACCACCAGAATGCCTGAATCTTAAGCTGACTTCAGTTTAGGTTCAAGCTAGATCCCCCTCTGCTCATCTGAGGAGATGTCTAAGGAAGTGACTCAGAATCATGTATTAAGTTTGAATCATGCCAGTAGGCCTGGGCCATCTGCTCGTATGTGGTAAGGAAAGAGACAAATTGTGGTTTCAGGCATATGGCTTTTGCTATTAAGCCTTTTTATCCTCTCTTATTGGCGAGAATGATATATTGTCTAAAACTAAGGAGTTGTGATAGCATGTTACTGAACCTACAGCAAAATACCATCTCAGTTACATTTATGATTTGATGCCTAAACTAATGGAATGAGCAGGAGAGCAGCAATGAATGGTGCATGCAGAAAATTGGGACATGGACAAAAACCAGGCTATTTCTCACTTATTGACATCTTTTTAAAAAATTGAGAGTGGTTGAGAGTTGTCAGAAGGCCTGGGTGGTCAATCTCCTTGCCCCAGTAGTGAGTACTGACAGTAATTTTTGTTTGTATTTGTCTTTTCACTGCAAAAGGATGAGGAAATTCGGTGACTTCAACCTGTCCAAGTTTTCAGGATCTGCTGCTGCTACTGTTCACTGCAATTCCGTAGGTTTAGATTAATTGACACCATTGGGAACATGTAGAAGTTCATTTTAGAGAGTGCCAGCTTGATGACTTTACAGAATCTTACAATAGTAGACACAGGTAGAAAGGTAGGTATCAGATTTGAACTTTAGAAGCATGTTGCTTTAATCCAATCTCTGCTTTTAGGCAGATCTCATGATGAAAACTTCCTTACAGCTTTCTAATATATTCTAATTTCCCAGAGACATCCTGTGGTTACGTATCCTGTGTCTCATAGGCATTATTATTTAGAGAAAGCTTTCCAACTTTTGAAACTTGAGTCATTTATTCCAGTTTTATCTTTAGTGAACATGACAGATTCTTATTTAGTTCTTCTGGCTTTAAATTGCATGTGGAATGTGATGGAAAGGAATACATGTAAGTTCTGAGGTCAGACAGACCTGAATTTAAACCCTCGTTTCCCCACTTGCTAGCTGTGTGACCTCTAGCAAGTCACTTAACTTCTCTGAATTTCTCTTTATTTAGCTCTTAAGTGGGGATGTAATGCACATATCATCAGGTATCATAGAAATTAAATAAAATAATGGATGTGAACATGGCTGACATACCTTATTGTTCAACAATTGTCCTTGCCCTATGTGTTATTTTCAGATATGCTATAAATCCAAGTTATTATTTCATATTGATCTTGCTGCTTATGTAACAGGTGATGTCAGTAAAGAAAGAGTTCATTACAGTAAAGGAAATCTCTAGAAAGCTAGTTATAGCTTGAAGATTGGACTGGAATCCAGGAGATGGAATTATTTTGCAACCTAAGATTAGTTCAGGGAAAAAGATTAATGAGTCACATTATACAAACAGATCAAGCTATTGACAAATGAAAATGTTCTGGTTTGTAACTAGAGTTGATTTAATAATATTTGTGCAATAACAACATTAAATTCAAGGTCTCTCCTAGCAAATTGGACTTTACTGAGAACTTTCCTCTCAGAGGTAAGGTCCTCCTCACTGGAATCACAATCTGACAGGTCGCTTTGGGTGCAGCCCTCTCTGTGGTGCAATTTTAGGGCCGTCTAGAGTTCCCACTCCCTCTGCAAGTCTCAAACACTCTGCTCTTTCTCTTCCCTCCTCTGATGTAGCTATTGAGGTGATTGAAGCTTTCATCTATCTCTATGAATTAAGTTAGCTGAAAGAATCATAGAATAAGCCAGAATCCGAGATTAATACCTTAATTGGCACAGATTTATCTGATTAACCCTAGCAGAGAAAAGAATTCCAAGTTTAAATGGTGTTGAGGAAGAACTATTTGGGTTCTGGAGTGGGGTCTTTGGGAAGAAGCAGATAATCTACAGGGGCTGGGCTGCTACTGATGAGAGGCAATTATTACCTGAGCTGCCAGGACATTCTGCTTATGTTCCCATTGGTGTTGGTGTCAACTACATCTTGCTGTGGCATTTGCTGTCTTTATTTTCTGTTTCTGTTCGATTTTGAGACCAGGTCTTGCTCTGTTGCCCAGGCTGGAGCAAAGTGACATGATCATAGCTCACTGCAGCCTTGACCTCCTGGACTCAAGCGATCCTCCCATGTCAGCCTCCCGAGTATCTAGGACTATAGGTGCTCACCACCATTCCTGGCTTATTTTTAAATTTTTTTTTTGTAGAGACAGGATCTCATATTGTTGCCCAGGCTGGTTTTGAACTCCTGGGCTAAAGCACTCCTCCTACCTTGGCCTCCTAAAGTGCCATGATTACAGGTCTCTGTTTTTATATTTTTGTCATTCCTGCTAGGCTATACAGTAAAACTCTCACAGGAAAGGAGTTCCCATTTCATATCTTTGAAATTCTCTGAGTGTCTTCCTTGCATCTAGTGGGTGTATTCAATAAATGCCTTCCTTATATCTAGCAGGTAGCCAATAAATGCCTGTTGAATGAAGAGTCATTGAAGAAAATCTTTACCTTTTTTTTTTTTTTTTGCCTAGGACTGAACTTTATAATTCTATTTCCATTTGTTGCTTCATATAACTTCCCTTCTGTGAAGTCTCTTCCATTTTCTGCCCAGCTTTGGACCTGTCTTCTCCTTCTTTTTGATCTTCATGGCCATTACCTCCAATACATCTGAACAGTCTCACCTCTCAGGTGAAGTATATGGCTGGTTTTTTTCTTCCTTCTCACTAAACTCTTGGCATCCAACCGATGCTCACAGCAACCAGGAATAAATCCACTATTTCACTTCAAAATCACATAAGCAGAAATAATCAAAGTTCACTGTGCTTTTGAAGTGCTCTCTAAGTTCAATTTACAGTACAAAAAACAATCAATTTACTAATAAAGGCGAACAAATATAATTGAATACACCAACTATATGCCAAGTCTGGAAATAGACAGTAGGTAAGATAGATGCTCTAGGGTATTCCTGAAAGCACTTTGATGACTAAAATTCCATTGTCCTGAACAATTTTTAAAATCTGGTCAGGAATATTGAAAATATTTTACATTATAGTAAAATTCATCTTAATGTTTCTTTCATTGAAATGAAATGCATTGGTTTGTTCTGCATTTTTTTTTCCTATCAGGTTCAGGTTTTTTTTTATGATTAAAATTTTGATTTTGAAGTGACTACAGATTCATATGCAGTTGTAAGAAATAATAGAGGGACCCTATGGACTCTTTATGCAGTTTCACCCAATGATAACATCTTATAAAACTGTAACACAATATCACAATAGGATATTGACACTGATACTCTCAAGATACAGAACATTCCATTATCACTAGGATCTCTCATATTACTCATTTCTTTCCTGCCAACCCCCTTTCTTAACAACTGGCAACAACTAATCCATTTTTCGTTTCCTATAATTTTTTCGAGAATGTTCTATAATGGAATCATTCAGTCTGTTACCTTTTGAGATTGTCTTTTTTTCACTCAGCATAATTTTCTAGAGATTCATAGAGGTTGTTCTATATATTTCTAACATTTCTAGCCAGAAGTGGTGGCATGTCCTGTAGTCCCAGCTACTAGAGAGGCTGAGGCAGGATGGTTGCTCAAGGCCAGGAGGATTGCTTGAGGCTAGGAGTTGGAGGCTGTGGTGAGCTATGATTGCACCACTGTACTGCAGCCTGAGTGGCAGAGTGAGACCCCATCACAAATAAGTTCATTTTTTATATTACTACAGTATGGATGGTACAATAGCTTGTTTAACTATTCACCCATTTCTAGTTTTTGACTATTACAAATAAAGCTATTATAAACATTTGTGTATAGGTTTTGGTGTGAATATAGTCTTCATTTCTCTGGGATAAATACCCAGGAATGTGATTGCTATGGTAGTTAAATGTTTAGTTTTTAAGAAACTGCCAAACTTTTTCAGAATAGCTGTGCTATTTTACATTCCCACTAGCAAGGTAGGAGTTATCCAGTTTCTCAACTTTCTTGGCAGCATTTGGTGTTATCATTATTTCTTATTTTAGCCATTCTGATATGTGTATAGAATTATCTCATTATATGGTTAGCATTTCTCTAATGACTAATGATGTTGAATATTTTTTCAAGTGTATATTTGTCATGTTCATGTCTTCTTTGGTAAAATGTGTCTTTATGTCCTTTGCTTATGTTCTAATTGAATTGTTTGCTTTTTACTGTTGAGTTTTGAGAGTTCTCTATATGGTCTAGATACTAGTTGCTTTGTCAAATATGTGGCTTACAAATATGTGGTTGCAGATATTTCCCTTTCTTTAGCTCATTTCTTCCTCTTCTTAGTAGGGTCTTTCACAGAACAAAAGTTTTAAATTTTTATGAAGTCAAATGTATCCATTTTTACATTGTGGATCATGCTTTAGATGTCAAGTCTAAGAGCACCTTTTCTAGAACCCTAAGAATTTCTTCTATGTTTCATCTAAATGTTGTATAGCTTTACATTTTACATTTAAGATTTGATACATCTTTAGTTAATCTTTACACATGTTAATTTAATTAATTTTGTATAGTGTGAGACAGATTGAAGTTTATTATTTTTGCCTGTAGCTGTCCAATTGCCCCAGCACCATTTGTTGAAAAGGCTAACTTTTTCTCTATTGAATTGTGCTTGCACCACTGTCAAAAATTAGTTGGGTATATTTGTGTGGGTATATTTGGGTTCTCTATTCTTTTCCATTGATTACGTGTCTTTTCCTTTACCAATACCACACGGTTTTAACTACTGTAGCTCTATAATATGTTTTAAAATCTTTTATTATTCTTTTAAAAAATTGTTTGAACTATTCTAGTTTGTTTGATTTTCCATATAAATTTTGGCATAATTTTGTCTGTTTTTGCAAAAAGTTTCACTGGGATAGGAATTGTGTTAAACAAGTATATCAGTTTGGGGGGAAACTGACATCTTTACCATGCTGAATATTCTAATCCATGAATTCAGAATTAACTTTCTATTTGTTAAGATCTTTGATTTCTTTAATCAGATAGTGTCATATAATTTTTATACTGTGAGTCCCATACACATTTTGTTACATTTTCACCCAAGTAATTAATTTTTTGAGCAATTGTGAATGTTGTATTTGTATTTTTATTTTGTTCTCCTTGTCACTTTTTTTGGGGGCTGGAGTGCAGTGGTGTGATCACAGCTCAATGCAACCTCTGCCTTCCAGGCTCAAGTGATTCTCATACCTCAGATTCCTAAGTAGCTGGAACTACAGGCATGTGTCACCACTCCCACTTAATTTTTGTATTTTTAGTAGAGACGGGGTTTCACCATATTGGCCAGGGCTGGTCTTGAACTCCTGATCAAATGATCTGCCTGCCTGGGCCTCCTAAAGTTCTGTGATTACCAGCATGAACCACTGTGCCTGCATCTGTGTGTTTATTGCCAGTATATGAAAATGCAATAAATTTTTATATGTTTGTCTTATATCCTGTGGCCTTGCTGAAATCACTTATTAGTTCTAGCAGTATTTGTTTGTAGATTCCTTTGACTTTTCTGTGTAGAAATAATGTCATGTGCAAATAGGGACAGTTTTATTTCTTCCATTCTGATCCATATGTGTCTTTATTTTTCCCCCTTGTCTTGTTGATTGCACTGACTAAAACTTCTAGCACTCTGTTGAATAAGATTGGTGAGAGTGAACATCTTTACCTTTTTCCAATCTCAGGAAAGTATTCGGTCTTTTACCATTAAGTGTGTTAGCTCCAAGGTTTTTTAGATGCTCTTTATAGGTTCTCTTCTATTCCTAGTTTTCTGAGAGCTTTTATCATATAGGGGTACGAAAGTCAAATGCCTTTTCTTCATCAATTAATATAACCACATGGTTTTTTCTTCAGTCTGTTATTATGGTAGAATATATAGATTGATGGCTAGATGTAGTGGCTCATGCCTGCAATCCCAGCACTTTGGGAGGCTGGGGCAGGAGGATCACTTGAGGTCAGGAGTTTGAGACCAGCCTGGCCAACAGAATGAAACCCCATCTCTACTACAGATAGAAAAATTAGCCAGGCATGGTGCCAGGCACCTGTAATCTCAGCTACTTGAAGGGCTGAGGCAGGAGAATTGCTTGACCCTAGGAGGCGGAAGTTGTAGTGAACCAACATTGCACCACTGGACTCTAGCCTGTGACAGAGGGAGGCTCCATCTCCAAACAAACAACAAACAAACAATCCCCCACAAAAACCCAAAGAATATATAGATTGATTTTAAATGTTGAAACAGCCTTGCATTTCTTGACTAAACCCCACTTGGTCATGGTGTCTAATTCTTTTTATATTGCTTAATTCTCTTTGCTAATATTTTGTTATGGATTATTGTATCCGTATTCATGAAGAATATTTTTCTGTAGTTTTAATTGCTTGTACTGTCTTTGGAATGGTATTAGGGTAATACCAGCTTCATAAATAAATTGGGAAGTTTTAATGCCTCTTCTATTTTCCAGAAGAGATTGCATAGAATTGGTGTTACTCCTTCTTTAAAAGCTTGGCAGAATTTCTCCAGCGAAGACTTCTGGGCCTGGAGATTTCCTTTTTGGAGGCTTAAAACTATGAATGAAATCTCATCAATGTTATGTATGGCTTAAAATTATGAATAAAATCTCATCAATGTTATGTATAGGGCTATTCAAATTTATCTATATCTTACTGGTTGAACTCTATTTTATTCAAGGAAGTAGATCATTTCTTCTGAGCTGTTAAATTTATGTGTGTAAAATTCATAGTATCCGTTTTATTGTATATAGGTCTATAATGATATCCCATGTTCCATTCCTATAAAAATTGGTAATTTGTGTCTTCTCTCTTTTTCCTTTCTCAGTCTTGCTAGATTTTGTCAATTTTATCAATCTTCTCAAAAGACCAGTTCTTTGTTTCATCAATTTTCTCTTTTGCTGTTCTGTTTTAAATTCACTGATTTATGCTACTGTCATATTTTCTTCCTTCTGCTTGCTTTGGATTTATTTTGCTCTTCTTTGTCTGGGTTCTTGAGGTAGGAGTTTGGATTATTGATTTGAGACTTTTCTTCTTGGTCTAATGTATATATTTACTACTGCAAATTTCTTCTTCATCATTACTTTAGCTATGTCCTACAAATTTAATACATTAAACATTTTTATTAAGCGCAATATATTTTTAAAATTCCCTTTGAGCCTCCCTCTTTGACCCATGGATTATTTAGAAGTGTGTTGTTTAGTTTCCAATTGTTGGAAATTTTCGTATTGTCTTTATGTTATTGATTTCTAGTTAGATTTAATTGTGATCAGAGAAAACACTCTGTAAAAGTTCAATTCCTTTAGATGTTTTGAGGTTTGTTTTGTGGTCCAATATTTTGTCTATCTTGATATATCTTTCATAAGAACTTGAAAAAGCATTCTGCTGCTCTTTGAATATTCTATAAATGTTCATTAGATCATGTTAGTTGATGATGTTGTTGAAGTTTTTCATATCCTCACTGATTTTTTTGTCTAGTTGTTCTATTCTGTTAGTTGTTGAGAGTAGGGTATTGAAATCTCCAAGTATAATGTGAATTTGTCTATTTATGTTTTTAGTTCTGTTAATTTTTGCTTCACACATTTTGCTGCACTGTTGTTTGGTGCATACACATTCAGGATTGCTGTGTCCTCTTGGTGAATTGACCCTTTTATCTCTATATAATATTCCCCTCTGTTTCTGGTAACCTGCCTGTATTGTTATACTTGAAGTGAGTTTCTCATAGACAGTAAACAATTGAGTCATGTTAATTTACTCTGACAATCTCTAACTGGTATATTTACACCATTTACATTTAATATAATTATTGCTGTGTTAGGGATTAAGACTGACATTTGCTGTTTACTGTTTGTTGTCTCTGTTTTTCATTTCTCTGTTTTCTTTTTCCTGTGGGTTATTGAAACAATTTTTAAGAATCCTATTTGGAGGTTTCTATATGGTGTTTTTGTGTGTATCTATTTATAAATCTTGTTCAGTGGTTGCTCTGGGTATTACATTATATATACATAATTTATCATTGTGTACTGGTATTATTATTTACTGGTTCAAGTGAAGTATAGGAATCTTACCTTCTTTATCTTCCTTCATCCCCCTTTTTTATATGCAATTCATTGTCATTATTATAGTAGTTATATTCTACAAAGTCTCTCTGAATTAGCAAATACTAAACTATTGCTCCTAGGGGAAAGACAAGCTTAGATTCTTGGGTGCCTAAGGTAATATTATTATCAACTGATCAATACGTAACCTTGTTTCATAAATGTTTCTATTTAAAGATACCTTTAAATTTGATTAATATTGAATTCATGGCCAACAGCATGTAAGTCATGCCTGAATAAAGCTTATCTAATATATATAGTTTCTCCATAAGGCACATCACAGCTTTCTTGCACTTAGAAACACTAGAAGGCATTTCAGCACTACATTAGGGATCATTTTAAACAGTGAATTCACCAACAAAATGTAACAAAATGCAAATAACATAGCATTAAATAGAAAAAGGCACTTGTTTATATGAGCTAAAACAAAAGGTGACAGCCATGTTCAAGCTCAGCTTGAAACATATTGGAAGATTCAAATTTTCTACCACTCTGCACATGTTTGTGAATGACTATGAAGGTGCCATATTAATTTGATGGTTACAAATAAAATTCAGTGAATAGGAAGATTCGCAAATACAGAATCTGTAAATAATGAGGATCAACTATACTTTTGTTCTTGCTTATTGATATAAAATTTTTCTTCTTTTATCATTTCTTTTCTGTTTAGGGAATTTTCATTATCCATCCTTTCAGGATAGGTTTATTGATGACAAATTCTCTTTATTTTTGTTAGTGTAAGATTGTCTGGATGTACTCTTTATTCCCAAGGGATATTTTCAGTGGCCATAAGATTCTGGGTTGCCAATTCTTTTCTTTCAGCACTTGAAAAATGTGTTGCCTCCATCAGGCTTCCATGGTGTTTGATGAGAAATCTACTGTCATTTGAATTCTTTTTTTTCCATATAGGTAAAGTGTCATTTTTCTTGGATGTTTTTAAGATTTTTGTCTTTATTTTTTAGAACTTTAATTATGATATGTTTTGGCATGGATTTCTTTGAGTTTGTCCTATTTAAGATTGACTGATTCAACTTCTCAAATTTGTAGGTTTACATATTCTTCCAGATTTGGGAAGTTTTCAGCCATTTTTTGGTTAAGCACTCTTTAGCCCTATCTTCTTTTCCTTTTTTTTCTTGGATTCTGATGACATGAATATAGATATTTTCTTATGACCTACAGAGCCCTGAGTCTTTTTTTTTCCTTTGTTGTTTAAATTTTTATAATTTTATCTTTCAGAATACTAATTCTTCCCTCTGTTTTCTTCATTCTGCTGTTGAGTACATCTACCAGATTTTTAAATTTTCAATTATTGTGTTTCTCACTTCTAAATTTTCCATTTGGTTCTTCTTTAAATATTCTAGTTCTTTG
The DNA here is from genome assembly GCF_009761245.1 of Sapajus apella. Classification (NCBI taxonomy): domain Eukaryota; kingdom Metazoa; phylum Chordata; class Mammalia; order Primates; family Cebidae; genus Sapajus; species Sapajus apella. Next base: position 4,981,437 of record NW_022436993.1, on the reverse strand, counting down.
CTGAGACTTTCTATATTTCTTGTTAAGCTTTTTATTTGTTTCAAGGGTGTGTATAATTGTTCTTTGACGCATTTTTATCATGCCTGCTTTAAAATACTTTTTATATTATCCCAACAACTCTGTCACTTGATGTTTGTATCTATTGATTGTCTTTTTGCATTCGGTTTGAGATATTTTTGCTTTTTGGTGTGATGAGTGGCTTTTGATTGAAATCTGGACATTTTCATAGTGTACTCGGAGACTGGATCTTACTTAATCCTTCTGTTTTGCTGGCAGATTCTGGCACCACTCTGGCAGGGAGAGGGGAGCATTGCCTTGTTACTGCCTGGTGAAGGCAGCAGCTCACAATCCCTGTTTACCTACCTACACCCAAGTAGGTAGCTCAGCTTACAACTTGGAAGGGATAAAAGCTCTGGCTTTCCATGTGGTTTCCACTGATACTGCAATTATACTGGTCTTTTAATGAGCATAATTGTGAAATTTTTGACTCTCTACTAGCCCTATTCTGACATTACTCCAGTGAGTTATATTCATATTTTAAAGAATTTCCCTTATGTCTGAGAAATAGATACAATCAAGTTTTCTTAATGAACTTTGTAGCTTTCTACTTTAATCATTTCCTTGCTGACTGCTTCTTTATTTACAGTAAATCTCTATCTGTCTGGGGGCTGGCAACTGCCCAGATGCTTTTTCTTTACCTGAGATGAATTTTTGTATGTGCAGCTATTATTTTGTTTTATCTTTATTTCAATTTTCCCCACTCTTGCTGTGGTTTATCACAATTGACCTACTCTGTGCCTTGCTTCTCAGTGCTTACTCCTTTTGAATGTTTATTTGTATTTCATGTGTTCTTTCCAGAGCATTTCCTTTTAAAACAAACAACGAGAAAGTGGCTTATGTCGAAGTGCTGAAAATGCAAATCAATGCACCTTGAGCAAAGGCTTCTCCTTCTGGGTGGAGGGGTATCTCAAGTTGACTAGGGAAGGGTCAATAAGAGAGAGTAGCTGAGGAGCTGATTTTGAAGACTAAAACCCATTTCTTCTGAGGAAAGGAAATAGTGCAACACTATTTTAGATCATATTCCCCTGTCTCAGCCACTTGGTTGGTGTTGTGGCAATCAGAAGCTATAAATAGATAAAATTTGCTAAGAGCATCTTTAAGAACCATCAGGAAATGTCTGGCTTTGCTCAGGATGTTTTGGAAACTGGCATGTTAGCAACTGATACCATTATCCCTAATTTCCCTTTTTGCAGATATTGTTCATGGTAATTGTCACCCCTTTGTCAATCTCTGGCATTCTCAGAGGTGTCTTTTTAATTAATACCCATCTCCCCTCTTTTGCACACTCTTAGACTTCTGGATGGCCAAATTGGATTTGAAGGATCGATAGCAAGTTCTGCTAATGATTTTGATTAGCTCTATTTGTTTTGCATGTAATTATCTTTTCTCAGTAATTAGAATTTAGTCATAGTATTCACACTTGATATAATTTTATGTAAAGATTACCCTACTTAAACTCAGATATATTTGTAATTTCCAAGCAATTATAGAACAAGTTATTCAAACCTATAGTTGTTCTGTCTTTGGAAGGAAAACATGTTTTGTTTGGATTTGTTTTAAAATATGAAGTTTTTTCTTTCAAGTGAAAGACAGCTGATAAAAATCAATTGTGCTTTTGAAAATAATGTTTCCTGACAAATTATTTGCTGGATAAAATTAATACTAATCTATGACATAGTAACCTTTTCTTTGGAGAAGGATTTGAATTGGTCTTTTGAATGTGATCATTAGATTGATTGCATTTTAGAATTCTAATTATGCCATATCTGGTGTCTAGAAAAGGAGGTATGGATAACTTTTTCTACCTGTGCTCATGATCTTCAATGAAACATTGTATTTGTGGACTATAGCACTCAGCTAGTGTCTGAGCGGGTATCCCTTTATCCCTTTAGGGAAAATGAAGTGGTTCTCTGGATTTATTCAGGTCAACGCCAGAGCCAGGCTGAACAGGGATTTTGCTGCTCCATATTTGAGTTTCTGGGCAGCCATGTGGCTCCCTGAGCTTTTGTTAAGAAAACCAGAAGCACAGGGGCACCCAGACCCTGATGGCATGTGGTAGGTAGAGATTCCTCTCCTGCCCTGCAAGTCGGGCAAACAGGATGAGAATTTCTGTACTTTTGAAGATATGCATTCTGTCAGCAATGTATTTCTGCAAGTTCTCTTTTGGAGGCATTAATGATGAATATGAGCTGCTTTAAGGTCATCTAATTGGCGTACTTTTTCTTGTTGTTATAAAGCCTTTCAAAGAGACTAACTATATATTCTTTTACTTACAACAGCATATTAATGATCCTTCCTTTGGAATTTGATTAAAGCAGCTTCAACTTAAATTTTTGTATGATTTCTTAGTAGTTACAGAGTGATCTAAACTAAAGTTCCCAGCCTGACACAACAGAGTAACTCCCATGCATGTGCTTTATGGGCAGCCTGGTTCTTGTAAATGAAGCTTATAAGCAGGCAAGGATGCTGCCACTGGGGAATTCACCGTCAGCACTAATGCTGCTGTCTAAACAGTTTAATTCCCTTTGGCTTGGTTTTCCCACAGTCACTACTGACTGTAACTGCTGATAAGCTGAATAGGGCTGGAGGTCAAAAATCCGAACACAACTCTTAATTATTAAAGGATCAACATGCATGTCCTAATGTGCACATCCTCTGAACTGGGCATCAAACAACAGGATCTCAAGGAGAGAAATGTTCCCTTTCTCTTAAATTAGCAAAACAAAAACAAAAGCAAACAAACAAAAACGTAAAGCAGTTTTCAGATGAGCTATAGAGTTTTCCCCATATCCTTTTGTTTGTTTGTTTTTGAGACCATGTCTTGCTCTGTCACCCAGGCTGGAGAGCAGTGATGTGACTTCAGCACGCTGCAGCCTCTTACTCCTGGGCTCAAGTGATCCTCCCACCTCAGCCTCTGAAATAGCTGAGATTACAGGTGTGCGCCACCTCACACGGTAATTTTAATTTTTTTTTTGTAGAGATTTAGTCTCACAATGTTACCCAGGTTGGTTTCTAACTCCGGTTTCAAGTGATCCTCACATCTCAACTTCTCAAAACGCTGAGATTACAGACATGAGCCACTGTGCTTGGCCTCCTATGTTCTGATTCTAAATTTGGAACTAAACCTACTGAATAAGGAGGAGTCTTTTAATTATTCTCCAGACTCAAGCCTTTGTTTAATTGTATCTCTTTGTCATTGTGATCTATACTTAATCAATTTAACCTTGAATCAGCCTGATACCATGGGGCATTGTGAACCCAACAGCACAGAGCTGTGTCAATGTTTCATGTGTCTGGCATGAATTTGTGGCTTCTCTTAACCTAAATTAAACTCTTCAACATATAATTATCCATCCCACACATTAAGCCTATCTCCAAGGTAAATGTTTCTGCATGAATAAAAGCTGGTTTACAGCACAAAAACAGGTCCTCTTTTTTCTGATTTCTCCCTGTCCCCACCACCAGAAAAATTGTGCATCCTTACTCAGAACTCTGTTCTTAGAGCTTTGGTGCCATCATGCTTCTAACTTTACTGATTACATAAAGATAAAAGTTAGACAAAGCAAGTGTTTATTGCTCCATTTTTCTCTTTTTCTTTCTTTCTACAGCTTCAGGGGAAAATGTCAAGATTTGTTAACAGCAAAAAAATTGGACTTAATAAAATATTAAGAGACTTACCCAACTGAAATGGTTTACAATGCTACTGAAGGAAAAGAATGCTTCACAAAATTAGCAGCTGGGTGGGTTATCTATAGGTGTGTATTGCTTAAGACATGATGAGGCTATACTGAATGTTTGGCTGGAATGAGTAATTGACAGTGTTGGCTCCAAATCTTAGTAAGACCTGTGCCAAACCTTGGTTTCTGAGAGTCTTCACAAGCATCATGAATAGATGAAAGCTTTTATATTTAGTTGTTGTGCTGTTTCACTTCAATAGCAGAAAGGATAAAGGACAGAAAGATGAGGAGTGGGGCAAGAGGGTAAAAATGACTCTGTAGTGATCATCCACCCACAGAAACATCATCTTGAATCAGCTATTCACATGCAACAAAAACCTTCACAAGAGCTAAGGAAACTAGGTGAAACTCACAGTATATGGTTATAGTATAATAATACAAAAAGACACATTGAAGAGGGTAGGAAGGATAGTTTTACGGTACCCATATCACTTCTCCCCCAACTCTAGGCAGCACAGTGTGGAGACAGATACCATTTATTTGATAGAAAGAGAAGGAAGTAAACATAGGACTTTTCCTTGGACTGCAATACTGAGCCTGCCAAAGTAAAACCCAGTGCCAGGCAGAATCTCTCAGCCCCTCACTCCAGGCCAGTAATTGAAGACTGAACCTCTACACCCATCCAGGCACCACACAGGAATTCATATTCCTGTGAAAAGGACTTGAGTTTGGCCTACATCACCATTGATCAACTACAGTGGCTGTGGAAACTGAATAACAGACAGACAGGTCTCTGTGGCTGTGGGCTTGGAATTCAGCTTGATGCTGCACCAGCCTCAGCAGTCAAGGGATTTCAGACTGGCTGCAGTAATCCTAGGCTTACAATGTCCCCTAGCACTGCAAGTGGCAGTCACAAGCTTAGGGACCACAATAAATGAACTGCTTAGAATTTCTAGACAGGCTTACTGCTGAAGAACAGTCCAAGATAAAGCCAGACCATGAAAACTGGAATAAGTACCCACTTCTTCAATGCATAGACATTGCTGTATGACCATAACATCAAGAACAATCAGTGAAACATGGCATTATCAAATAGACAAAATAAAGTGCCAGTAACTAACCCCAAAGAGATGAAGATATATAAATTACATGAAAAGGTATTCAAAATAGCTATTTTAAAGACACTCAATGAACTTCAAGAAAATACAAGAAAAATTCAATAAAATGAGAAAACTATGAGTGACCAGAACAAGAAATTTAACAGAAAGACTGGAAGAATAACAATTTTTAAATCAATCGAACAAATTCTAGAGCTAAAAAGTACAATAAACAAAATGAAAAATGCAATAGAGATCATCAAAAACAGAATTGATCAAGTAGAAGAAAGAATCTGTGAAGTCACAGACAGGCTTTTTGAAAATATACAGTCAGAAGAGAAAAAAGAAAAAAGGGTAAAAAATGAAGAAAGCTTATGAGATTTATGGTTTAACATTAAAAGAGCAAATCTATGAGACATTTGTGTTCAAGATGGAGTAGAGAAAGATAAAGGATAGAAAGTTTATTTAAAAAAATAACAGCAGCAAACTTTTCAAACCTGAAGGAAGCTTATGAGATTTATGGGTTAACATTAAAAGAGCAAATCTATGAGACATTGGTGTTCAAGATGGAGTAGAGAAAGATAAAGGATAGAAAGTTTATTAAAAAAATAATAGCAACAAACTTTTCAAACCTGGAGAAAGGCATAAATATTCAGGTATAGTAAGGTCAAAAGTTGCCCATCAGATTTAATCCAAATAAGACTACTCCAAGACATACTGTAGTTACAATGTCAAAGATCAAAGAGAAAAAGAGGGTACTGAAAGCAGCAAGAGGAAAGAAGCAAGTCACACACAAGGGAGTTCTTAAATACCTAGCAGATAGAGAAAGACAATTCAAAGAAAGCATTCTACCAAAATGGCCAATAAACATAGGAAAATGGGTTCAAACTAATCAATAAACCAGGAAATACAAATTAGAGCAATCTATCCATTTTTGCCTATCAAATCAGCAAATATGTAAGAAACAATAACATCCAGGATTAGTGAAAATACCAGGAAGTTACTAGAGTCAGAAAGACTGGTTTTGCTTCTTAGCTTCTCCTCTTTGGGCATGCCATTTCATTTCTCTAAGACTGTTGTCCTCAGCTGTAAAATGCAAATAATATTAGTAACCACCTCACAGTCTTTTTGAGGGGATTAAGTGAAATAATGCTTATAAAGTGCTTAATGTATCATCTGGTATATAGCAAATGCTCTGTTAATATTAGTGTTGCGATGATTATTATTATTGGAAACTAGACTCTAAACACACTGATGGAGACATATAAATTGGTAAAACCTTCCAGAATAAAAATTTGACATATATATTAAGGCTTTAATATTATGCATACATTTGACTCAATAATTCTACTTCTAAAAATTTGTTCTGAGGAAACAGGACACAATGATATATTTACAAAGATATCTTTTATGATATTTTTTATATTCACAAAAAATTGAAACAATTTACAGACCTAATAGTAAGGGAATGGATACAAATTATGGTTTGTCTTTCTACTAAAATTTCATTTAGGTGTTACAAAGCATGTTTTTTAAAGACTATTTAATGGCTGTCAAAAACGATACTATGTGAAAATACTGGCTATCATTGATCAGTAAAATAGGATTACCTGTTATTTGTATTTTTTATTAATACTCATTTGTAGTTTAAATTTTTCCTGTAGCCAGTCAAATAATTTTTTGGCGTCTGTTGCATATTAGGTACTATGCAAACTGTCATCAATATGGAAGCGCACAGCACCCATTCAGCTTCTAGTCCATCCACTGGAAGATCCGGAAGATGTGTTACTTTTTTTTTTTTTTTTGAGACAGAGTCTCACTCTGTCACCAGACTGGAGTACAGTGGCACAATCTTGGCTCACTGTAACCTCTGCCTCCCAGGTTCAAGCAATTCCCCTGTCTCAGCCTCCTGAGTAGCTGGGTTTACAGGCACGTACCACCACACCCAGCTAAGTTTTTGTATTTTTAGTAGAGACAGGGTTTCACCATGTTGACCAGGATGCTCTCTATCTCTTGACCTCGTGATCTACCTGCCTCAGCCTCCCAAAGTGCTGGGATTACAGGCGAGAGCCACTGTGCCCAGCCGTGTTACTTTTATAAAAAGAAGTTCATTTCTAAAACAAAAAGGGAACTACTATATTAGTTTGCAAGGGCGGCCATAACAAAATGCTACAGAAATTTATTTCTCAGAGCGTGGGCATGTTTTGTTTTTAAGAGACAGGATCTCCCTCCATTACCCAGGCTAAATTGCAGTGGTGCAATTAGAGCTCACTGTAGCCTGCAACGCCTGGCCTCCAGAGATCCTCCAGCTAGGCCTTCCAAAGTTGGATTATACATGTGAGCCACTGCACCCAGCCTATCTCCCTTTTAATGAAACTAAAATTGGGTCTGTATACCTTTTGTTTACAGAGTTACATGACTGTTTTCGCTATTGCTGTTCATCAATGACTCATGTTCCCTCCCACACCAACCAAAGGCAGATTTTATTATCAAAGGATGCATCTGAATCTAGTCAGACACTGGGACACCATCCCCTACCTCAGGGAGTCCTCCCAGAGTACCTAGAGCTGGGACAAGATAGGGCCCCTGGACTACATAGGTGTCCCCAAGTCTGGAACAGACTTGAAGTGCCAGGGAAACACTGGAATGCCACTGTTTTCCGGAGATTATATACAACTGCCCATATAAGGTCACCTTCACCTAAACTGAAATCACAGCTGCCAATGCTATGGCTTTCAAAGAGAGATCCATGTTCTTAGTCTTCATAAAGGGGCTCTCAAGGGGCTAAAAATATTCCATTGAAGGGAAAAGGAAGTGTAAAAAGTGAAATAAAGGTTCCTCTTCAAATTCTTTTATCCTATTAAGAATAGATAGTAGTCTCTTTCTCTAAGTTAATCTGCTCAAAGGTCTTTGTTATGTCTGCTAGCTAAGATAAAAAAATTAATGTATTTTGTGTCCTTAGTTCTTACATTTTAGCCTAGATATCTGCCCTGACACTCCTGGAGAAGCCCAGGCAAGCCTCAGGTCATAGCTTGTTCCTGTTTTCTTATTTGGAAGTATTTTTGCCTGTCTCGGCATTCCTTAAGCCACTTCCTCTTTTCCTTTGTTCTCCTCTGCCTTACCTCTTTAGGAAAGTTTTAAATTGTTAGCCATTCGGGTATATCCTAGAATGTGAGGTCCAGTTCCGGACAATGGAATCAGGACACAGCAATAGGGCCAGATGTGTTAGACATAAATATGCCTGCTCTTCCTTTGTTCAGTGCACTCTCATGGCAAGACTGCTGGTGAGCAGTGCCCTTTCTGCAGAAAGTAAAGGCCTTGCTGCAAAACCTTTTGTCTGAATGCTGATTCTTCCCTGTGTCATTAGAAGATAAGAACTTATTCCCAACAGGAAGAAATACATAGTTTCTCAAAAAAGAAACTATCAAGGAAGAAATATTACCACATGGTTTCTAGTACAGATGAATTATCTTCCCTAAGAATTCATATGCTGATGTCCTAACTCACAGGACCTCAGAATGTGACTGTATTTAGAAACAGAGTCTTTAAGGAAATAATTAATTTAAAATAAGGTCTTATGGATGGGCCCTAATCCAATACTATTCATGTCTTTATAAGAAGAGAAAATTTGGACATTGTTACAGAAGAAAAACCACACGAAGACCAGGGAGAAGATAGCTATCTACAAGCTGAAGAGAGTGGCCTCAGAAGAAACCAACTCTGCCAACACTTTCAAAACCAGCCCAGGCAACACAGTAAGACCTTGTCTTTTTATTTAAAAATAAAATACATATTTTTAAATGGAGATAAACTTTAAAAATGGAAATAGGTGCTTCTCCTTAGCTGTAGGATAACCATCATTTCAGATTAAAGTAGAAGCAGAAGTGAACCTAGAGAGTTCACTTCTCTCTAGAGAGTTCAACCACTTGTTTCAAAGGTTGGAAAATCGGCCCACCAAGGCCTCTGTATTTGCCTCAAGTCACACATCTGATGAGTGGCAAATGCTGATCTCAAGTTCAGGGATCAAGATACTGGTCCAGTGTCATTCTCATGATACTCTGTGAGGGGTAGAGGAAGCCTACGTGCTGGAGGAAGCATTGGACCTGGGAGTTAGGAACCCTGGGTTTCCACCCCAGCTTGGCCGCTAAGCAGCTACATAACAATGGGCAACCTGGCTCTTCTCTCTAGGCTCTTGTTTTTTCTGTATTTTGAAAATGAAAGTTGGATAATACATTTCCTTCCATCTCTAACATTCCCCAAGTTTTTCATGGGTGCCACTCATTCTATATTCAGGCAGGCAGAGTTGGCAGGGGGTCCAGATGTGTTCAGCAGAGAATAGTTACCTGACAGTGTCTAGCATACTAAAGAAAAGACCAGTGGCCTCAAGGCTTGTCTAAGGAATTAAATGAAGATTGAGAACTAGGAGATGCTATGGTTTGACTGTGCCCCCTCCAAAATTCACATGTTGAAATTCAATCACCATCTCACGCCAGTTAGAATGGCGATCATTAAAAAATCTGGAGACAACAGATGCTGGAGAGGATGTGGAGAAATAGGAACACTTTTGCACTGTTGGTGGGAGTGTAAATTAGTTCAACCATTGTGGAAGACAGTGTGGCGATTCCTCAAGGACCTAGAAATAGAAATTCCATTTGACCCAGCAATCCCATTACTGGGTATATATCCAAAGGATGACAAATCGTTCTACTATAAGGACACGTGCACACGAATGTTCGTTGCAGCACTGTTTACAATAGCAAAGACCTGGAACCAACCCAAATGCCCATCGACGATAGACTGGATAGGGAAAATGTGGCACATATACACCATGGAATATTATGCAGCCATCAAAAACGATGAGTTTGGGTCCTTTGTAGGACATGGATGAACCTGGAAACCATCATTCTCAGCAAACTGACAGAAGAGCAGAAGATCAAACACCGCATGTTCTCACTCATAGGCGGGTGTTGAACAATGAGAACACATGGACACAGGGAGGGGAGCACTACACACTGGGGTCAGTTGTGGGGAAATAGGGGAGGGACGGTGGGGGGGTGGGGAGCTGGGGAGAGATAGCAAGGGGAGAAATGCCAGATGTAGGTGATGGGGAGGAAGGCAGCAAATCACACTGCCACGTGTGTACCTATGCAACAATTTTGCATGTTCTTCACATGTACCCCAAAACCTAAAATGCAATAAAATAAATAAATAGGGGAAAAAAAATTCAATCACCATTGTGATACTATTAAGAGGTGGGTCCATTAGGAGGTAATTAAGTTATGAGGGCAGAACGCTCAGGAATAGTACTAACAACCTTTTAAAAGGGCTGGAGGAAACTAGCTACATTGTAGGAAACAGCTACAAACTTTGCTCTTCTGTCCCTTCTGCCATGTGAGGACACAGTGTTTCTTCTAGAGGATGCAGCACTCAAGGCACCATCTTGGGAGCAGAGATCAGGCCCTCACCAGACACCAAACTTGCTAGTGCCTTGATCTTGGACTTCCTAGTCTCTGGAACTGTAAGAAACACATTTCTATTACTGATTAATTACCCAGTCTCAGGCATTTTGTTATAGCAACCCAAACAGGCTAAGATGGAAGGTTAAAAAAAAGATTACAAAAGATAATACATTACAAAAGAAAATAAATGAGATTTGCAATCTTGTTCACCTCACTTACATTAACAAAGTGAGCTTCCACCTCACAACTCACATAATAATTAAATGCTGACACATTTTCCTTGCTTTCTTACAGGTGAATTCCGGTAACACAATCTTCACTTATGTTTTTATTAACATGTGAAACATCTTTACTTCCACTGTCTTCTCTTCATAAAAAGGTAAGCTACTAAGTTGTCAGTATGCTAAATGACAAGAAATTGATGAAAGTCATTTTAACTTCTCTTTTTGATTAGGTCTTCTTTTCTTCTTTCTTTCCTTCTCCTCTTTTCTCTTCTTCAGTGTGTGATTACCTTTGTTTCCAAAAAGTATTATAGCCTTACCAAAATTTTCATTAGCATTCCCTATGCATATTTTAATTAAAGAAAACTCATGTTTTGCTTGAGTCACTGGGGAAATGAAAGGTATAAGCTAATGCTAAACATGCTTGCACTTTGCATTAATTTAAACTGGACTTTTCTCTGATATGAGAACAGAAACAAGGCCACAGACTAACACCCACTCTCAGAAAAATTCATAAGTAGCGCAGTTCCAAGACTGTTTCCAATTATCTTGTGTCCTTTTTGGTTGTAAAGGACAAAGATCTAAATGAGGAATTGTACTTTCCTGTATGAAACAGAGCATTAATTGCTACCAATTTTATATGCTGCTGGAGTGTACGTGAGGTATAACACGTATGTTTCTACAAGGTGCCTACATCAATTGTACAATTTTTACTTGTGTTACTTGCATTACTACTTTACTAAATTGATGTTGGTAATTTCATTCATTTTACAAAAATTGAAATTATAAACCATCATCAGGCTTTTCCTTCAACATATAGGAACCTTTTAAACTGTTTTTCTACTTGTCAAACTATCGTTCACCATACATAGTGAATGAATTAGAGGCCCTTGGAGTTTCCTGCTTTTTTATTCTACCAACAAAGGAAAGCCATCTATTCTCTTTAAGTATAAACTCCCATTGCCATAATTTTTAAAAATTTTATTTATTCCTTCTTCTTATAGAGATGAGGTCTTGCTATGTTGCCCAGGCTGGTCTTGAACTCCTGGCCTCAAGTGATCCTCCTTCCTTGGCCTCCTAAAGCACTGGGATTAGAGGTGTGAACCACAGCTCCAGGTTCTCCATTGCTGTGATATTTTTAACACACTACTGCTGGCTTGAAATTACTGTGATTTTAAAAATATACCTAAAGCTTTACTCTGTAGCATCAGATCCAAGAGCCTATATTTTTAGTGACTTTGATTGACTTGGCCACTTTTTTTGAATGCTTTTAGAAACCTTTTATTTCTGTTATTTTGGTCAGTATACCTTAGATATCACTCAAGTTGGTGAGTAAATTCTAAGATAACTCTCTCCATCTACCAGAGACTGATGTTATAAAAGCATCCTGCATGTGAGTTATGGTCCTTTGGCAAAGAATCTCGAACTAGCTAGAAAGCCACTGAGGGCTAAAAAGAATTGACAGGTCTTGGCAATTATTGGGCATGGTCCCTGCCAAGGTCACACTCCTTTTACCCTTTGTTGTGGGCATCCAGGGCTTGCTTCCACAACCTGTGGCCACTGAACCTAAGAAGCAAAATAAGAGTGGTTGAAGTGTCCAGAGAACAAATAGTGGATGAGATCCACTTATCATTGGTTCATAATGAGTGTACACCATAATCTACAGACAGTTTGTTAATACCCCATGAGAAATTACCATCACAGAGACCTGATATACTCCAAATTTGCATATTATTCTCCCTCTAAACAGACTTACATGGGAAACCAAATAATAATTGCAAAATTACTACATGGCTATGGAATTAGAAAATGGGAAGTTAATGACATCTGGCTGAAAGAGGTGGATATGTCTATTTCATAAATGGGATGTTCTTACTGATGGGACCATAGTGTTTGAAGTCCATTAGTGAATATTCCTTCATTTCTGACCATGCTTGGTTAAGCACTGTAGCATTTACCTCAACTCACCTTGTCTTCTGTTTCCGAACTGTGTAGCTCCTTTAATGATTGATGCATTCCATATTTAGACATGTCTATACATTTAATAATATTTTGGAGAAATTATCCCTGCCTGGGAACCATTCTGTCTCTTTAAAATAATGGACATTTATTCATCAAATATGTATGGAATGTCTCCTACATTCCAGGCCATGTATTCTGTATTAGGCATACAGCAGTAAGCGAGACAAACAAGTTATACAGTCTAGAGGGGGAAACGACAATTAAACAAGCTATTACAGGAATGCGTGATAAGTGTAACAGAGTAAAAAGAGCAAGAAGCAATGGATCACCTCGCCTCTGCTCTAGGAGACTCCAGAGGGCTTCTGGGAGAAAGTGATGCCAAATCTGAGACTTGAAGGATGGAGCTGGGAAAGATAGATAAGGGTTTCTGGTAAAGGGAACTTCCTGTGTGAAGACCCAGAGGAGAGAGTGCCAGGTACCTTTAAGACACTGAAAGAGTTTTATTAGGGCTGTAATCGAAGGTGAAGATGACAATGGCTGTGAGCTAAGCAGGACCAGATCAGGATCTGATTAGACCTGTTAAGGAGACTGGCTTCTATCCTAAAAGCAATGGGAGAGACTGATTGGTATTAAACTTCATAATGTTTAGGTTTGCAGTTCAAAAACTCTGGCTGTAGCACAGAGAAAGGATTTGAGAGCAGAAAGATTAGAAAAAATAAAGCAAATTAAGGGGCCATGGGCATGATTTTGGGCAAGAATGGATGGTGGGTTAATAGGATTAATCAAGGTAGTAGCAGTTAGGATGGAGAAAATGGTGTTTTGAGATATATTTATGAGGAAGAACAGCTAAGACTTGATGTCTAAATGAATGTGAAAGCTGAAGGTGATGGGGAATCAAGAATGACTCTAGGTTCTGCTGAGATAGGGAATTCCAGGAAGGTGTAGGGTGGAGATGAATATTGGCCAGGATGTGTTGTGCTTGAAGTGCTTGCTTCTGAAGACAGTTGGATACATAAACCTGCAGCCCAGGAGAAATGACTGGGCTAGAGATAAGACTTTGGAATCATCAGCAGAAGAATACTCTTTAAAGCCACAAAAATAGATGAGTTCTCTTGTGAAAAATACAGAGAATCTGAAAAGAGATCAGCATTAAATCTCAATTGGAAAAAGAACAGGCTAAAAGGTAAAAGGAGGTGGTTCAGATGAATGGGCAATATGACCCCTAAATTCTGTCCTGCAGGTCTGCTTTGTAGAACCACATTCCTATTCCAATTATATATATTTTGTATTTCAATAGCTTTTGGGGTACAAGTGGTTTTTGGTTACATGGATGAGTTGTATAATGGTGAAGTCTAAGATTTTAGTGCACCTGTCACGCGCTGTTCCAATTTTCTTAGCACAGAAAATATTCTGAGGGAGAACTAAAGAAAGGTTCATGCTTTATATGGTATGTTTAGACCTAGAGAAGCAAGGATGAGAAGAAACGAAGAGAAGAAAGGAAAGATGAAAATCAATGCAAGATGCATGGTCATGCTCCTACCTCTTCATGGTGAGTAAGAAGCGGCCCAGGCCACTCACAGGTGTGCCCACTCAGCACTTCCCTGTCTGGGCTGCAGTGAGGCACTATGCATTGGAGCAGTCTTTGGGCAAGGAGAAAGAGGAGGGATTCATGTCTCCCCTCTGCCTTCTTTTGTTTCCCGTTAGTGAAGGTTAGCTCAGGTGTATCAGTTACGGTTTAACCAGAGAAGCAGAACCAATAGAAAGATGCCACACAGGGACTTGTCACAGAGAATTGGCTTATGCAGTCATGGGAGTTGGTAAAATTGTCTTCCAAAAGCTGTCTCCATAGCTAATGCTGGAGCTTCAAGTCCACTGGGCAGGCGATCTGAAAGGGAAGATCATGAGCAGGCTGTGAGCCCTTGAGGGTGGACTGAAGCTGCAGCCATTTTTGTTGCCTGTCACTCTTATGAAGAAGGTGGTCCGGTGCAAACTGGAGCTCTTCCTCACAGAGCTAAACACGCACACCTGGCCCCGGAGTCAGACAAGCTGAAGGCAAACTGGGAAGGTACATCACTTGCAGGTCCACCAGCTGCTTCTGGCTAATGTGGTGAATTACTCCTTCAGCAACAGGAGTCAGTTACAAAATGGCCACTGTCTTCTACCTTCTAAATCTCAAAATGGTCACTGCCTTCATTCTCCCTTCCAAATCAGGTAAGTGTCTCTCAGTGACCCAGCCTGGGGCATTGCTTTTAGAGTCCAAATTCTCCTTTTTCCTCCAAGCCTCTTTTTTGGATCAATTCTTGAAAGCACAGGACCGGGTGGGAATTTAAACTCCCCATATTTCTGGGTTGCATTATCTGCTCTGTACAAATCTGGTGCTTCAGCCAAGTCTCAAATGGTAGGAGACGTCAGAAACTGTGGGTGACTGCCCATCGGGGGAGCCCAACACGTCCAGAACAAGCGTTCGGTTCTCACTTAGTCATGGCAGAGTGTACTGAGAGGCAAGGATATTGGAGGGGATCTGAGGAGGCTAATAGAATACAGCTATCTGTTGGAACATTTTGAGGCATAATAGGACCTTTAACTCTGAGAGGAAAATGTTTTAAAACTAGGCCAGGAGACTTCAAAAGGCTTATTTTTGTTGAGTAAAGAAACTTATTTCAGACACCTGCCACCTAAAACTTAAAATTTTTAGATGTTGACCTTAGAACCGTTGTGATAGTGTTCATGCCAAGAGAAGGCAGCTTTTATGCATATACTACGTTGCTTCTGTGAGAATGAATTATCAAGTGATAAATATATAAACTTGATTGTATTCCTTAATAAACAAAGCAGCCCAGATTTAGTCGTAGACCAACTTTAAATATGGTTAGTGGTAATAACAATGCTTGTCTCAAAACTAAAAGCATGGGAATCATCAGATTATTGAAAACAATTTTTTCCAAAAATCTCTCTTCTTCCAGACTGCATGCACATGTTTCTGACACGTCTTTGCAGAAACACAGTAAAAAACAAATAGGACAGATAGTTTCTGCTATTATGGCATTTATGGAAAAAGAATATTCTACCAAGGTCTCTACAGATGTATTTCCTCTACCCGAACAGTTCCATGTGATTTCTATTCTGAGTTACTACCTGTGACAGGTGATGTTTATATAAGTAAAACACTCCGTAGGCTGAGGCTTTAGTGAGTTCTGCTGTGGCTTTTGCCCAATCCCAACTCCCCGCCTGTGCTACCATGCACTTCTCTCAAGAAATTTTATCAGAATGCATGTGAGCTAGAGCAAGTTATAATATAGATAATGTGAAATGATAACAACTTATTTAAAAATTAAATCATTTGTAAACATTAGTACTTTAACACTAAAGTATTTTTAAATACATGGATATGATATTAAATATATCACACATGTTTATAGCAAGGGGTGGTCCCACTTGAAGGGTTAGAACTACAATTCTAAAGCTGGTTTTTAATGACAGGAGCCTTCCATTCAGCTTATTCAAGTTCCTAAGAATAAAGCTTACTGATGGGATTACTCCTTTTGCTTTGAGTGAATGGTTGTGAGGGTGCGTAGGGATTTAAACCGGAATATTTTTTCCTGGTTTACTTTATGTTATTTTTAAAGTACCAAGTTATCAATTAGTCAGTGTCATGACTTTCTTGTGGAGTACACATCGTTTTAATTCCTTGATTAACTTACAGTGGAAACAACTATGCGGTACTTTAGAAAACTTTTAGAAGGCAAGAAAGGTCGTGGGCCACATCGTGCTGTTGAAGCTTGTTTGTATCTATCCTTCAGCTCCCTTTCTGTACTCACAAGAGTCCTGCAGGCATTTGACAAGGCTCTTTTGATTGCAAGTGACAGAAACTTGACAAGCTAAATTAACAAGCCCCTCTAAAAAAAGGAATCTTTCAGCTCTTGTAACTGAAAAGTCTAGAAGGAGACTTTCTGTTCACATGGCTAAATTCAGAGACTTAAGAGATGTAAGGTGTCTCTGTGTCTCAAACACACAAACACAATTTTCTCAAAGTCACAGCACCAATGTAAAGAGAAAAGTTTACTTGATAGCTCTGGTGGTGGAGCCTTGGGGACATCTCATGGTCGAGCTTGTGACGTACTCAACCTTGAAGCAATCATTTAATGTTATGTTCCAATTGACCAACTTAAGTCAGGTGGTGATTGGAAATCCTATTGAATAATAAAATATTAACTTGATCCTGAGAGATTGCAGACCTTTGCCCTAGCTCATGGGAGGAAACCCCTAAAGCTTAAGAACCTCCAGAGTGATGGAATTGTCTTTGCTATTCACAGTGGACCCTCAGACCTAAACCTGATGGTTTATGCTAATGAGGTGACTCAAGGTGGTGGGATGGCCATTCCATGAAGACTAACTGTGTGATTACAAAATTGAGCCTTTGGCCCATGGAATATCAGCCTGACCTTCAGAGAGACAAAAAGGGGGCACTGGAAATTGAGTTCCACTATGTGGTCGACGATTAAGTCATGATTATGTAAGAAAACCACAATAATCACTCTAGACACTAAAGTTTGGGTGAGTTTTCCTGGTTGGCAGTACTGAAAGTGTTTTATTACATTTTGATAATGGGAGAGTAAGAAATCCTTGATGATGATGAAAACTTTATATTTG
The DNA here is from genome assembly GCF_009761245.1 of Sapajus apella. Classification (NCBI taxonomy): domain Eukaryota; kingdom Metazoa; phylum Chordata; class Mammalia; order Primates; family Cebidae; genus Sapajus; species Sapajus apella. The sequence continues at coordinate 4,964,311 of NW_022436993.1, read as the reverse complement.
GAATCCTCCTAGAACTCATCCTATGTGCCTCTGCTTCTAATTTGTTTTCTTTTGCTGTAATGAAACTGTAATCATAAGTATAGTGTTTGCCTGAGTTCTTTGAGTTGTTCTAACAGATTATCAAGCCTAAAGGTGATCATAGAAACCCCTGAGTTTGCCAGTTGTGAAGGTGGTGGGGGACCCCAAAACTCACAATTGGTGCCTGCATTGAGGCCAGGTTTGTGAGGACTGTTTGCTTAGACTTTGAAGCTTGATATTTTCCTTGAAGTTGGTGTCAGGAGTTTTGGATAGATGTAACAATCTGGAAGACTGTGCCCTTAACCTTGAATTTACCTAAGTCTGGTACCCACTGTTGGAGGAGGGCAGGCAAAACCAACAAACTGAATCAAACCAACACTAATCACATAACCAGCTGTCTCTCTTTGCAAGAGAAACCATCACTCCCAAATGTATGCTCTATAATAATATGTCATGACTAGTAAGACTTTTCAGAAAATGCTTACCTGATCCTGTAACCTTGGGCATTTTGTGTTTTGAACCCTCCCTGACTACTGGTTCTGAAATTAAAACTTAAGTTGTGTTTCTAGTTGCTAATAACAAATTAACATGCTACCTTTTTTATGTTTACTTTTGAACAATCTTTAACGCGTAACCCAAGTCAGAGAGTAATCTAGAATGTAAGCTTCTCAAGGGCAGGTACCTATTTGAAAACTGCTAGATGTCAAGGTGATTAATTTGGACAATGGACCAAACAATAATGTAGGACTAAGGGCCCCACAGGGTTGTGAGGTGTCCCTTATGCTGCGCTGAGACACAGGATCTAAGAAATAAAGAGACAGGACACAGAAGTACAAGGAAAATGCAGCTGGGCTCAGGGCGGCCATGCCAACTATAAGCAGAGACAGGCAAGGCCTTGAACGTCCAGAAGCATCTGTATTTATTGTGAATAGGTTAGGGGGCAGGTACTGAGCGAAGTCACCTTTAAGGATAGTGATAGGCCGTGAGCAATAAAACAAGGGTCCACCCCCATTAGGTCACCTAGGCTGGGAGGTAGACAGTGCACAGCGAGGGGTCCATTCCCATTAGGTCATCAAGGCAAGGAAGTAGGCCATGTGCAGTAAGGGGTCCACCCCCATTAGGTCACTGAGGTATGGAGGTGGGCCATATGCAGTGAAGAGGGTGCAGTGTGTAATACCTCTATCTATGGGAATGCTACTTGTAAGAAGATTTATAGGAGGATGCTTAAGTCCCAGCAGTGATAGAGCTTTCAGGGTCTACTGCCACCTGCTGGCAGCTACCAATGAGTTCTATAGGAGAAAGCTTTTGGGGTGAGCACAGCAACAAGAGCTGATTAAGTTCACAGTCACCAAGATGCGATTATCCGGAGGGGCTTTGAGCCCTCGGATGCTCGAGGGATTGCCGGTCTGAGGGTCAGCTTTCTACAAGAACTGGAGCAAGGTCCTACAACTCCTTTATCAGGAGGAGTGGCTCTTGCCCCAAGCCTGCCATACAGCGAGTATTTTTACAATACTGAACGCTGCAGCCTGGGCCATGGACTCTTGTCCTGGTATAACTGTTTTTCCCTTAAATCATGCTCTGTACTGTGTTTGCTCTAGACATTCCTCAAACTATGAACTAAGATATATATGTATAGGGAAATAACTGAGTGGTAAGATATTCTTTAGGCACTCTTACTGTGAACTAATATATGATTATATACAGAGGATTATATAAAGGGAAATAATTGAGTAGTGACACTATAAACAGATATTCTTCAGGCCTTAATTGTGCCAGGATTCTGCTTAGCTCTCCTTCCTCGGTACCTATATGGGGGGTTACCCACACAATAAGGCCTTTACTTATTGCAACAGTACAAGCAAGAGACCAATAAGAGGAAGAAGGTGCTGGTTTCCCATTGTTCCACTTTTTTTTTCTGGGAATGGTTCACACAAGAAAATTGCCTCATTGCTGAAGGGACACTCGCTGAACAAAAGGCTCCTGCTGTTTTATGGAGTGAGGTAGTGGAGGAGGCAGGGAAGGGTTAGAAGTGGGAAAAAGTGCTGAGAACTGAGTCACAGTGGAGAAAAGTGTCTTTAGTTTTAATCCCCTCCTCTTGCTCCATCCCCATAAGGAGGTCCTAGCAGTGGTGTGTGAACAGTGTCTCAGCCGAGCCCTCCCACCTTCTTCCTGATAGGTAAGCAGACCTCCAGCTGGAGTCACCTAGGCTAGGAAAATGGGTATCTGTAAGAGCATGTCCAGCCAGGGGCATGCACCTGAGTACAGCTTCCTTCAGAGGATGCAATGCTTTGGCTGTGCACCAACTCTAGGGAAGGGAGGGCCACTCCTCCCCCCTCAGTCCTTATGAGACCTATCAGGTGAAGTCTTTGTGATTGGCTAAGGTCTGTCTTGAAAGAGCACATGTAGGATTTTGACTCGAAGTCAGACACCTTCAGGATCCTTGTCTGTTTGTTCCTTAATGTGTTAGAAGTTTCTAAAATAGTGCTAGGCATATAGCTGGTGCTCAGTAACTTATTTTTACAGGTACTTATGTGGGTAGAGCAACTGCAGATACTCTAGGGGCTATTCCATGGATCCTAATGTTGGGAAATAGAGCAGCTGGCTCCAAAATTGATGTGTTCCAGCAAGCGTGGGATGCTGAGTCCGGCCAGGTCTCCAGCAGAATGAACACAGTAAATGGCAGAACTGTGGTCTGCAGCTGAAAAGTAGCTAAAACACAATTGCTGTCAAAGAAAAAAAGAAGTCCAGAAATGAATCAATGGTTACAGCAATGTGCTTTCATGCCAACTGGATGGCCAAGTAGCTTTATAATTCTAAACTCTTATTTGAGGAAGGCAGATTCGATTATGAAATTTGTAACAACTCTATGCACCTTCTGCCATTTGGCTCTTGGAGTCATTCACAGTGTCATGGTCATAGTACTCTTTATTGCCCATATGTCTGCAGAAGAAATATCTTCCTATCTCTGACTATGGCATATTCTCATTTAAGGAGAGGGCTCTGCTGATGGTTGCATGCGGCTCCCCCATCTGTCCCTCCAGCTTGTGTGTTTGCCCAAATTCAGAACTATAACTCACAACTTTACTCCATAACATGGAGTAGATTTTGATGCTCAGTGTTAACTCGGTGAATTGAAGGGATTAAAGAGACAACTTTTCTAAACAAGAAAAGCCTCTTATGTTGAATGCTTTTTGAAAATTTGCATATTTTCATTTCATTGCTTTATAAATTATTACCAGGAAGTCAAATCTTTGTAGTCTATAAACAATGTGATGAAGTGCATTTTTTTTCTCTAATGGATTTGTTTTTAAAGAAACAAAGCTTGTATTCAAAGATTTCAACGATGTTTTCTATGATCCTGTGTTATTTAAAACTCATTCATTAAACAAACCTGATGAATAGGTCGATTACATTTTCTTAGCTGATTAAAAGCTCATCGTGGAAGGATGGAATTATCACAATGATTTCACTGCAATACATCTTTGTAGGTGTCCAGCATTATAAGGAATTGAGTTACAAATTGCTCTACAAATTGACAGGCTAGCAATCATTATTTTTCATGTATTAGCTTGAGTCAATCTTTGAACTCATCATAGTTTCAATAGTAGGGGAGATAGAGGTGGTGAAGCCTTGTTATTTTCCCAGCAGAGAAAATTATGCCACAACATAAAACATGTACAGGACTGTCATAATGGCCCCAATGGTTATGACAGGAAAAAAGAATAGTTACAGCTATCCTTCAGTGCACAGTGAAATGGTGAACAATTTGTTAAATATCCCTGGAGTCAATTAAACTGGCATATGATCAGTTTGGAGGTTGCCACGCCTCAGTGGGAGCCAATTAGAATTCACCAAAAATGAAAATGGATGAATCCGAAAAAACAGTGTTAGATTTATGAGGGAAAGCAAACACATCATTGAGCCAAGAATAATCTTGGTGGGCACTCTCTAAAAGAGATTGGTAAATAGGTTGTATAGTGGTATCATGTTCACAGTGTTTTTGCTGTGTGTTTCTTCTGCAATTTTTTAAGCCATTACCGCAAAAAAATAAATTAGTCCGATTTAGCCTACACAACCGGAGAGAATCATTTTGCACAGTGCAGCCATTATTAATTTTGTTCCAGAAGCAGCCTTGCATGAAAGATTAGAGTAATTTTTCTTTTCTTTTTGCATTTAAACTGCAGATAAACACTACAGATTGCTGCAGATGAATGCTACTGAAATGCTAACGACTGTATGACAGTTTCTTTTAAAGTCAGATATTCAATTGTGAAAGATATGTGAACAATCCAGTGATGGATGTTCATTAGTTCAGTGCTGTCAAGCTGAGTTACTACTCCACGTCTCTGATACTGATGCTGTTTATGTAGTCATGATTCAGTTGTTGAAGAAAAAAGCACTCTACAGAGTTCTGCCCAACTGTGTCCAAACTGGCAGCAACTCGAAATATCATTGGCTTACTCAGCAGCATCAGAACCCACAAAGCAAAGAGGTTAGATCCATCTAAGAGACTTTTCTGTAGCAGTAAATGGGTTTGCCCTCTTTAGAGCAGGGAGTACAGCTTCAATACAATTATTCTTATTGGAACAGACTAAGGAATTTACTTCAAATGAGGTTGTTGGTTGTCCTGTGAAAGCTGTGTCAGAATAAATATTCAACTGCTTTTCAGAGGCATAATTTGTTCTCCCATGAATCATTTGTGATGTATGAGCTGGATATAGCTGACTTCGTTTAAATAGAGGGAAAACTTCCTTCACTCTAGCAAAACTTGTATAAAGCGCAGGTATAGCAAAAACACTTTAACATCCAGTTCTTTCCAAAGGGGCCATTTTTATATGCCAGATGTCCTGAAGCAATAACCTTTGCAACTTGTTTACAGTAAATTTTATTAAGGGAAAATTTCCAAGTGACAGATGTCACCAGTAAACGTCCACAACAGTTTAATGAAGATGTGGCTTTGAAATGTTTCATTGCAAGGTAGCAATTTAAATCCAAGGCCAATACGGTTACAATTTGACAAGGTGTGATGCTTTTCAGATTTTTGGGGGAGGCATTGTAAATTCCTTACAGGAATATGTGCTTAATCTTTCACTGTTGCCAAATCTCTCTGAAATTAAGATAGATAGTACTTGAGTCTAATACTCAGGAGATTCTTGGCAATCAAAGAGATGATTATGCCCCCAATGCTTTTTATAGGATTGCTTGGCTGACTGAGGCAAAATTTAGGGTAATTGGTATCTGCCAGGGGAAGTAGGAATAAGGCTGGGATGTGCCATGAAGAACAAACAAAATTCCTAATGAAAAATTAAAAATTTCTTCTTTCTAAAAATACTTATTGTGCCCCCAATAGGTACAAGATATAAGGTTACACATTCTAAGTGATATCAAATCACTCTTTGACAACTTGAATTTTCTAATGTGGCTTGAGCTGTGGATGGTGGCATATGCTTTCTCTGTGCTAAAATTTAAGGTCTGCCAACCCTGGACTTCCAGCTATAGAAGGCCCTAATATTGGCTTATAATGATATAGGAATTGTTATAGCTATCCCTAAAACAGAGCCCTTTGGTAGGGCATTATCTTCAGTGAAATAACTCAGAAATAGGAAGTCAAATTCTGCATGTTCTCACCTGTAAGTGGGAGGTAAATAGTACACATGGATATAGAGATTGAAAAAATAGACATTGGAGACTCAGAAGGGTGGGAAGACAGGGGCAGGATGGGGGATGAGAAATCACCTATTGGGTACAATGTACACTCTTTGGGTGACAGTTACACTAAAAGCCTAGACTGCACCACTGCAGAGTACATCCATGTAACAAAATCTACACTGTACTCCCTAAATGTATAAAATTAAAGCAAAATTCAACCTCAAAAAAAGGGGGCTTACATTGTTGAATTGATTAATCAATAGTAGCCCTAAACATACTAAAAATGACCTTGGGAGCATTTATGTAGGTCATCGCCAACAATGACACCACTATGTACATAAAGCAGCTACTGAGATCACTTAAGGCATACATACACCTTATTACTGTGTTCATTGACTTTTTGGAAATGTCAACACATCATTTTATCTTTGTCTAAAGTAGCCTCCATTTAGCTATGTGAAATGGGACATCCTTTTCTGCTGGCTTCATACTGGGGCTGGTTTGCCCCATGAAGTAATGCTCCTTGTTGAAGACATAGTCCCCCAGTATCCTGGACTTGACCATTCTGTGTCCTTACTAGGAAGATGTCTTTTGGAAATGTGTCCAGATCTTTTCCTTTGCATGCGCTCTGCCTGGCTGATGCAGGTATTCCTATCTTTTGACAGAAATTACTTTTTCTTCTTAGCATTTCAAATGCTTTTAAGCATTTAACATGTTAAACTGAGTGCTAGAGCCGAGTCTGATGTTTCACTGGTGTTTGCGGATAATACTAGGACAAATAGTGTTGGAAATATCTGCCTTTCAAGGATACATCTTTCCACATAGCATCTGATTAAATTATTGCTGCCAATTTATCACAGTACGTTGGTAACAAAACCAGTCTATTTTTGCTGGGGCCACTGCATTTTCTAGTAAAGTCTCCAGAATGTAATGAGTACATTTATCATGAGGGAATTATAAAGGTTTAAAAATGGAAATTTTCAAATAGTCAAAAATAGAGAGCATAGTACAATAACCTATATTTATCTGACTTTGGCAATGATCAAGATTTTGCTCATCATGCTTCATTCTTTCTACTCTTTTTTCTTGCTACTGTATTTTAAAGAAATCTTAGGCTGTGTTATTTTACACCTAATGCTTTAGTATGCATTTTCTAACAAATAAGGTCTATTTTCCATTATTTCTTAAAGAAACATAACTCACCATGTCATTGTCACAGGTAATAAAATCAACAATAATTTCTTTAGTTTCATTTAAACCTGACTACATTAGAATTTCCCAGATTATCTCAAACACCTCTTGTTATACTTGGTGTTTTTTTTTTTTTTTTTTTTTTTAATTAGTTTTTACGCCAGGTCCACATACTGTATTTAATTAATATGTTAGGTCTTCTTTTTATCCTTATAACTACACACCATTCTCCCCTCTTATTTATGCCATTGGTTTATAAGAGAAACTGGGTTGTTTCTATAGAAAGTGTCACATTCTGAACTTGACCAATTGGTTTCTCATGGTGTCAACTAACTTGTTATTCTCTCTTCCGTATTTCCTGTAACTGAAATTTTGGTATAGAAAATTGATTAGGTTTAGGTTGAACTTTTAAGACAAGATGACTTCACAGGTGGTACATCCTATCCTAGGCTTATAGTAACTGGTTGCACTTGCTATCTAGTAACGCTAAGATTGGGCGGTGTGCTCAGATGGTACCAGTTTAACACCTGCAATATAAAGTGTGCTATCAACCTTCTCCAAATAAACACCTTCTAATTATATGGTTACTGACAACAGATGTATTGACAATAACTAACAGACTTGAAGCTTCTTGACTCGTACCCACTTCAAATACATCCCTGCTTTCTATATTACTTCTTAACCCTAGTTTGACATCAATTTCATGTTTCAAAATCCCATTTTTTAAAACAATGTTCTTTGCATTCTGTTTTTCCCAATGTGCTTACACAATCCTCTTTTTTAAATTGATAGGCACTTTCCCTCGCTCCATTTTTTGCCAAATGTAGATTCATCAGTGCTTTAGAAATAGACTTTTCAATGAGGTTCACGATGCACTTTAATTTGCTCTCTGCTGCAGAACTGCATGATTGCAATGTGGCATTATCTATTTGATAGGTTCTGGTGGGCTTTCATATGTAAGATCCTGCAGATCCAAGTAGGCTATGTTGGGGAACTGCAGTGGTTTGTGAGTGGCCTAGTAACACAGAACTACCTAGAACCTTGCAGTAATGAATGCTATTAAATTGATAATTATTAAAGTCCAATAGGAATTAATATAAAGTATAATGAGAATTAGTATAAAGTATAATAGGAATTAATAACTCCTAATTCCTTGACTTGAATTTTTAAATTCCCATTATTTATGTGACAAATAAATAGTAAATGGTGTATATTCTCATAAACCCCTTGAACCTCCTTTGCATAGGGAGATATTTAATGTGGAGACAGGAAAGCATTCAGAAAAAGTGTTTGGGGCAATAGAAATATTCTTTAGGCAGAAATTCAACTGGACAATATTTATTTTTCAACTAAGCCCATGCATTTTTCACTAACCCCTTTCTACCTCTTCGTGAGAGGATGTTGTGAAGAAATAATGGTAGTAACTACCATTCTGTGAGTGCTTATTGGGTGTCAATCAAAGTAACAGACTTCACTGCCCCAAGGCTCTGAGAGATTATACAATCTGTACAAGATTACACAGGTAGTAACTTCCAAAATATGTCTGAAACAAAAATTTAAGGTCTGTTCAGAAAAATGAGAACATTTTTTCATGTGGACAAAAAATTGAGGTTGCTTTATTATTGTTCTTCAAAAATCACAAATAGCTTGAATTTTCTTCTTTTGAACGGTTCAGGTTTTTTTTTTTTAATTTTAAAATGACCTTTAGTTCAGAAAAAGGCCACATAAAAGTTCATTGTGGCAGAGAAACCTGGCTGAAGTTTCAGGGCAGTTATTTCCTGGGGAGTTAGAGGAGCAGGCTTAGCTCTGTGGCAGAATTATCAGTAGGTTTTTAAAACCGTGTTTTTGCCTAGTAAGGGCAAAGGAGAATCTGAGAGGGTTGCAGGGAATAGAGAGAGGGCAGTGTTTTCTTTTATATGGAAAATGGTCTATACTCCATTTTGCCAGAATTGTTGAGAGGTTCTGTGATGAACATTTGACCAGATTCCTCCTCTCTTCCTTCTTTCGTCCCTTTATTTTTTGGTGGTGGTGGTGGTGGTAGGGGGTTGAGGGGAGGCGCTGATTTTGTTGAGCATCTGAACTCACCTGCTTCACTTCCAAAAGAAGGAAATAGAAAAAGCCCAGGTACTTGTCCCCATCCCCATCTCCACTAGCAAAGGGTGAGAACATGACTTTGCTTGGCCAGTCACATGTTGTTCCTGGATCTTAGATTTAGAAATGAATGACGCTGAGCAGCAGGGCAGCCTCAGTTTCCGAGATGCCTGGCATTGTCCAAGGGCAGTGGTTCCAGTGGCCAGGCTTGTGTGTGCAGAGCTGGGGAGAGAGGTAGTGGTAGCAACTGAGGAGCTCACACATATTTCTAGGCCTGATTTTCTCTGGTCTTGCTGGTCAATTTAGGAAGTTACTCAATGTGCTTTTAGCATCTGCTTTTTCTGCTTCAGTCCTTCAGAATGGGTTTGTCTTGCAGCAGCTAAGACTCTGAGTGATGGATCCAGACTTTCTGAGATGTGAAAAGAGCTAGAAACGACCCTGAGCTTCTGTCACACAGCACAGAGGTGTTCATTGGTGGAGGTGGCCTTTCTGAATCTGACCTGCTCCCTGTCCCTGATGTCTCTCAGGACACTTTCCTTGCCCAATTCAAATACCGAGGAAGAATGATGTCATCTCCAACAGCTCAAGAGAATAGAGTCAAAGATGCATCATTTCTAGAAAGAGATTAATGCCAGTTTCCAACTCTTACCATGACAGTTGAATTCCTATTCATTGATGGAGAACTACGTAGCTCTGAAAAAGTTCCCAGGTGTCTTGAGGTACAGGACTGGGACTCACTTAGCTAAGTCTGGGCAAAGACAAACTTGTCAGTAGCTTAAAGTTAACTTTTCCTGATCCCTTCCCAGGGGCCCATTGAATCCATTTATGGGTGGTGAAAAGTAGTCAAGCAGAGCTTGGACAGCTATTACCTGCTAAAGTATTCTGAGACTCAGCCTCTGAAAATGAGAATATAATTTATCAAGCAGTGTGTGTTCAATGATTTGGAAAGATCCATATGTGCTTTTGTTTCAGCCACTCTAATGAGAATATGTCAACTTCAGTTCTATTCTTCTATCATCAGGCTTATTCCTGATGAAACCAGAGTAGCTGCTTTCCAGAGAGGCATGGTCCTCCTGCAGGGGCAATGAGCTTTGCAGAGAGCCGCTGCTTCATTGTACAGGATCTTTGGGTTAGGACTGAAACCTTTGCAATTGTCAAAAACCAATATATTATTCCTAGAAGGAGTTTGACAGCATTCCAGCATCATTATCCACAACCGATATGACAAAGTAAAAAAAAAGGTCTAAGGCAGTATCTTCAAGAGTGAATGATTTTAAGGAGGGTGGGATGGTTTGGAGCCGAAGGCCAATGCAAAACAAGATGTCACATTGTTAAACAGACCACAAGAAAATGACATTTCTTCCAGTTCCCTGCTGAAATGAAGGTCAAATCTTCCCATCTGGAAAAAACTGGTGTCCCAAGGGGACAGACTGTTTTATAGTCACAGAAATGTATTGTCCAACAAGTAGATGGTGAAATACACAAACAGCTAGGGATTAAACGTTCCACTGCAGGAAAGTGATCCTCACTCAAATCCAACACAACCCTTATGCTTCTGTATAAAAAGAGAGGCCCTGAGGACAAAAATTGGAATTAATGTGAAGCTTATAATCTTTTTTTTTTTCCGATTCAATACCCCATCTGCCTTAAGGATAAAAAAATATATATATATAAGAACGTCTATGGCAGCAGGAACTAAGCAGAGTTCTCCTCTTGTAGTTAAATGTGCTCCAGGCAAGGGTCTGATTGTAATGCCTAATTTGTGAGGATGGCAGATTACGGAAACAAAGACAACGTGACCCGTACACACTGCTCAGAATTTATCTCTCTGCCATCCTTTGCGTGTCTAGAATCAAGACCCTTTAAGAGACAGGGTCTTGCTCTATCACCCAGGCTGGAGTGCAGTGGTGATCACAGCCCACTGCAACCTTGCACTCCTGGGCTTCTCTGATTCTTTCATCTCAGCCTCTTGAGTAAATGAGACTACAGGTGCATGCCACCACGTCTGGCTAATTTTAACAAATCTTTTGTAGAGATAGGGTGGGGGTGCTTTGTTTGTTATATAAGCTGATCTTGAACTCCTGGCTTCAAGCAGTCCTCCTGTGTTGGTCTCCCAAAATGTTAGGATTACAGGCATAAGCTATTGCACCCAGTCTAAGATCCTTTACCTGATGTCATAGGCTGAGCTTTTCACACTGATGCCTGCATGAGCAATTTTCATTATACAATTTGCAATTCAGGGACAAGCTATCACAAATATGCTCTGTTTTACTATTTGCTGCTCATCTCTATACCATATCTTCAGTCTTTTAGGAAACCCTAACAACAATTTTCAGCCCTTATGAGGACAGCACAATTTGGCAGCAAAAAACTTGAGACCTCCTTGGAAAAAAATATTCTCGCTGATTCTTGAATTAAAATTCCATTTGTGCCAGGTGTGGTGGCTTGCACCTGTAACTCCAGCACAGAGATTAGCCAAGTAATTTCTAGACTCCGGCTGTTTTCTTGTTTAAGATTATATTTCTGTTTTATCTTGTGGATTCAGGGAGAGTTTTGTCAGCTCCGTAGGGTGATTAATGCATGTTTCTGGTATTTCACTTCTTCGTGCACGCCTTCCTCCCATGTCGGTAGCACCTCATTCGATTTTTTAATTGTTTCTGATTCCTTTCAAGTAAAAGCAGCTTAGCTCTTCAGCAGAGCATCAAAGTTGGCTGCTGGGGTTGATAGGCATGGTCAGAGGCTGAAGATCACAAGAGGCTTCATCAAATACAGTATGCTCTGGCTTCAAGCGAGCAAGTGATATGGGCATTCCTTTCCATCACTGTGATGGCATGTTCCTAAGAATTAACTCATTTGCTGTCTAAAGGGGTGCTGAGTCAAAGCCTTAACACTGGGTGAATACTGCCTATTATCTATTTGAAGCCTTGTATTGAAATTTCCAGAAACCCCAAAATTATATTTTTCAAAAAGCTGGGTTAAGAGTCAGCATTTACAGTAAATGAATTGAATTCCTTAATATTTCCCACAATGCTATCAAATAAAAGAATACATATATGAATGTATAAGCCAAGAATTTTTAAATATGGGTACAAAATGAGCAATTTAGAAAGCAATTATAAATTTTCTTTCTTTTTCTTTTTCTTTTTTTTGAGATGGAGTTTCACTGTTACCCAGGCTGGAGTGCAATGGCGCAGTCTCGGCTCACCGCAACCTCTGCCTCCTGGGTTCAGGCAATTCTCCTGCCTCAGCCTCCTGAGTAGCGGGGATTACAGGCACGCACTACCGTGCCCAGCTAATTTTTTGTATTTTTAGTAGAGATGGGGTTTCACCATGTTGACCAGGATGGTCTCGATCTCTTGACCTCGTGATTCACCCGCCTCAGCCTCCCAAAGTGCTGGGATTACAGGTGTAAGCCACCACGCCCGGCCTCTTTTTTTTTTCTTAAGAGATGGGGTTTTTATCATGTTTCTTTTCTCTCTCTCTCTTTCTTTCTTTCTTTTTCTTTCTTTTCTTTCTTTCTTTCTTGAGACGGAGTTTTGTCATGTTGCCCAGGCTGGTCTTGAACTCCTAGACACAAATGATCCACCTGCTTCAGCCTCCCAAAATGCTGGGATTGCAAGCGTGAACCACTGTACCTGGCCAAGATTTTAAAAATAATATTTCCCCAAATGATAAGATCACCCCAAAATATATTCCTTGGGACATTAACCCCACAAGTTGTTAGCCTCAAAACAGAAGTTAAATGGTGAAATGACTCTGGGAGACCGTGTCTATTCTCACTGGAAGAGTGACAGTGCATGTTTGTGTGTTATAGGATCTGAAGCCCTCTGCCACAAGAGATCTGCGCTTTCCTTAAACCCATTGTTTTTCAAATGTACTTGACATGGAAAATTCTATCGAGTAGTACCTTTTAACAGACTACCCCTTGGGAAATGCTGGACAGTTAAAATGGAAAGAAAGAAACAAGCGGAAGCTTTTCTGATGTGGAGTCTTCTACCAAAGCAGTCCTGAAAATTCTAATCACTGTAGTCAGGGTTGTTGAGGGGTCAAGCCTATGAAATGAAATTGTGGAGTCTCTCTGCTATGTTTAGACAAGTTTGTACGGATATGCACGTGGTTAGCCCTAGGCTACCTCCCAACAGCCTGACACATGTAATGTGCACCAGCTCCCCCATTCCCCCTTCTTGATGGCACACTCAGCAGCCAGAGAAAAAATCTTGTGGCCTCCATCCCTTCCCTCACCAAATGCAGGAGCTGGCAAAAAATGAATAATTGTCCCCTTATTTATTTTTTCACAAAATTTGACACATCAAAGTTTTTTGTTTTTTTCCAGAGTAAATCTACAGTATACACTTTTTCTTTTTTCTTTTTTTTGAGACAAAGTCTTGCTCTACAGCTCCTGCTAGAATGCAGTGGCCCAATCTCGGCTTACTGCAACCTCTGCCTCCCAGGTTCACGCAATTCTCCTGTGTCAGCCTCCTGAGTAGCTGAGATTGTAGGTGCCTGCCACCACGCCTGGCTATTTATTTTATTTTATTATTTTATTTTTAGTAGAGATCGGGTTTCAGCATGTTGGCCAGGCTGGTCTGAAACTCCTGACCTTATGTGATCCATCCACCTCAGCCTCCCAAAGTGCTGGGATTACAGGCTTGAGCCACAGCACCCAGGCCGGTATATACTTTTTTTAAAAAAATGGGAAAATGCTACATTGCAGCATCCTAGAATCAGTCTTAAGGTCAGTTTGTGTGAGCTGATCTCTTTAGACCTATTGAACAAGAAAGCAATTTGTTTATGTTGCAACCTATTGCACTACATTTGTTTTAAAAGAATAGCATTTCGTGTCCTTGGAGCATTTCATGTTCTTATAGCTTTTCCACACCCTGTTATGTCATTCTTAGGATCTATTCCAATTAACCCAGGGCCCTTTCATGTCAGCCAAGCCTGCTCCAAAAAAGGCACCCTGGTCAGTTTTCATAGTGCTTTTGTTTATATTACAAGTTTCCAAATGGGAAAGGTGACAAGACAGAGTTTAGGAAGGCTCTGTTGTCTACAGATCAACAATTTGCATCTAAAAGGAGATCGTGTGTCTTTCACCTCTTTAGAGGTGGAAGCAGATTAGGATTTCGTATGCTTAAATTCTGGGGTATGGCCTCTCTCCAGCTTCCTTAGAAGACCCTGCCCAAGCTTCCAGTGTTACCAGCAGGCTTGTGACGTGTAACCTCTGAAGAAGGCCCTTTGATCTGTAAGAGTACACTGTCCCCTTTGTTGAGATGGAGTCTGGAAGAGGATATTCATGGGCCTCTTGGACTCTCATTCAGCCTAATGTACTTGGAAATGAATTTGCTTGTCAAAGAACAATTGACAAAAGAGAGAAAATCTCAATTAAATTTCGGGTCTAAAAAAAAAAGCTGCTTTTAATCACTGCTTAAAATAGCACTCTGGTTCATCACTGAACTCACAGAAATGTGCAGGCCTGAAATTTGATCAGCCGTCTTTTAAAGATTTGCTTGTAAAATATGTTGCACTTTGCCATCTAAAATAAAACCAAACAAATCTAGCAAGTAAGCAAACAAACAAAGCCAATGTATTTGAAATAAAAAATGAATTTCTTTCAGGAATAATACTAGTTTTCTTTCCAGTGAAATTATTTTAAGAAGTTTTTAGCTTTCAGGGAAATCTCCAGCCCAGGGAGAGTCTTGACTATGGAGCCATGTTTGTGCTTTCAAGGGAGAAGTCTTATAAGAGACTCATTAAATACTTTTATCAGTGAGGGCTACAAAGTGTGACCTGAGTCTAAGCCTGCTTCTGCTGTCATTTCTGCATGGCCAAGTTAATCAGTTGCCACCGTGGCACTCAGCCTGTGTAGCAGGGAAAGACTAGAAATCTGCTGAAGTGAAAATTACTGGGACTTGGAATTACTAGGCAAATCAATACACACACACACACACACACACACACACACACACACACACACACACAAACGCATAATGGGAATTGGTTGCAAATTGAGTTTCCTGGAGAGCTGACTCTGAGATGGAAATTAATTTGTAGGATGCTTATTAATGAACTTGGGATCGACACCTATGGAAGGAAAAGCATCAGGTTGGGCAGTGGAGAAGCTGGGCTGAGATGCAGTCTCGGCAAAGGCCTTAGCCGACCCTGTGGGAAGCTCTGATGCTGGGATATTCCTTCAGCATTGTCCCAGTTAGCCAGGGGGCTGTGTCTTTAGACATCCGTGTGGACCAGTCATTGGGTTGGCCTGCCCTGGGGAAGGGGCGTGACCATGTTCATGGTGGCTCTTCAGCTGAGGCAGTTCCCAAAGGTGACTGACAGCCAAGTGCCTTCTGGCAGCAAAATTATACAGCAACTGGGGGAAAGCCCCTCGTCCTGGAGGGGGATCAGGATGCTCAGCAGAGCATGCACTGCAAAACTCTCCAGTTTTGTTTCCCAATACAATGTAAGTCAATTAATGAACCTCTGGAAACATAGCTCTTGAAGACATCTTCATGACTCAGGAGAAGCAGTAATGGTTGGCAGCCGGTAGCAATGGTGCTGCTTTCTACAAGCTGGGCAAGCACGGCTGTAACCATACTATGCTTGCCTGGAAGGTTGGGAAGCAGAGTTTTGGCGTTGAAGAGTCTGGTAAATGATGTCCCAACTTGGCCTTGGCATTTTTTCTCTGCTTCCCTGATATAGACCCACCCTTCTGTCACCACGATGTCCCCTCCTCTCATCTGCATACTTCATCTTCTCCTGTGGCCCCATTTATTTCCTAAGGTACATGATGTTCTGGCACATTTAATATTATTTTAAATAATATTTTTGTTTATGAACATCCCTTTGATATCTTTTATATTTCACCATTGGTAATGAAATTCTGACAGCAAAGAATGCTCTTAAACTTGTTAAAATAGAGACAGAATCTCATTTTGTTGCCCAGGCTAGAGTGCAGTGGTACAATCATAGCTCACTGCAGCCTTGAGCTCCTAGGCTCAAGTGATCTTCTTACATCAGCCTCCCTAGAAGCTGAGACTATAGGTATAAGTCACCATGCCCAGATAATTAAAATAATTTTTTTCTAGAGACAGGATATTGCTATGTTGCCAGGCTAGCTCACTGCAGTCTTGAACCCCTGGCCTCCAACAATCCTTCAGCTGTGGCCTCTCAAAGTGTTGGGATTACAGGTGTGACCCACTGCACTCAGCCTGAGCTTTTTCTTTTGTTGCTATGAAAGCAGACATAAGACTTAGGTGCAAAGCAGATACCCAGAGCTTGAACCCAGTCCACCATTTACCTGCTGTGTCCATTGGGCAAGTTGCTAACTCTTCATGCCTCAATTTCTTCATCTATAAGGAGAGATTAAAACAGCACTTTTCATAGTTTGTTATGAGAAATAAGTTACTATCTGTAAAATATTTAGGACAGTACCTGGCAAAGAATTAAAATAATCTAGGCATGGTGTCTGTATTTATTTATGTGGAAAAGGAGAGAGTTTAGAAGAGGGAAAAAGAGATTCAATTCACATGGTTAATCACCTCCTATATGTGAGAAACTGTGCTAAGACACAGATTGTTTTACCTAATCTTCATAATAGTCCTATGATGCAGATATAAACTCCTTCTTACAGATGAAGAAATTAAGGTCTGCAGAATTTAAATTCAACACCATCGTTGAACTGGTGAGTGGAGAGCTGCAATTCAAACCCAAGTCAGCTTGACGTTAATGCCTTTGTTTGTTCCACTTCTCTCCTCCTATTCCAACTTTCTCTTTTTTAAAAAATTTTACTTTTTTAAAAAAAATTACACTTAAGTTCTGAGATACATGTGCAGAATGTGCAGGTTTGTTACATGGGTATACATGTGCCATGGTGGTTTGCTGTACTCATCAACCTGTCATCTACATTATTTCTCCTAATGCAATCCCTCTTTTCCCCCCCAAAAAGCCCCAGTGTGTGATGTTCCCCTCTCCCACTCTGTCTTAATGATATCCTCTCAAAGTAGTCTGGTGGTTTTCCATTTTCCAGCAAACAAAAACTGATACACTCAGAAGTGATACAAACCAGAATTCCGAACTCCCGTGAGAACTGCCCTCCAAAACTGTTACTTTCATTTTGTTTCTGTTATTACGTAAAACAAAGAGTAATAACATGAAAAATATGACCTGACAACATAATTTATATTATAGTTTTTCCCATATTATGAACTTCATGACTAAAACAATACCTTTTATGACACAAGCTGGCCTATTTTGTATTGGTAGTTGCAAAAAGTACTCTTTGATTTTTAGAGCATATGAGTGATCAGATAACTAATAAGCAAATATTTCTATAAGGAAGAAAACCCCAACTGAGAAGATTAATTTATAATAAGTCACATTTTGATGCTAAAATAGTTTGATCTGAGATTCCAATTGACTACAAATTGCCATCTGTGCATACTTGTTGAAGATGTCGCATGTAATTAACTCCAGGAATCCTCTATTTGACAACCACTGTTAACTGGATTTGTAGAATATACACTGGTATGTTAATTTTTAACATAAACCTGCCAAGTGGTTGCTGGCTTTGTGAAAGTAGCTGGTTTCCTCCATTTGACAAAACTTTGAAAGGCCTATAAAGGGAAAAGAAATGATCACTTTTACCCATATTAGCTTAATTCATCCTTTATACATTCCTGTAAGGGGACAGTTATTAGCTTCTTCCCTGAAAAAAAAAAAGGCCCCAGGAAATTTTAGTTTCAGACCTCATGAGATGTGAGGACTCTTACTTTAGCCTTTTGGGTTCAAGACTCTAGTCACATCTATGTGCAGACTTGACCTTTGTTTCTACCTTCTGCAGGGGAATAGAGGATAAATAGAAGGGAATCACTTTATCACCCATGTGTTTCCCAATCACCACCAGCAGTCAAAACCCTTAGAAGCCCTCAAAGGGTTTGAAGTCCTTGAAGTCCTCAATTCTAAAATTGAGCAAATGGGAAAAAGAAACTTTCTTGCCTTACTTCGAAATAATTAATTTACAAAGCATGTTAATGCTAACATTTACTACATTTTAATCAGCCTTTATCTCAGATAATACGTATTTGACAGGAGAGGAAATACACATCAAATGTACTAATTTAATTTGTTCATTGGTTTTTATTAAAAATTTTATGCATTTGTATTAGATATATGTATGTAAATACTACACGTTTTTTCTGAACTATGAATTTATATGGTGATAAATATTGTGCCAAGTTCTAGGATTAATCAGACCAATCAAACCTACTTTCGATAGCCTTACGTTCTCCCATTGTATTTTCACTTTTGTAGTTTTTAGTGTTATGTAAACCTGTGCTAAGTGAGGGCTTTTTGGTGTATTTTTATTTCTGGGTTTATGCATTTTATTGGAACTTTAATTTATGCATAGTCATAGATGAAAAGAAAAAATTTCCTTGCTTACTTTTTAGGCGAGGTACACTAGCTGAGGAAGTGCTTGCTGTTTCTTTAATATTGTTCTACATAATTGGATCTATTTTAGCAGTATGAGCTATTGCAGCTATTATGAACTGAACAACGGAGGAAGGCCAATTATTTCAAAGCTGCATGTAATGGCTGCTCACCTTGCACAGATATCTCTCTTGAAAATCAACTATAATGCAGCATGCATTTTCTGAGGAATTCAAGAGCTAGGCAGATTGGCACACTTAAACAGCATCATTCTGAAATCTAGTGTCAGACATGAAGAATCTTGGATCAACTTTACTGTTATGCTGCTTCTTAGAGCTCTTGGTCAGTTGGATTCTTAACACACACACACACACACATACACACACACTCTATATAAACAACATATATAAATATAATATAAATATTATACACATATACATGTATATATATTTAAAAACCAGAATGTTGACTAGAAACTGGTTCCAATAATTTTTGTTCATAAAATCTTATCTGTGAGAAGCATGTTTTCATATGTCCTTGTACTCAATTATCAATGAGTTGTCCCAAAAATAGCCTCAGAGCTGGCTTGAGTGAACCAAGAAAAGGATAAAACTCAACCTCTTCCTGCAAGTGGATTTTAAACCTAAATGTGAAAAGAAAAAAAAATGTTATGTTCATGATTGTAGCTATCTTTATGAAATTGGGCAGAGTTTCAAAATATATAAAAACAAAGGATTGTAACTACATTGAGCTTAAGTAAATTCATAAAAAGACACAAGAAAGACCATGAAAATACAAGCCACAGAAAAGTTATATTTGCAACATATGATTAACGAAGATCTTGTATCCATAGACCAATTAGAAAAAGATAACCCAGCTGAAAAATGAGCAAAATGCTTGAACAAGCACTTCACAAAAAGAAAATCCAAACAACCAATAAGAATATGCAGAGATGGTCAACATCGTTAATAATCAGGAAATACAAGCAAAATTATATTGAGATTGCTGATTGGCAAAAAAAATGTTCATAACGCATGTTAGCTGGGACATGGAGTAATGAGCTCTCTCATATACTGCTGGTAGGCATAGAAATTAGTATATTCAGTTTGGAAAACAGTTTGCATTATCTAATAAAATTGGAGCTACTCATATCTTACGATATAACAGTCTCTCTATTGGTTATATCCTTAGAGAAAGGAAGCATTTTTGTACCAGAAGATATCTATAAGAATGTTTCAAGCAGAATTTTGATGTGATTCTTAAATGGGAAGTGAACCAAATATTCTTCAACTAAAGTGGCCATCAACATTAAGTGAATGAATAAACTGTACATACGTTAGCATATTAGCACATTGAAATTCTTACAATAAAAAAGGATAAACCAGA
Source organism: Sapajus apella (assembly GCF_009761245.1). Lineage (NCBI taxonomy): Eukaryota > Metazoa > Chordata > Mammalia > Primates > Cebidae > Sapajus > Sapajus apella. Next base: position 4,944,553 of record NW_022436993.1, on the reverse strand, counting down.
GTCTGTTTTTTGGAAGAATTTTACAAACACAATATGGAACAAAAAAAAGCAAGGCACAAAAGGATGTGTACAGTATATTTTTCATTGATATAAAATTGAAAACCAGAAGAAATCATACCTTAGAGGTGATGAAACTGTAAAGAAAATCTAAGAGAACTAGAATGGACTGCTGTTAAGAATCAGGGCGGCAGTTTCCTGGAGAGAGAGAGAGAGAGAGAGAGAGAGAGAGAGGGAGAGAGAATTTCCACTAGAGAGATAATGGGAGCTTCAGGGGAGATAACAATATTTTAAGCATATTTGTTATGTAATCATACATTGCACTGCATATTTGAGTGTTTTTGAATTCTCCTGTATGTCTGTTATGCCCAAACAAAAAACAATTAAAAATATACCCACCAGAAAGAGAATCCTGTTGGTATGATTTTAGATTCCAAAATAAAGCAGAGAATTATTACCCAGCCCTGTGCTTTGAACATGAAGTCAGTGTCATGCTGAGACCTTGAGCAGCCTCCCAGGTGTCATTGACAACCTGTATTTAATGTTAAATAATAATATAACTTATACAAATGAAGCACTTACTATATCCCAGGTAATGTGCTAAGGGTCTAGCGTACATTAGCTCATTTAATTCTGACAGCAACCCTCACAGCTGAGGACTGTCAGCCCTCCTTGGGTTCTGCATTAGTGAGTTCAACCAGCTGCTGATCAAAAATATTTGCTAGAAGAAAAAAAGGATGGTTGCATCTGTATTGAACAAGTACAGACTTTTCCCCCCTTATCATTATTCACTAAGCAATGCAATTTAACAACTATTTACATAGCACTTACATTGGATTAGGTATTATAAGCAATCTAGAGATGATTTAAATTATACAGGAGGATATGCAAGGGTTATATGCAAAAACAAAGCCATTTTATATCAGGGACTTGAGCATCTACAGATTGTGGAGTCTCAGGGGGTACTGGAACCAATCCCCTGTGCCTACCAAAAGGTGACTCCACTACTATGATTATTTTACAAGGGAGGGTAATGCATGTTGGTCAGGTAAGCACTTGCACACAGTGGTCAGACTGAGGAAGGAGCTGAGATAGACTCTGACCCAGTTGCTGAGTTGCCGTCCTGTTTATACTCCTTAGTTAACCACTTAGACATCATCACTAGTGGCAAAATCTTGACCACAAACAGACAACTACTATACAGAGATTGGTTCCAAAAGCATGGCATTCATTCATTCTACAGGCATTCCTGTGCCAAGTTCTGTGTCAGGCTTTGTGACTATAAAGAGGAAAATGACACCAGCCCTGCCCTCAGGGACCTGCTCTAGGACCAAGAAGAGACTCAGGTAAACAGACAAAACCAGCATCTTACGAGTGCACTACAGTGGCATGGGGTCAAACAAAGCTGGAAGAAGAAAATAGGCATCAGGCAAAAGAAGCTCAGTTTTAATCAGAGCCTTTTAACCAACCAGCCCATCTGTCTGTGTCACTCACTCCTTTACTTGTCTCTGATTCCCTTAGCGTGATCTGTAGCCTATCACTCACTTTTCCCTAACTGGACTCCACTTTTTTCCATTCCCAGTCTTGAAAGGTGTGATTCTTTTAAGTCTCCTCCTACGTCCCCACTTTTTTTCTGTTCCCCTCTTCTTCCCGCTTCCCCTCTCCACCCTCTTTGGCTACCTAAATCAGACCTATCCTTTACTACCTGTAAATCTCCAGATGCCCCCACTGGAAGTGAGCATGCCTTTTCCAACATCCACATTTTATTTATGCCGTGTTTGCAGCCTATCGTGCATTTGATCTTGTGTTACAGTTATTTACGTGAATGTTGTATCTTCCCTGCTAGAGTGCAAGCTCCTTCAGCCCAGAGACCATGATTAATTTTGTTTTGTGTTTGTCGCAAAGGCCAAGAATTGTGCCTAGAACAAACACAGACTTGTTGAATGAGATTGGACACACAAACAGCTGAGAGGTATTTGGCAGCAACCTGACCAAACCTTTTGAGTCTGGATGAGAGTTTTGGAGCAAAGATATCCTGAATCCTATAATAATAATAGCAATATAATCTCAAGGCATTTTTTATAGTTGAGACAAGTGGAATCTACAGACAGATGTTCTCCATAGACCAAAGAATACTGCTAAAGTTATTTACAACAATATTTTTTTCTTTTGCAAGAAAAATAAGTTATGAGGAAACATAGCTAAGTTTTCACATGGAAATTCATATGGAAAGGATGGCTAATCATCCATTGATCTATTCTCCCATGCCAATGAATTCTACCAGCAGCAGTAATAATCATGGACTCTAGAAGATCATAGAAGTAAAATACCATTCATTAGTTTATATTTGCAATTATTTTATTTTTGCCCAGTGATGTTGAATAAAATCATTAAAATTCTTTCAATATTTTGGCTTGGAAATTTCCTCTATTTTTGTTTCTTAGAGGATTTCTTGTAATTTCTTTGTTACAGTTCTACTCTGTTGAAAAAAAAATTCCAGTTACTAGACTTATATAATAGCTAGGAAATTTAGTGAAAATCTATGAAAGTTTGATTAGTTTTAGAGATGTCTCATTGAGATTTCTTTGTTTCCTAAATGTTTAAGATAAATAGTCCCCAGGGAGCTCAACTGTGTAGCTCCCTAGAAGTTCACATTTAAAATAACCACTTCAGAGGCAAATACTGAAAAGACAGTGAAGCACAGAAATGATGAGGTTTTTAATGCAGGTCCATGGAATGCTAGCCTTGATTCCAAACTCCTTCTTTCCCTGATAGGGTTCAAGTACAGCACACACAGTGTCCCTGTGGCCATTCAGGTTTTCCTTTGAGATTTGTGTCTCCTATCTCCCCTTTCCTTAGCCTCTCAAATTACTTCGCCGTTGCCCTTGTGACAGGATAGGTCAGAATTCGTCACCATGGCCAGGTGTGGTGGCTCACGCCTGTAATCCTAGCACTTTGGGGGGCTGAGGCAGGTGGATCACCTGAGGTCAGGGTTTCTAGACCAGCCTGGCTAACATGGCAAAACTGCATCTCTACTACAAATATAAAAATTAGCTGCGAATGATGGTGCATGCTTGTAATACCAGCTACTTGGGAGGCTGAGGCAGGAGAATCGCTCAAACCCACGAGGTAGAGGTTGCAGTGAGCTGAAATGGTGCCACTGCACCACAGCCTGGGTGACAGAGTAAGACCCTGTCTCAAAAAAAAAAAAAATTGGTCACCCTCCAACTGCACTGGTTGGGCTGTATCCAGAAACATACTTGGACACTTCGTTAGTGGGGCTTTGACATTAAGTACATGTAGGGAGGAAAGAGGGCACAGCACTATCTTAGCAGCTCCAGCCCTGTGCCCCGAGATGGCCAGGAACATTTTCAGGATGCAACACCATTGTAGTGGCTGGCTTTGCACAAATGAGGGCCTACTGCTTTCTATGCATTTCTGCAGATGCCTTCAAATGGGTTTTGATCCTGTATTCCAACAGCGAAAAACTTTGAGCATGCTCCTTCATATACACTCACACACACATATTAAATGAACACAAATAAGATAAAAGCAATGAAATTTAAAAGTCAATGTAAATAGGAGTTATGATATTTTCTTCTAATCTCACAAGGGATCATTTTGTGAACCCCACCTTGGAGATCATAGCTTGGGTGCTCCTTGGTTAGGGCATCTCAGCCACAGTCTGTCTTTTTTATCTGCACTTGTAGCTAATAGCTAACTCCTCTCTATGTTCTGCTTTCTCTGTGTGTCTCCGTTTTCACTTTTGCATTGCCTGCTCTAATTTCCTATGTATGTGCCACGTACAAACTCCCTAAGAAAGGAAATCCCATTGGGCTTATCAATTGCTGTTTCATGTGGAGCTTTCTTCCTGGCAAAGCTTTCTGCCAGGCCCCCAGGAGAACTGATCAGCCTTGAAAACTTTGTGTTGTTGGGGATCAGCTATCAATGGCCAGGGCAGCAGTATTACATTATAGAATGGGTGCCATCTGTATGGAGGTGGCATGGGCTTGACAGTCAAGACAGGACCTTGTGTGGCCCAAAGTGTGGGTGGTGGTCCTCTCTTCACAGCCATTCTTCTTGGGTTTATTGCTAGGTTCCTTGGATGGAGATCATGTATTCTTTCTTGTTTGATCTTTCAGTCCAGACCCCCAATCCCTCAACTGCAGAGAAAAAATTCATGTGTTAAATTCACAGTGAAGAGACCCTGCTACTTTCATATGTATATGAAATATATAGCTATTTGAAGACAGGGTTTCTCTCTGTCACTTAAGCTGGAGTTCAGTGGTGTGATTATAGTTCACTGCAGCCTCGACCTCCTGGACTCAAGCGATCCTCCTGCCTCAGCTTCCTGAGCAGTTGAGACTACAGATGTGCACCACTATGCCTGGCTAATTCTTTCAATTTTTTTTTTTTTTTTGTAGAGATGGAGTCTCCCTATGTTGACCAGACTGGTCTTAAATTCCTAGGGCCAAGTGATCATCCTGCTTTGGCCTCCCAAAGTGCTAGGACTACAGGTGTGAGTACCGTGCCCAACCCTTGTTGTTATATCCCCAGTAAAAAAAAAACATTCATTTAGCCTACTGTTCGTTGATAAAATCCATCTCCCCAGAAAGGTAATATAAGCTTTTGGAACAAACTGGTACATCTCAGAGTGAGTCCTTTTTACACATGAAACCTTTCGCAAGGAGTAGAAGGGGAACCCTCTGCCTACCTTTCCCAGCTTGTTGGAGAGTTTTAGATCTTAACTGATAGCAATTATTTGTCTCCAGTCCTCTTTCTCCAAGAACTCATGGACATTTGTCCCAACTGTGTGTGGGGCATCTGGCAAAGCATGCCTTTACATCCTACATGATCTGAAGGTCAAGAAGATGAGGCTGGCTCCCAGCCTCACTCCACCTGTCATGCAGAACAAAGGTTAAGAGGGAGGGCTCTGCAGCCATATGCCTGGGTCCGTAGTCCAAACTCTGCTTGTATTCGCAGAATGCTTAGAGCAAATCACTTAACTCCTTATGCCTTATTTTCCTTATCTGGAAAACAACAGTAATAATAGTATCCATAGACCAGGCACGGAGGTTCATACCTGTAATTCCAGCATTTTGAGAGGCTGAGGCAGACGGATCACTTCAGGCCTGGAGTTTGAGACCAGATTGGGCAAGATAGTGAGATCCTGTTTCTTAAATGTCCCTACATCATAGGATTATTGTGAAGATTAATTTAATTAATATATAAATGATTACTATAGTTAGCATTGAGTATATCTGGCCTTTTATTGTCTAAAAGGAGTAATTTACTTTGTGATATTTTGGACTCAAGGGGCTTATTGTGATTATTTCTGAAACAATTGAAGAGAAAGGAAGTATGCCTCTTGGTTTTATTACCCATGAAACTCACAACCAGCAAGTCTGGGTCTGTCTTGTTCACTACTCTATCCTCAGTCCCTGCAATGTAGGTACTATTATTACACCCATTTTACCGATGTGGAAAAGGCACAAAGAATTAAGTGATTTGCTCATGTCACACCGTGAATACTTGGAAGAGCTTGGATTAAGGAACCAGGCAGCCCTGGTATCATGGAGATATTCAATAAATATCAGTTATTGATTTATAAAATATTAGGAAATATAATTACATAAAAAAGTGTTCTCAAAGGTATTTGAGTCAGTTTTTATTTGCCAAAAGAAAATTCTGTGACATAGACTCTGGGAATGTGATCACTTCTGTTTATTGAATGCCACTCACTAGCCATAGATCGTATGTGCATGAACTTAATCTTTTATAACATCCTTAGGATTAGATATGAGGAATCACATTTCGCAGAGAAACTGGGCTTCACAGAAATTGTGACCTGTATGGAGATCACAAAGCATTAAGTGGCAGAGAGGAGATTTGCACCAGGGCTCTGTGCTCCTAAGTCTGTGATTTTCTGCTGATCTATTTCCATGGTGGCCAGGACAGGTCTGAGAGAGGGCTGCTGTAGTTCCTCAAGCATCCAGAACCTCAAGATTAAAGACTCACTCTGGAAATGAGGGTTCTCAGGCTTTCTAGACCTGTCACATAAGCCATCTGACAGTCATTGAGTTCTTAAACTGGCCATCAGTAACTGGCAGACAAATTCCTGTACTAAATTCCAGTGATCGATATGCTTTCCATCACAAAGCTTGTCTTGTTTGTTATTTCTTCCTTTAAAAAAAAAAAGAATCCTTATTCCCTGGGAAAAGGATAATAAAAAATAAAAATAAAACAAATGCAGAATCTAGCTGGCAGAGTTTGGAAGAAAGATCAGGAACTTAAGATATATACGGGGGAGCCAGAAGGAAAGTTGGAATGAGTGTGGAAATGGGAGCAGTTAATTTCAAGCTTTTGTTATCTACAAGAGGAGTTAAGGCCTATTTACGTTGGAAACCAAAGGAGAGTCTGCAAGAAGCATTATTTAATGCTTTGAAAAATAGGTTTTTAAATAATTAAGATAAAGACTAAAAATAGCTAGATAATAAACCTCTTTTAAATATTTTACCATAGTATATTGCTAACATGACTTGCATTTCAGACTGTGTCCTGATTTTGGATATTTTGCATTTCTGCAGATTACTTTTTAGATCACTAATCAAAATTAAATAATGCCTACTTTTAATTATAATAACTTTTTATAGGCTTCAAAGAGAATGGCAATCTTAAAAATAAATGCTTTTCTAAATGAATTCTTCCTGAAATAATTTGCTTATATAAGTAATTTGTAGAGATAGTTATAATAGAAGGGATTATGACTAGAAGTAAGGGGATGAAATGAAGTGGTAAAAAATTTGGGATAAAATTAGAAAAATAAAAAAGAAAAAATTAACAAGACAAAAGAAAAAGAAACTCTTGGGGAATAGGAAAAAAGTCCCTGGTATTCAAAATATTAGTTAAGCTTCAACATGATGATGAGGATGTTTATTCAGCAGGAAACATCCCAGTGCTTAGTAAACATCATTCAAGATTATTCTCAAGCATGCTTCTGATGTTATCCCACAAATCAAGAGCAGGTACAACATTGGTGTCTGTGAGTAAACACCGAATTTTAATTCCACCCCAAGTAATTATTCTCCAAAGTAACTTTTTTTAGAGATATAAATTGTCTGGCCCTATCTACTTGGAGGGAAGAGAATGTTTGTCTTGAGGAGTTATGAGCTGATCTGTTCTGGAACTGCAGAACTGAAGGTGAGAAACAAGCTCTCTGGGTGAATCTGGTTAAGGTTTTCTTGATGACAGTCCTTAAGTCACACACACACACACACACACACACACACACACACACACACACACACCACCAACCCAGATACCAATGTGGGTCTCATTCAACTCATCTAGGCATTTTTCTCAGCACAGAGTTTTTGTAAATTCTCCAGGAAGTTCTGAAGCATAGCCAAGGCTGAGAACCACTGCCAGACCTGCTGAGATTTATTTACAACCCGACTCTTACTAGCAGTACAAATCTGCCTCTGCTCTCCTGATTCTTGTGAGCCTTTTGTTACTGTCTATGCAGTTTTCTCTGAATTCAAGGATGATGGGCCATAATACCAAAGTTCTTAAGCCTTTTAATTCCTTGTCTCTTGGAGAATCTAACAAAAGCAATAGACCCTCTTCCAGGAAAATGCATTTATCTTGGATATAATTTAAGCATCATTTAGAATCCCTGAGTCCCATCTCTAAAAGCACAAATTAAAGTTTCTATCTTATCTAGACAATGTCAGAAACCAGATGCTCCTATTCTTTAACTTGAGCTGTTGCTTCTAAAGCCTGTGCCTGAGCACAGGTGATACGGCTTGGCTCTATTTCCCCACCCAAGTCTCATCTTGAATTGTAATCCTTGTAATCCCCATGTATTTAGGGAGGGAAGTGATTGAATTATGGGACAGTTTCCCTTATGTTGTTCTTGTAATAGTGAATTCTAACAAGATCTGATGATTTTATAAGTGTCTGACATTTCCCCTGTATGTTCTTTCTCTCCTGCTGCCTTGTGAAAAAGGAAGTGTTTGCTTCTCCTTCCACGATGATTGTTAAGTTTCCTGAGACCTCCCTAGCCATGCAGAACCGTGAGACAATTAAGTCTTTTTTTCTTTTTTTAATAAATTACCCAGTCTCAGGCAATTCTTTATAGTGGTGTGAAAACTAATAAAACAGGAGATTAGTGTCTTTGTCATGTCCTTTCCCAAAGAAGTAGAAGAGATCACCGGTAAAACCCCATTCTGTAGTCCACTGATGGGGCTACTAAAAAGTTGTTTGTGCTGGGCGTGGTGACTGACACCTGTAATCCTAGTACTTTGGGAGGCTGAGGCAGGTGGATTGACTGAGCTCAGGAGTTTGAGACCAGCCTGGGCAACATGGCAAAAACCTCTTTGTTAAAAATAAACAAAATTAGCTGGGCATGATGGTGGACACCTATAATCCCAGCTACTCAGGAGGCTGAGGCACGATAATCACTTGAGCTGAGGAGGTAGAGGTTGTAGTGAGCTGAGATCATGCCACTGCACTCCAGCCTGGGTGATAGAGTGAGACCCTGTCTTAAAAAAAAAAAAAAAAGTTATCTGGAACTCTGGAGGTACAGGGACAGGAATATGGTAATTTAAAACCAGAGCAGAATTCCAACAGTGCAACCTCATAAAGGTTACAGAAAGATGCAGTGGGATGATTTGCTTAGGTTCGGGTGACCGGAACCAATTCCAGCAGCAAAGTAGACGAGATTAGCTTGATTGGTTTAGTTGGTGTTCAGCCACGCAACAGGGAGAAAGTGGATGGACATTACAGGGGGCGCTGTGGAAACAACCACAGTCAACACGGGCTCTTTCTGATGACACTGTGGCAGCTCTAGAATATATTATATTAACTGCATGTTTTTGGATCTCATGATATCATTGACATGTCCACATCTCTAAAGCAGTGATCATCATTTTATAAGGAAACTCAAGACATGCACCTAAGTTCAAGCACCATTTTTTTTGGCTATTGTTTGTCTGTTGTTGAATGATTTTTTTAATCTAAAATTTAAGAAACTGTATAATCAGTATAAATGGGCTTATGGCAATTTAAAGACATTTTAGTATTGAATAAGACACATTTGAAGCTGGCTGGTACTGCTGTTTCTTAATAGAGAAATTAGTTTGAATCATAGCTCCTCTAAGTATTCATCTGAACTGAGATTATTTCTATAATGAAGGAGAAAGAAACAATGTTATCTTTAATCCCAAGAAATACTCTTCAGCTTATTTGTTTGAAACATTTAGGTTTGTTTGTTTCTTTTTTGATCTATCTTTCTCCTTGGAGGCACTCAAAGTTAAAAAATCCAGATGAAAGGAATGATAGTCTTAAAACATAACTTAGAAAGAGTTATAGAATTTGTTTAAATTATTAACTGTAGTAGATGATAGAAAGTAGTTAATTATCAACACCTTCTCCCAAAGAAAACAGGACCAGTTTATGAATGAGTTCTGTAAAACTTACAAGAGCAGATAATTATTATTATAAGCTGTTGAAGAATATCAGGATAATAATTATTATAAACTGTTGAAGAATATCAAAAAAGTAGAGGCTTCTTTGTTTATTCTATACAGCTAGCATATCCCTGAGGACAAGAATGACACTCAAAGGAAAATTATAATCCAATTTGAGAATATAAATGCAAGTACACAAATTAAATATTAATAAATCAAATCCAGTGGTATATTAAAAATGCATGATAAAAAATAGGTTTCATTTCATGAATAAAAAGGTGATTCAACATTACAATTCCTATTTATCAAATTTACTACATCAATAAATGAAAAAAGGCCAATTCAATCTTCAATTGGGACAATCATTTAAAACATTGTTTATAAACTAAAAGTAGAAGAGAACTCCCTTAAATCCCACAATAAACCTGAGGATGAAACAGTTAAGAGCTATCTCTACTATAATTGGTAAAAAGACAAAGATTACCATTATCACTGTTAGCATTTAATGTTTTTTGGAGGTTCAAATAAATCAAGAAAAATAATCAGGTAATTAATCTGGAAAACTATTGTGACTTAAAAGAAAATTAACGAATGTGGTTGGAAACAAGGACATACAATATTGATTGCATCTATGATTCCCAGTTAGAGAATGTAATGAATAAAATAATGCCATTTGCAATTAGCAACTCATCCCTAAAAGACCTAATAAGAAATGTTAGAACTAGGCTGGGCATGATGGCTCATGCATATAATCCCAGCACTTTGGGAGGCTAAGGCAGGCAGATCATGTGAGGTTAGGAGTTTGAGACCAGCCTGGCCAACATGGTGAAACCCCGTTTCTACTAAAAATATAAAAATTAGCTGGGCATGATGGTGGGTGCCTGTAATCTCAGATACTGAGGAGGCTGAGGCATGAGAATTGCTAGAACCTGGGAAGCAGAGGTTGGAGTGAGCCAACATCATGCCACTATTCTCCAGGCTGGGTGACAGAGAGGGACTCCATTAAAAAAAAAAAAAAGGAAATGTTGTACTGTATTAATAAAACTAAAAATACCTACAGAACATAAAAAGAGAGAGAGGGGAGAGAGAGAGAGAGAGTGTGTGTGTGTCTTGGATGGGAATATCTAACATTATTAGAACACTAAATCTGTCTTAAAGTTACTGATAAATACAACCCTAATGAAAATCTCATCAGAATTTTTGTTAGAATCCTGAAGTTTATTCTAAAGATCACATGAAACAGACACATGCACAATAGTAACAAAGACATTTATGAAAAAGAACACAGCAAGGGTTGGAGATTCTCACCCAGGTAGGAAAACACACCATAAAGCTATAGTAAATAAAACAGGAAGGCAGCAGCTCAGAAATAGACATAGTGATCAGTGAGAACCAAGTAGGCCCGAGGCAGACTGTTGCAACCTCAGGGAGTTAGTTTTGTCACAAGCAGTCTTTCAAATCTGAGATAAAGAGTGGACAACTTAGTAAATGATTACCAGCCAATTTCCCACACATTTGAAAAAACAGAGAAGCTCTTATAGAGCACTAGAGTCACTATTAAGCTCTTATATGTTTATAAGAGAGGGATTTAAGAAAAGACTAAAACCCTTGGGAGGGTAATTTGTCACTCTATAAAAATGAGAAAACAACATTACAAAGCAAAATTATAAAATTATTAGAAGGAAATATAGGAAAGCATTTTTATAACTTCAAGTTGAAATAGGCCTTTTTAAAGAAGACAAAAATTCTAGAAATATATAATTAAATCACTTTAAAAATTAATATAAAAGAATTAAAATGTGAACAATAAGATTGAGAAAAATATTTAAAATTATTTAGAGACAGAATCTCATTCTGTTGCCGAGGCTGGGATACAGTGGCACAGTCATGGCCCTCTGTAACCTTGAACTCCTTGTCTCAAGTAATTCTCCCATCTCAATCTCCCAAAGTACTGGTATTACAGGCATGAGCCACTGTGTCTAGCTTACAATACCTTTAACAAGCAAAGACCAATCAGCAAGATAAAATAGCTGAAGGTTATAAACAATTCATGGATAAGAAGATAAAAATGGACAAATGAAAAGATTACCAATCTCACAAGTGATTAAAGAAATACAAACTAGAACCTTTAAATAGACTTTTGCCATTCAACTCTCAAAATTAGAATGTTTATCTCAATTTTTTGGTGAAGATGCAGGAAAACACATTTCTTTAAACTCCAGGTGAAAGTATAGCTTGATGTAGCCTTTTTGGAAGGCAATTGGCCACTCTATAGAAATAATAGAAAGTTTATGTCATTTGGGTCATGCATTTCATTTCTCAGATTCAAATCTTCAGAAATATTTACAATAAATCTAGAAACAAATATGCAAAGATATTCTAGCATTGTTTCTTAGCATAAACAATTGGAAATTATCTATACCTCCAGCAAAACATAGTATCTCTATTACTATTGAATACAGCATAGCTTTTAAAACAGCATAGCTTTTAAAACAACAATAATTGAAAATCATCAAGTCACAAAACATACAGCTAGAATAACATGATAGAAGGAATTTTGCTTATACTGCATGACAGTATAAGCAAAATTCATGATAATGATCATGAATTCCCACTTCACAGCCCTTTCTACTGCAGTCAATAGATACTCTTGACTACCTGGCAGGTGAACCCAAGTGTTTAATCCTTTTCTTCATGACAAAATTATTCAATGGAGCACTGAAATACGAGATTAGATTCTCACAGAGTGAAAAGCAAGACACAAACTGGGAGAAGATACTCACAAAGCATATATGTAACCAATGATTTGTATCCAGAATCAATCAAAATGTTATATAGAAACTCCTGTAAATCAATAAAGTGGAAAGCCAATTAAAAATAAGTGGCAGAAGCACATCTGGGATGGCAGAGTAAGAACCTCCAAAAAAATCCATTTCTGTGTAAAAGCAGTAAGAACGTTAACAAAAGTGGAGAAAAATAAACGATTTCAAAACTCTGAAAATTAACCAAACGTTTACAACAATCTGAGGGCATATCTATTCAAGAAAAACAGTGTAATATCAGTAAAAACAGTGAGCTTTGGGACATTTTAACTTGCTCTGTCCTCTTCCCACCTGCTCCACAGAAGCTTTGAAAACTAACAGCCTTGTAACCATGGTAACCATAAAAACCAGCAGCCTCACAGCTACTAGGGAGAAGGAGAGAACAGGTTTGGAGCTGCTCCAAAAGCTCCAGCCCCAGAAAATTATTACTATTTGACCTATGTGGCTGTTCCTGAGAAAAGCTCCACTTTGAGGATCTGTCTCTATTTGACCTAACTCAGATCTCGCTTTTGCTTATCCCCAGGGTGTTTATCAAAAACAGTGTGAAGATTGTTTGACATCACAACAAGGGGATGTCAAACAAGGTGGGGATAGAAGTCGGGACACACAGGAGGCTGATCAAAAGACGTAAAGGCCAAAAAAACAAAACATGGGAATAAGTTACCTGCATGGCACCTTGAAAAGCTCTTGCCTATTCCTGGGAACCTAGAAGACTATATGCCAGTGAAGGGCTGGGTACAAACTCAGGAAAGATCCAGGAAGACTTTCGTCTCTCACTTCTGGTTTACTTTGAAGCTCTGTGCAAATAGAAAGTGAAGTCTAAGGCAGATTTTTATACTGATGCAGCCTAAAAGGCACGCTGTAGCACATACCCAGAGTTCCTTGGCAAAGGCTGGGAGGCTTGTTTGTTCAAGGAATTTAAGGAATCTCTGTTCAATCATTAGCATACTCAGCAGAGACTTCAGGGCTGCACACAAGAAAGAATACAGCCTTTACAGAATTTGTCCAGAAAGTTGCTAAACAAACATGAAGAGCAGCAGCAATAATCTGCAACAATGACAAACTCATACAGAATGAGGGGTGATTTGATTTCCAGGATTGCTACATGTTATCATTTGAAATGTCTAATTTTCAGCAAAAATTATAAAACAAAAACAGAAAAGTATGGTTTTTATACAGGGAAAGAAAAAGAATCAATAGAAACTGTCACTGAGGAAGCCCAGATGTTAGATATACTATACAAAGACTTTAAATCAGTTATTATAAACATGTTCAAAGAGTTAATAATGTTTAAAGAATTCAAGGAAAGAATGAGAATGATGCCTCACCAATTAGATCATATCAATAAAAAGATAATTGCCTTAACCTTTTGGTGAAGATAAAGTGTAATAAAAAGATAAAAATTATAAAACAGAAATTGTTTAGTTGAAATGTAAGAAGATATTAAAGTATTTCAGCAGAAAATTTGAGCTGGTAAAAGAAAACAGTGAACTTAAAAAGAAGTCACTTGAAATTTTCTAGTCTGAGGAACAGAAAATTAAAAAACAAAGTAAAAAAGTTTCAGAATTCAACTGGAATCATTAGAATACTAACATATGCATAATTCACAATCAGTGTTTCAGGAGAGGAGAAAGAACAGGAAAGCAGAAAGAATATTTTACAAAATAATGGCAGGAAGCTTCCAAATTTAATGAAAAACATTCATCTATATATATAAAAGGCTTAGCAAATTCCAAGCTGGACAAACTCTGAGGTCAAAACCTAGGCACATCAGCGTTGAAAGTCAGACAGATAAAAGCAGCAAGAGAAACTTGACTCAGCACATATGACCCCCAATAACATTAATAGTTGACTTTTTATCATAAATCATGGAAACCAGATGGCAGTAGAACGACATCCAAGTGCTAAAAGAAAAAAATTGTCAACCAAGAAATTTATCTCAAGAAACACCATCCTTCAAAAAGCAAGCAGAAATTGAGATGTTTTAGATACAAATGAGAGAATTCATTCCTACTATACCTGCCCTCAAAAAATACAAACTCAGGATGAAATTAAGAAAACACTAGACAAACTCAAATCCATATGAGTAATAACAATAAAGGTAACTAAATATGTAAATATAAAAGGCAATATCAATGTACTTATCAATGTACTTTTTTTGTTTTTTTGAAACATAGTCTTGCTCTGTCACCCACACTGGAGTGCAGTGGCATGGACTCAGCACACTGCAACTTCCACCTACTGGGTTCAAGCAATTCTCATGCCTCAGCCCCCAGAGTAGCTAAAACTACATGACATGCAAGCAACACCATGCCCAGATTTTTTTTTTGTATTTTTAGTAGAAACAGGGTTTCACCACATTGACCAGGCTGGTCTCGAACTCCTGGCTTCAAGTGATCTGCTTGCCTCAGCCTCCCAAAAGTGCTGGAATTAAAGGCGTGAGCCACTGAACCCAATGAATATCAATGTACTTTTGTTTGTACCTCTTCTCTACACTTACATGATTTAAAAAGACACCTATATAAAGCAATAATTATGAAGGTATTCAAGAGCTTATGATGTAGAAAAATGTAATTTGTTTGACAATAGTAGCACAAAAGAAGGGGAGGAAATAGAGATATACAGAAGAAAAGTTTTCTTATATTTTGAAAATTAAGTTGGTGTTAATCAGAAGTGGATTTTTAAAAGTTTTTATGTTTTGACTGACAATAATTGTACATACTTATGGATACTATGCGATGCTTTGATACATGTATATATTCTGTAATAATTGAATCAGGGTAATGAGCATACCCATCACCTTAAACATTGATCATTTCTTTGTGATATGAACATTCAAAATCCTCTTTTCTAGCAATTTTGAAATACGTAATACATTATTTACTGTAGTCATCCTACTGTGAAATAAAACATCAGAACTTATTCCTCATATCTAACTAATTTTATACCTGTTGACCAACATCTCTGAATCCTTTCCTGCCCCTTCCCATCTATCTCCTCTGGTAAGCACTACTATACTCTCAACTTCTATGGGATCAACTTTTCTTAAATTCCACATATGAATGAGATCAGGTGGTATTTGTCTTTCTGTGCCTAGCTTATTTCACTTAACATAATGTCCTCTGCTTCATCCATGTTGTCACAAATGACAGGATTTCACTCTTTTTTATGGTTGAATAGTATTACATTTGTGCATATATACCACATTTTTAAAATTTATTTATCTGCTGATAAACATTCAGGCTGGTTTCATGTCTTGGCCGTTGTGGATAAACATGGGAGTTTACTGCAATAAACATGGGAGTGCTGATGTCTCTCCAACATACTGATTTTATTTCCTTTTGAAATATGCATACACCATAGAAACATTGCTAAATCACAGTAATGAGTTCTATTTTTAAGTTTTTAAGGATTTTCTATCTTTTGTATCCTAATGGCTGTACTAAATTTATATTCCCACCAATAGTGTGTCAGAATTTCCTTTTTTTAAGAACTAGATTATTTTTTAGGTTAATATGTTAATTGTAATCCCCAGAGTAACCCTAAGAAAATAACAGAAAATATACAGTAAAATAAACAACAGGGAATTAAAATGTCATACTAGAAAATGTAAATTTAAAACAAAAGACAGTAATGGAGGTGCAAAAAAAAAAGAAAAAATATATTTAAAAATGTAGACTAAAAAGGCAAGAGAGCAGACATAAATTATACTTTATCAATAATTACCCTGACTATAAATGAAACACTTCAATCAAAAGGTAAAGATTGGCAGAATAGATTTAAAACATATAATCCAAGGATATGCAGTCTACAAAGAAAAATGATTTTTATTGAACGAAACAAATAGTTTACAGATAAAAGGAAGAAAAAAGCTATGCTATGCAAACAGTAACCACAAGAGAGCTAGAGCAGCTCCAGCACAGACAGATTGTTGCTAGAGACGAAGAGGGAGAGTTTATAATAATAAAGGAGTCAATTCATCAGGAAGATACAAGAATTGAAAACATACATGTATCTGACAACAGAGCACAAAAAACATTAAACAAAAACTAGGTGCATTAAAGGGAGAAATAGGCAATACAAATATAATAATTGGAGACCCCACTTTTAATAATGGGCAGAACAACTCGGCAGTAGATTAAGAAGGCAATAGAAGACTTGACCCAAGTAGATATGGCAGACATCTATAGAATACTCCACCCCAAATCTCAAAATATACATTCATTTCAAATGCAGAGGGAACATTTTCCAGGAAAAATGATATGTCAGGATATAAAACATACCTCAGGAGACTTAAAAGGCATAAAGTCATACGAAGTATATTCTCTGACTTTGAGGAAATGAAATCAGAAATCAACAACAGAAGAAACTGAAAGCAGAAGAAAATTTGAAAAATTGACAAGTGAAATTTAATAAGTAAAAGTAATGGTGGCTTGATATTGGGTACAGTGTACACTGCTCAAGTGATGGGTGCACCAAAATCTCAGAAATTGCCACTAAAGTAACTTATCCGTGTAACCAAAAACGACCTGTACCTCAAAAACTGTGGCTATAAAATATAAGGAGTAATGGTTGGTTGGGTTTGTTCCATGGTTTCCTCAACTAGATGAGGATCATTAGATTATTATCATTCAATTTTTTAATTTTTTTTTTTTTTTTTTTTTTAGACGGAGTTTCGCTCTTTTTTCCCCCGGGCTGGAGTGCAATGGCGCGATCTCGGCTCACCGCAACCTCAGTTTTTTAATTCTTTGCTTGAGACAGAGTCTCCCTTTTTCACTCCGGCTAGAGTGCCGTGGTATGATCTTGGCTCACTGCAACCTCTACTTCCTGAGTTTAAGCGATCCACCTGCCTCAGTCTCCTGAGTACCTGGGACTACAAATGCACGTCACCATACCTGGCTAATTTTTTGCGTTTTTAGTAGAAACGGGGTTTCGCCATGTTGGCCAGGGTGGTCTTGAACTCTTGACCTTAAGTGACCTCCCACCTTAGCCTCCCAAAGTATTGGGATTACAGCCATGAGGCACTGCACCCACCTACTATCATTCAGTTCTAAATATTTATACATTGTATTATGCTTATTTTAGTGGTAAATTGTGTTGAATTGGGATTTTTCTAATTTCTAGTTTTCCTATCTTTTTGCTTTTAATTGCATTTTATTCAGAGAATGTGGTCTGTGTGATATGTATTTCCTGAAATATGTTGAAAATTTATGTCCCAATATGTGACTGGTGCTTTTTAATTTATGTTTTTTTCTGTGCTTGAAATTAATATGTATTATCTAGTTAGTGCAGGCAATATTTTATGTTCATTAGATCAAGCTTGTTAATTGTATTGCTTTAATATTTTATCCTTTCTGGATGTTTTTCTTTGCCAGATCCATAAATGACAGAGAGAGATTTAAAATGTGTCATTACAAGGGGTGGATCTGTCAACTTATAGTTCTATCAATTTTTTCTTCATTTTGAGGTTCTGTTATGTTGAATTTAATCATTTCTTCCTCATATTTAGTAAGGGACTTTATACAACTCTAGTAATGTTTTCTATGTTAAACACTTCTTTTTTATATGAATGTAGTAATTATATCCACTCTCGCCTCTGCTTTAGAGTAGAATAATTTCAAGCTTGCAGAAAAGCTTTATAAGGAATACAAATGCTCTAATATGTCCTTCACCCAGATCCCCAAATTGTCAGGATTTTACTGCATTTGATTTTCTCCCCCTCCACTCTCAGTGGGGCAACTTCCTTAAAGACAAAGAAGTAATAGAAAGAAGAGAGGAAGGGAGAAAGAAAGGAATGAATACCAGTTTTTCTTTGGTTATTTGCCTGGTATAGAATTTCCCTTTTAAACATTTTAGTGGTTCTTTTTTAGTGTTCTTACACATATGTCACTGGATTTTTGTTAATCTAGCCCATTAATCTTTGTGTCGAAGTGTAGAGCACAGTCCATTTTTATTATAACTTTTGATACATTTGGGCTTATACCTGCCATCTTGTTTTGTATTTTCTATTTGTAAAACTCTTGTTTTTTCCTTTTTTCTCTTGCCTTCCTCTGGAATACTACTGTGAAAATTAAATGGTCTACTTATGGTTATTCTAGAAATATACTATATTTAATAAAGTCTAAAATTAGTCATTATCAGCTGGGTGCAGTGGCTTATGCCTACAATTCCAGCATTTAGGGAGGCTGAGGCAGACAGATTACCTGAGGTCAGGAGTTTGAGACCACTCTGTCTAACATGGTGAAACCCCATCTCTAGTATAAATACAAAAATTAGCCAGGCGTGGTGGCACATGTCTGTAATCCCAGCTACTTGGGAGGCTGAGGCAGGAGAATTGCTTGAACTTTGGGAGACAGAAGTTCAAGATTGCACCACTGCACTCCAGCCTAGGCGACAGAGTGAGACCCTTTCTCAATAAATGAATGAAAATGAATGAATGCATGAATGAATGAAATTAGTCATTATCTTTACCTTTCTCCTGCACAATACAATGACCTTAGGACACTATCTTGAGTCACAACCATCCCGACACACTATTGCTGTCCAGTGGTATGAATGAGAGCTATCAACCTTGATTGGTGGGCTTGTAGTTAGGAATTATAGGAAGAAACTTTCTCCTTTCACCCAGGACCAAGATTGATACAACAGGTTTCTTTTCTGTTCCCTTCTGCAGGGCAAGTTTATTTCCACTTTGCCTTTACCTTGCCTGTGTATCTCTCTAGGGTCTTGGCTTCCAGTAAGGGCTCCTATTAGTCTCTCTTGTTACCTTAGGCAGGTTCCAGGTTCGGTCTCTTACTCCTTGACCTTGTATGTCTGTCAAAATTGAAGCAGCAATGGCCAGGGTTTGGCACCTTGGCATTTGGACAAGTTATCTGTGAGTAAAGAGTTATATCAGGCTTGGGTTGATGCAGGCCTGCAGAAACCAGTGGAACTCAGATAAGCAGGGAAGGTAGTGTCTATGTTTTTGTTGTGTGACAGGCAACACTTGTGTCATGGGAGGTGTTAGCTGGCACACAGCACGTGAGTCCTCATAACTAGAGGGGTTTAAAAGATTGGTTACATATGGAGGCTGTGGCTTCTGTGTGTCAAGGTGACCCACACACCTTGCCTGTTGTCTCTGCGACTTAGCATGTGGGTAAGCAGGTGGGAGAATTGTGTATTTGGCCTCATGCTGGGTCAGTCAGTGAGAATGATGCTTCACCTAATGTATCTGGTATCCTTCTATAACATTAAGTAAACGGAGTATTTGATTAAAGGCTATTTGGGTCCTCTAAGTCTAATTGTAAACTCAAACCCATAATTCAGCCATGGCGTTGTATTACTTGAATGCTCTATGACTAGATTTCTTTACCTGTATACATCCCATAGATTGTAAGAGCTGTGTACCTAGCCCAAAATAACTGCTACATACCCATTAGCTGCTGTGACTATTATAGTCGTTCTCTTACTGAACGATTTTGGTTGTTTTCAGTAGGAGGGTGGTTTAGTCTCCCTAGTCCATCACATTGCAGAAGATAGAAGATCATACATTTAATCACAAGCAGGGCTATGCAGCTAGCTATGTTACCTGAGGCAAATTACTTGACCTCTCTGTTGGGAGGAGGCTGGAGAATTCTAGTTCCATCAATCTCTTCCTTTTGGGTACTGCCACACAATGCATTAAGATGATTTCTAAGAATAGTCTGCAATCTGAACTCTCTCCTTGTCTCTCAATTTCATTGTCTCTTTTTCTTCCCTCCTTGATATTTTAAGAGTATTGTAATGGACTAAGCAAAAATATACAAAGATACTTTACAGAGAGGGAAGTAAAATGAAATGACTTCATAGTCCACTATACTAATGGTCTCCAACTCCAAGGCCTGTAGAAATCAGATAGGTAACATAAGTCGATGAGGTGTCCTGGGCCAGACAGTAGTGAGTGGTGGGCCTGTGGTGAATGGGAGAGCACATGCCTCATTTCAAAGGGTGCTGCTCTTACCCAGCTCTAGCCAACTGCTACCATGCAAGAATGTGGGCCCAGAATAGTCTTTTCTGAATTTTTCCCAAAAGACAGAAATAAGAATTTATTTTGGTAAAATCTCCTAAATTTTAAATGTTGAAACAATTCCATATTATCTTTTAAAACCATTCTGTGGCTGGGCACTGTGGCTTATACCTGTAATCCCAGCACTTTGGGAGGCCAAGGTGGGTGGATCACTTGAGGTCAGACGTTCAAGACCAGCCTGGCCAACATGGTGAAACCCCATCTCTACTAAAAGTACAGAAATTACTGAGGCGTGGTGGCATACACCTGTAGTCCCAGCTACTCAGGAGGCTGAGACAGGAGAATCACTTGAACACAAAGCATGAAGGTTGCAGTGAGGTGAGATCACACCACTGCGCACTGGCCTGGGCAAAAGAGAAAGACTCTGTCTCAAATAAATAAATAAATAAATAAAAATAAAACCTTTCTGCATGCCTAACAGAGCACATTAGTAAGTCCTCTTCAGCTCTTGGACTGTCATTTTGCAATTTGTGAGTGAAATTCTTCTCGTTCCTTTTTCTAGGCTTAGGTAATTATAATAAATCTCTGCATATAAATACTCATTTAAAATACCTTTGTTAGTAGCTACTTTACCATAATATATAATTAATAAAATTTAATAGTAAGAGTTTTAGTTCATTAAGGATGACATAAAATTAACAGTAATCCATTTATCTGGGAGTGAATCCATTGTGGGGTAAAGTGATATTCTTTCTGTTGTGGAAAATTGTAGTAAAATGTGATGTATTTTTAGAAGAATCACTGGCAAGTGTAATAGGGAATAAAAAGAAATAATAAAATAGAACTGCATTTAAAATAATAACACATAGAAGAAGAATTAGAGAAAAGATAGATCTAATGACATGATGTCAGACTTACAAAAAGCGTATGAATATATAATCTCATGAACACAAATACCAATTCTTTCTTGGCTTTAATGATTGTATCTAAAAATATTACAGCTTTCTTTAAAGCAGATTATAATTCAAATGAGTATGTGCAGACACAGCAAACCTTGGAGGTTATAACATATCTCACAGGTAGCATTTCACCTGGTAAAGAGAAAACTACTTCAGGGTCACATTTCTAGGAGAGCAATTGAACCTGGAGAAAACGGGAGATGCTGGCATTGGGTTGGGATTGGCTTTTACTGAGTTTGAGAGGGAGTACTGATTGCAGGTGCTGAGTGAGATGCTTTCTAAAGGATGAGGCAAACAGTTGGAAAATAGTGGTGCTACAAGGCTGATGAGTCTTATTTCTAATAAAAAGGAAGGGAACCAATACTTTTCATATTTGAGAATTGCAGAGAATGTACTTGGGAATAGGCAATGGTTGAGTTTCATTACTCAAAATATTAATGAGTAAACATAAGTGTTCTAAGTCATGGTTCTCTGTCAGACTACCTGTAGAAATGAAACAACACTACCTAGGTGATAGTATTAGTTTCTCACACCTGCCATAACAAAGTACCAAAAGCTGTGTGGCTTAAAACAACCAAAATGTATAGTCTTATAGTTTTGGAGGCTAGAAGTCTGAAATTAAGGTGTCATCAGAACCATTCTCCCTCTGAAGGCTCCAGGGAAGAATCCCTCCTTGCCCCTCTTCTCAGCTGCTGATAACTCCCAGCAATCCTTGACTTGTGGCTTCATCACTCCAGTGATTTTTCATTGCCTCCATCTTCACATAGCCTTCTCCCTGTGTCTTTGTGTGTTCAGATCGCTGTCTCCTTAGAAGGAAAGCAGTCATTGATGTCCAGCCCACCCTGATTTAGTATAAACTTTTCACTTGATTACATCTGCAAAGACTCTAGTTCCAAAAAAGGTTATAATCACAGTACAGGTTGAATGTCCCTAATGCAGAATCTGAAATGCTCCAAAATTTGAAACTTTCTGAGTGCTGACACCACAAGTGACACCACAAGTGGAAAATTACATTGCACACTCGACTTCATGTGACAAGGTGCAGTTAAAATGCAGGCACATGACACACATTTTATTCAGTGCTCCCAAGGGAAAAAAGATGACCGTAAATGACCTGAGGAAACAGAAAAATAAACTATTGCAGTTCTGTGCTGAAAGTGATGAATGGACATTAATAAAAAAAATACTGCATAAAACTAAATGTGAAGATTTTGATTGTGTATTGAAAAGGAGGATCCATCAGCATCGCAGTGAATGCACACCACTTCATGGTATGCTGACCATAAAACAAACAAAGATCTATCATCAGCCAAAAAAATTGAAGGAAACTATAAATATTCAACAGGCTGGTAGCAGAAATTTAAGAGAAGACACAGCATTAAATTGTCAAAGATTTGTGGTGATAGAGCATCTGGTTGTCATAAAGCAGCAGAGAAATTCATTGATGAATTTGCCAAAGTCATCATTGATGAAAATCTGATGCCAGAACAAGTCTATAATGCTGATGAAACATCACTGTTTTTGTGTTATTACCCCAGAAACACACTGACTACAGGCAATGAAACAGTCCTTACAGAATTAAGGATGCCAAGGACAGAATAACTGTGCTAGAATGTGCTAATGCAGCAAGCACACATAAGTGTAAATTTGCTGTAATAGAAAACTGCTTGCGTCCTTGCTCCTTTCAAGCAGTGAATTAGTGACTTTCTTACCAGTACATTATTATACTAACAAAAGGCAAGGGTCACTAGGGACATCTTTTCTGATTGGTTTCACCAGTCAGAGTGTGCCAGTGATGCATGCTCACTGCAGGGAAGCTAGACCAGATGGTGACTGCAAGATTTTCTTATTTCTTGACAACCGTTCTGCTCATCCTTCAGCTGAAATTCTCATCAAAAATAATGTTTATGCTATGTACTTTTCCCCAAATGTGACTTTATTAATTCAGCCTTGTGACCAGGGTGTTCTTAGATCAACGAGGAGTAAATGTTAAAACAGCTGTTTGAGAAGCATGCTAGCAGTAGTGAACAGAGGCGTGGATGGTAGGAAGCTTTCAAAAGCAGCTTAGGATGAAAGATGCCATGTTTGTTGTTGCCCATACTTGGAACGCAATGACTAAAGACACAGTTGTGCACGCCTGGAACAAGCTCTGTCCTGCAACTGTGTTAAGTGATGACGATGAGCAAGATGATGATTTATGCTAGGTGAGGAAAAATGACGATATAGCCCCTTACAGATGCAAAACATATACCTTCAGAGTCTGTTAGTAAGCTGGGAGAAGTGGATATTGAAGAAGTTTTTAACATCCATAATGAGGCTCCAGGTGTTCATTTATTGAACAATGGTGAACCAGCCAAAATGGTTTTGAATCAGGGTGACAGTGACAACAGTGATGAAGATGATGATATTAACACTGTAGGAAAAGTGCCTACAGACGACAGGGTGAAAATGTATAATGGGCTTATTAAAGGACTAGAGCAGCATGTATTCATAACAGGACAAGAAATCACACGAGTTTATAAAATCAAAGAGCAATTTCTAAGACAAAAACCCTTGTCAAGGAGGCAGATGACTCTGGAGGAAATGTTTTTAAAAGCCACTCAGTAGAATGCCTCCTCATTCCTAGATGACCCACTTCCTGGTTCCTCAATTTCTTGTGATGTTTTTGTTTTTCTTAAGAAAAAATACAGTGTACGGTAACATTTTAATCACAACACAGCATTGTAGGTGGAGACTAAAAGTCTGTTGCTGTTGTCAAACGGCTGATGCAGGTATTCTGATGATGCTACTGTGCTGCTTAGCTACCTTGAACACATTATTTGTTTACAGTATTAATAGTGTGTCATGTTTTTCACTGTTACGTGTGAATAAGGGTAAGAAAATGATTGTTTATCTGTGGCATACAAATTAACAGTCAGGATGTTGGTGATGACAGTGACAGATTGTCCACCTTGGGTGACTGAAATTGTAACAGTTTTGCTTTCTAATGATTCGATGCACACAAATTTTGTTTCGTGAACAAAATTATTTAAAATATTGCATGAAATTACCTACAGCCTATATGTATAAGGTGTACATGAAACATAAATGAATTTTTTGTTAAGACTTGGGTTTCATTCCCGAAATATATTATGATGTATATGCAAATATTCCAAAATCTGAAAAAATAAAAAATAAAAACCCAAACACTTCAGTACTGGACTTAGGACCTCAACAAAGCTTTTTGGAGGACACAGTTCAACCCACAACAATGACCACAGCTTGCATAACTGTGTAAAAGGCACATGAAATAAATGAAACAGAAATCTTGCTTTCAAGTATTAGGTTGGTATAAAAGTAATTGCGGTTTTAAAACTTACATTATATGAAAGATATGACACAGATGTGGATACAATTTAAATAAAATCCTATGCATAAAACATGGAGAATATCATTTTAGAGCTTGAAATGATCTTCAAAATCATCTTTCCAGAGCCTTCGTTACACATATGAAGGAATGTGGGGAACTGGAACTATCTTTGTTTTATTACAGAATATTTATGGATATTCTAATATTTTGATCATTTTGTTTTCCTTTTGCTATATCCAGCAAGGTATTACCCAGCCCAGAATTTTAATATTATGAATCAATATTACTTTATGTTTTTAGTTTTTTACACTTAAAACTTTTGTGTGAATTATAATACAGAATGCTCATTAATGCTTTTCTCCAAATTAATTAAATAAGTTGGCTAAATAATGTTTAGCTAACTTATTATTTCTATGCTGACTATAAATGCCATGATCTTCTTCAATCTGCTTCTTTATGCTGTTTTCTATTTCATGGATTTGTCAATTCCTGAGTCAGATGCAAACTGTTTTAATTTCTGTCGTTTTACAATATGGTGCAGTCTATGATAAAGTCTTTTTAGTCTTCTTTTTTCAAACATATTTTGGTAGATCCCAAGTGGTTCTTCAAGTAGAATTTTTAGCATTTTTCTTTTTTACAGTTCTAAAAAGATTTTGTTTGAAGATATGGTTGAGATTGCATTCCATTTATGGACTCCTGCCAGGGCACATCAGAGATAGAGCAGGCTAAGGATGTGTTTACATGGAGGGGAAGTCTGGAGTGGAGTGTCAGATCCCAAATAGGGGGAAGAGGGAACCATTGCAGAGCTATTGCTTGGTATTGCATGTTGAAGCTTGAGTAGGGCCTGGAGATTTTCCACAAGGCAGGGATGCCCCAGTGGACAAAATCAGAAGAACATGGCATCAGGTCTATTATATTCCTGCCAAAGATGCATTACTTAAATTTGGTCCTAAGGAAGCATCAGACAAACCCAGTGTTAAGGAACACTGTACAAAACACTGGCCAATAGTCTTCAAAAGGATCAAGATCATGAAGTCATGGGAAAACTAAAGAAGTGTTAAAGACTGAAGGAGACTAAGGAGATATTATAAGGAAATGCCATGCATTCTGAGCTGAATATTTTTGCTGTAATTTTGTTTTCTGAGTCAGGGTCTCATTCTGTTGCCCAGGCTGGAGTGCAGTGGTGCAATCTCAGCTTACTGCAACCTCTGCCTCCCAGGCTCAAATGATCCTCCTGCCTTATCCTCCCAAGTAGCTGGGACTACAGGCGTGTGCCACCACACCTGGCTAATTTTTGTATTTTTTGTAGAGACAGGGTTTCCCCACATTGCCCTGGGCTGGTCAAACTCCTGGGCTCCAGTGATCTGCGTGCCTTAGCCTCCCAAAGTTTTGGGATTACAAGTGTGAGCCACCACACACAGTAGCTATAAAATATTATTGAGACAATTGGTGAAACTTGAATGTGTGGTTTGATGATTAGATGGT
Source organism: Sapajus apella (assembly GCF_009761245.1). Taxonomy (NCBI): domain Eukaryota; kingdom Metazoa; phylum Chordata; class Mammalia; order Primates; family Cebidae; genus Sapajus; species Sapajus apella. The sequence continues at coordinate 4,918,487 of NW_022436993.1, read as the reverse complement.
AGTAATATATCCATGTGAATTTCCTGATCATAATTGTATTGGCAGTATGTAGACCGTCCTTCTCTGAAGAAATATACACTACATTTTTAGATGTTAGGGAAACAGGAAGCAATTGACCCTCGAATAATTCACAAAAAAACTGGTCTTTGATTATACGTCAACTTTTCTATATGTGATTGCTTCAAAATAATTTTTAAAGCAGGAAGCAATTAAGTGCTTAAAGTTAATTTTTAAACTAATTTGAGAGAGAATTTAATATTTTCAAGATTAAATTTTCCCTTCTGGTAATATCTAATATGTCTCTATTTAGTCAAGATTTTAAAAGATATTCTTCAGTGTTGTTTCTTCCACACAAGTTTTGTACATTTCACTCTTAGGTATGTTTTTATTATTGCTGATGGGTCTTTTTTTCCATTTGAGGCTTTTTGTTTGTGTTTGCTGTCACATGAAAAAGCTACTGACATTTATAGGTTTGTTTTGTACCTTTGGCACCCAGCCTACGCTGACCTTTCATTAGTTCTATTATATTTTTAGTTCTTGCTCTTGTATTTTTCCTCTCACTAAATCATATATCTGCAAATAATTTTAGTTTTATCTCTTCATTTTGCAAGTTTGTGCCTTATTTCTTTTCTTATTTCTAGTAATTTCAGAATAATGTATAGTTTTTTAAAATCTAATTTTTAATTGATATATAATAATTGTACATATTTATGGGGTACGTAGTCATGTTTTAATACATAATGTATAATGATCAGATCATGGTAATTAGTTTTAAAAGCTGATATTCTTGTCTTAATCCGAGCTCTAGTGGGAATGCCAGTCATGTTTTCCTCTTAGCTCTGATATTTACTATTTATTTTTGATAATCTTTATCACAGTATGAAAATATCCTTTTATTTTTTAGTTTGCTAAGAATTTTTTTTCCTATGAATTGGATATTGAATTTTATCAAATATCACTGTGGCAATTATAAGACATTTATATGACTTTTCTTAGACAGTTGAGTAAATACATAGATTCCTTAAAGTTCACTCATTCATGAATTCTTGGAAGTAATTCATCTCTGGCATTTATATTAATGTGATAATGTTTTAGTATGATTTTACAAATATATTTATAAACTATTGGTCTTTCTTTGTTCACATCTATTATGATGTTCTTGTTCATTTTTAACTTTAAGTTGCTGGTAACCTCATAAAATTAACTGAAGAGCATTCCAATTTTTCTGTCTACTATAATTGCACAGATAACATTGGCTTTAATTAAACCTTCAATGAATAGAGAGACATTGCTCCTAAACCATGAGAGTCTATTGTCTTTTTTTTCTTTTCCTCATGATTTTTAACATTTTTGACTTTTTTCTTGTTTGCTATGCTATGCAAATCTGTTATGCCCTTGAGTCTACATTTTCCTGGAAAATTATTTCTTTACTGTGTATTCTAGTTTCTTTTATTTGTCTTAAAAGTAGATGAAATGCAGCATTCTAGCTTCTTTTGCTCCCTTGCTGTCTTATCACAGTTTTCTCTGAAACTTTTCTTCTAGTGATTTGCAAGCTACATGTCCAATTTCCATTCTTTATCTGGTTATCTTTAAATTAATGAAATATTGAACTCATATCGCTCTGCCATTCTAAAGAACAAAACAGTATCTACTTACTCACCTCATGCTGTCTCCCTCTCCCTCCCGAAGAGGCTAAAAAATTAGCATGTTTTACATCCCTCTTTCTCCAGTCTCTTCTAGATTTTACTTAAGTAGCTCCAGGTTATTTTTTAAAAATATTACACATTTTCATTTAAAAATGTATATAATTGTTTTACTCTTCAAATCCATAATAAATTCTTACTAAAGTATTTCTTTTTAATCATCAAGTAATACAGGAATATATTCTAATTGTAAAAAATTAGGTGTGGCAGATTTGCATAGCATAATAAACAGTAAACATGTAGAAGGATTAAACAGTTCTTCTACATATACCTAATGTCTTCTTTTATTACTGCCTACAATGCCTGTGCCTTCCAAAGAAGGTATTACTGTTATAAATTTGGTATGTATCTTTGCAAATATATGATGATGCATGACATATATACCTAATTTTATTGGTAAATGCAATATTTATAATAAATAGTTTATCATGGCTTAAATTATTATATACATCATTTCTTAAAAACTGATCAGTATGCCTTGGAGTTTTTTCTTTTTCGTGTCAGTATGCACAGATTTACTTTATTTGCTTGAACTGTGGCATCCCATAGTATGAACGTATCATAATGTATTCAGCCATCCCCCTATTGCTAGACAGGTAAGAAATTGTTGTTTTGGAGTTATTACAGTGTTCCATTGAGTACATGTACAAGTATTTCTCTAGAGTTATGTGTCAGCTGGGCTTTAATCTAGGAAATAAATAAAAAGTACTCTAGGTTTTCTAAACATAAAAGGATTCAATATAGACATAAGTAGTCAATAAAATAATTATATATGCTAAAGATGTGGAAGACAGGTTTTATTCTGTTGGAATTTTGACTTCAGTTTTAACCGTTGTTGATGTGACTCCAAGATTAGGTGGTTACTGCTGCCACTGCTACCAGAGCTGGGGCCACCATCGATATCCATGGAACTGGTGACTAGACAGTGGATTATAAAGTTTGCCCACTACAAACCTTCTCCCCCATTACAGCTTTCTTGTGGGTCCATACAATCACAGCGAGACGGTGCATTCCTCCCTTCTGCCTTTAAAAGAGCTCATGCAAAATGCATCGAATTGGCAGAACTAAGTTTACATCCAGAATGCTAACAGCAAGAGTCTGTGAAATATAGTTTTTAGCTTTCTAGTATCTTCACATAGAAAAATGGAATGAACTAGGAGTTGAGACAGTCAAACCAGTTATCTCTCACAGTCTAAACTTTTCACTGCTCAGTATTCATAAGCAAGTTTTATGCACAGGAAGTCTTCCAGACACCCACAATGGCAACAATGTATTCCTACCAACATTATGCAACTCTGCCTCATACAAATAAAATACACTCCCCTTCTTCCCAAAGAAAAGAACCTAATCCCATCAAAAGCCGTATCCATCCCTGATGATGATCATTCTTTTCCCTAGTTCAATAATAAACTTATCTTACTATCCTATAACCCAAAATTAAATTACAGTTAATCACCACCTCACAAAAACAGAATGAAGAGAGGAGAAAATATAAAATTGGTTAATACCTATAACTATATTTGTACAAAGCAAGGACAAAAATACGTACATGATAGTCCTCAGTCCTGCAACAGGTCATAAAAACACAGTTGGTATTTATAATTTCCTTTGTTCACTACAACTTGTATGGATCAATTTGCTCTCAGTTAGCAACCCAGCAGTGGAAAGAGTTCTGTCTATTAGACTGACCCAAGCCTTCTTTCTAAGTGCCTGTGTCATTCCTGGTTTTGCCTGTATTGGGTTGCTATGGGTTTTCCATTCATCTTTTCTACTGGACACAGAAATTCTAGGAGACACCCCAGGTAATTCTCTGAATTATAAATACTCCTTCCTATCCTTGATATGCCCCAGTAACTCTGTTTCTGCTTGATAATCAAGGTTCATCCCCCAAGCTAGAGCAGTAAACCTCTTCTTTGTCTATCAGTTCAGTAACATGAAAACTCCAAAGTGGCCAGGTGGCCAATTCATCTTCTAGTGCAGTGAAACCATTGTTGTGTCTTACATGGAAGTGGCCCTGCATTGGAAAATAAGATGCTTAAGCCAGCAGAGGTCAAATACATGGGAATGGGGGGCAAAATGTTTTCAAGTGAAAACTTACATATAAGCATAAAAGAAGCCACTCCTACTTCACTTCTTTGATTTCCAGATGCTCCTATTTAATCTTCAGTGAGTTGGCACTATCATGTAGGACCGCCCCAATATCACTGAGTGTTATATTTCAGCAGATGCATAAGTGAGCCTTCAGTGGATCATCCAGCATTGTATAAGGTATTGGAATACATGGTAAGATCCATAAATCTTATAATAGTGAGCCCATTGCCTCATTTATTTTTAATATAAAGTGAGTTCCTTGGCTAGAAGGAATATTGAATAAAATACGGTGACAAAGAGCATTCAGTATAACCACATGGATGGTGATTATAGCAGAAGCACCTGGGCAGAGAGGGGAAATCCATAGCCAGAATGAGATTATTTTCTATGAGTTCCATATAACAGACTAGGTACAAGCAGGTCATGGGCAAATTTCATGAACTCCAACTGCAGAATGTCCCTTCATGGATCTGAGAGTCAGCTGACATGCAGAGGTCTTGCCATGCCTGATGTGAAAATATTTAAATACCTGGGTACTGGATAGTGGCGAGAACTTCTCTGAGTCCTTTAACCCTTTCCTTCTCTGAATTCCCAGGCTGCCCTGGTTTCTCCTTTCAGATCCAGGCAGCAGGTTGAGCAAAGGTGTAAATGATCTGCTTTTATCACTCTTATTGTTAGCTTAGGGATAAAAGAGAACACAACTCAGGAGTTTCACTTTTGCTCACACATGATCCCTGGCATTCCAAAATCAGTTTAGATGGAAATCTTCGTCATATTGAGTAGTAACGTCGGTAGTTTTTCCTGCTCTATCTGCATATCTTGTGAATACATAGAACGCCTCACCACATTTCGTTTGATAAACTAACATTTTGTAAATTAAGCTTTAATTGAAACTTTTTCTCTGAGTTCCTTCCTGAGACTAAGGCTCAGGACTTGACTTTATCTTTTCTGGGTTTGTCCTATCCCACATTAATGAGGTTGTGGAAGGGAAGGGAAGGGGAGGAATGCTTGATGATTTTATGGCTGGCTGTCTTAGTTTGGGCAGCCATGACAAAGTACCATAGACTGGGTGGCTTTAATACAAGAAATGTATTTCTCATAGTTAGATGTCTGAGACCAGGATGCCAGCATGGTTGGGTGCTGGTGAAGGCTCTCTTCGGTTGCAAACTGTCAACTTCCCATTGTATTCTCACATGGCAGATAGAGAGTGAGAGAGTTCTTTGGGATCCCTTTTATAAGGTCCCTAATCTCATTCATGAGGGCTCCACCCCCAAGCCCAATTCACCTCCCAAAGGACCAACCTTTTAATATCATCCCATTGGGGTCAGAATTCGAATATATGAATATTGAGAAGCCACAGACATTCAGTTGATTGCACTGGCTTGTCAGACTCTCCCTCCAGAGCAAGACAATGGTGAATTGGCAGGTATGTTTATCACCCACTTCTCGCCATGCCCCCTGCTGCTTTCACACACACACACACACACACACACACACACACACACACACACACGCACGCACCTTCCAGAGAACTCCCCAGTCCTTGTGTATATGCTGCCATTGTGCCCTGGCTTACAGCAGAGTCATGGAGTTGATCCTCCTGTAGAGTCATCTTGCCTCAGTGGGAAAGTAGGAGAGGGAAGAAATGAGTCCTGTAGGCCAGGCTGCCGTGTCTGTCTCAAAGAGTCCCTGATGACGTTTATTTAAAAACATTTAATATTTATCCTGATAATAAAAATAATACATGGACATAGAAAAAAATTATATCATAAAAATACATAGGAAATGAGACTTTCCCTTATTCTTACTTTCCCCTCCAGTGATAGCTCTTAGCATCAGTTTTACATCACACACACATACACACACACACACACACACACGTATACATATATGTGTATATATACTATATAATAGTAATATATTGGTATATTTACCAAGAATAGTATTAGTCTACAACTATACATTTTTAAATTTAATAATATGTTTATTTATTCCTACCAGATCATCTTATTCTTTCGAACTGCTTTAGTATACAGTGCAATTTATCTAAATCAATGCAGTATTAATAGATATCTAGTAGTTTATACATTTTGCTTTTTGATATCTCTGTACATGTGGTAACTTAAAAAGGTAGACATGCCATCTTTTCCTGTTTGGGTCTTGGAATCTTCACAGAGGCTAGTAAAATATAGAGGCCACCTAAATGTGTAAATTCACCAATTTGCTTAGAAAGCTAGATTTGCTTTAGGGTGTCAACTGAGAATCATCTTAGAGCAAAATAGTTTTCTTTGTTTATTTTTATCTAGAGAAGAGAAAACTGAAGTGGGTGATGTTGATGGGTGAAGTTTGTATATAATTATTCCTTCAATAAATGTGTAGCTCTTTAAAGAATGCACCTATCTAGAAATCACATTAAAATTAACATTTATTTTTGCCTTCAAAGAAAATAATGTGCACCATGATATTTCAACTGAACACATGAACACACATACATATTGCAGAAGTTGTAACTACTTACATTAGAAAGGTTTTTATACTCATAATAACTTTAAAGATTTTATCACTGAACCATTGCATCATCAATTTTCATTTCTTTTTATTTTACTTTGATGTGGCCTGGTTTTAAGTTGACCAAGTCACACATTTAAAATAATTGGAAGTTTCATATTGCGGAAGAAAAATACTCTTTCCTCCACCTGAGTGTGTCCTTTTCTCCATTCATTTATCACTATAATACTGAAAAAAAAAAAAAAAAAAAAAAGGTAAAAAAAAAAAAGCAGTAATTAACATCCACCATTCTTGCCTCAAACATCCAAAATGCAACTTTTGAGAAGATCCAAGCTTTTGCATGCACTCTTGGAAGAGGCATTAAAACAACTAAATATTCTTGAAATTGCATTTACAAATAATGTTGGCATATTTTAATCTTTTAAGAGCATTTTATGCTGGAAAGGTGCCTGCATACAACAGTTGGTACAAATGACAAACCAAGGTGAAGGAAGAAAAGCATGTGCTGATAAAAGGAAACATCTCTTATTTGAAGACAGTAGGGGATGGCCACTGGTCTTAATAAGGTCGCACTAGCCTGTGACTTCTCTTCCCCTACAATCTTCCCTTCTTACACCCTCCGCTTCCCATGTCTGCCAATTTTTCTTATAGATTTATTGCAGTCGTATGTATTTCTCCAATTGCAAGTGATGAAGACCTGAAAATTTCCAGGCACAATTAAGTGGTGGCTATCTTGCAGGGAGAACACATTGTTGGGTTTACTTTGGCTCCTTACATACAATTAAGAAAATATTGATTGTATTTAAGAATGCTCTTTCCCACCTGCAACCCAGCAACATCATTGCTTTGAGAACGGAGAGGGGGCTTGAAGAGAATCTGCTGCAATTCTCTTGCTTCACACGTAGTGAGACTGAGGCTCAAGAGCTGAATAAAGCTAACTGCTAGGTCACAGCCAGCTGAGGGCAGAGCAGAGTCTCTCATCTCCCACCCCAGTGCTGATATTTACAGAGTGTGTTCAAAATGATCAGCAATGACTACAACCTTGATATTTGCATTTGGAATGTGCTTTATATTTATATTTCAGTGTTGCTATTCCTGAACTTCTAAGAATTCACCTTAAATGAAATAATCAAACCACACAGCAAAGACTTTATCTAAGGGGTTATTGAGAATTGAAACAAAAAAATCACTTTTTAACTCTTTCTCATTGCAACATCTATGAACTTTTCCTACCATCATGTTGTCATTGAAAATCCAAGTATTCTCTCTGCTGCATAACAATTTCATTATCTGGATGTGCTAAAATGTTTCAACAAAGATAATTGGGAAGCATGTTGTAAATTCTTTTAAATAATTAAAAAAATGATATTCTAAGGAGAATCTGTAATAAGCTTGAAAGTAAGATGACTGCTTTACCTGTGATGATCATTTAATTTTTGGTCGTATGGAGAGTTGGAAAGACTGGGATGACAGGATCAAAAGGTCCTCCTTGAAGGTAGAATGTTTCATCTCCTATCTGTGCATCATCCTAGTCCTTTACTGGAGAGAAAAATACATGGGTATCTTAACAGTACACTGATTGCCACTTGAAGTGCATGCTAATTACCATATAAAGGTAAATATTGATGTTAAGGACTTCAGTATGTGTTTGCAACCATACCAAAAGTTGCTTCAGGAAGTGGATTCCTACATAATGACACACATATGAGGCCACACTGAATGCTATGATCTAGGGACAGGCATTACATCTTGTTGTCCAATGATCTAAAGACACAAGAAATATTGGCCCTTTTTTAGGGAAGAGCAAGATTTTCAGTAAGGGAAGCAGTGCTGCTGTCCATAAGAACTCTTCTCAATGATGGAAATGTTTTATGTCTGTGCATCTAATACACTAGACACCTGCCACATGTGGCCACAGGGCACTTTAAGAATGGCTAAAATTGGCTAAGTGAAGTGGCTCATACTATAATCCCAGCACTTTGGGAGGCCAAGGCAGGAGCATGGCTTGAACCCAGGAGTCTGAGACCAGCCTGGGCAACATGACAAGACCCCATCTTCACAAAAAATTAAAAATTTATCCAGTTGTGGTGTTGTGTACTTGTAGTCCCAGTTACTCTGGAGACTGAGGTGGGAGGGCAGCTTGAGCTCAGAAGGTCAAGGCTGCAGTGAACCATGTTCATGCCACTGCACTCCAGCCTGGGTGATAGCATGTAAGACCCTGTCTCACACAAAAAAAAGAAAACTAAAGGTTAAATGGATAAAGAAAATGTGATACATATACACAATGGAATATTATTCAGCCACAAAAAAGATCTTGTAATTTGTAACAACATGGATGGTGGTGTGGTTTGGCTTTGTGTCCCCACCCAAATCTCATCTTGAATTGTAATCCCCTGGTGTTTAGGGATAGACTTGGTGGGAAGTGATTAGATTACAGGGGCAGTTGCCTTCATGCTGTTCTCATGATAGTAAATAAGTTCTCACGAGATCTGATGGTCTTCTAAGTGGTAGTTTTTCTGCACTCTCACACATGCTGTCTCTCACCTGCCACCATGTAAGATGCGCCTGCTTCCCCTTCCACCATGATTATAAGTTTCCTGAGGCTTCCCAAGCCATGCAGAACTATGAGTCAATTAAACGTCTTTCCTTTGTAAATTACCCAGTCCCAGACAGTTCTTTATAGCCGTGTAAGAACAGACTACTACAGATGGACCTAGAGGTCATTATATTAAGTGAAATAAGCCAGGCACAGAAAGATAACTATCGTTTGTTCTCACTCATGTGCAAACTAAAAATTAAAATGATTGAATTTATGGAGATGGAGAGTAGAATGATGATTACCAGAGGCTGGAAAGGGTAGCAGACAGGGAGAGGCAAAGTGGGATGGTTAATTAGCGTAAAAATATAGTTAGAATAAATGAGGTCTAGTATTTGGTAGCACAACAAAGAACTACAATCAATAACAATTTATTTTTTACTTAAAAATAGAGTTAAATTAGAATGTTCCTTACACAAAGAAATCATAATTGCTAGAAGTGATGGATACCCTAATTACTCTGATGTTATTATTGCACATTATATGCCTGTATCAAAAAGTCACGTGTACCCCATAAATATGTACACCTATTATGTACCCATAATAATTAAAATAAATTTAAAAAATTCAAAGTGGCTAGTACAACTGAGTAACTAAATTTTTGTTTAATTTTTATAAATTTAAATTAAAAAGCCACACACAGCTAGTGGATACCAAATTAGTCCATGCAGTTCTAGAGCATAGAGGAGTAGATAACAGTGAAAAGAAATTACATTGGAATAAGTCATGATAGGAAGCATAGACTTTGTCCTCTGGGGAACAAAGAGTAATTGAAGATGGCTGAGGGCTCAGGGCCCTGAAATTGACAGAAGGTTAAGGTTGGGAGCACAGGTGGAGAGAAGGACTGTGGACTGTAGTTCACTGCCTGGGATTAGAGGACACAAGGCAAGATGGGTTCAAGAAAAGCTATAATTTATAAAGGGAAGGAGAAAATTTGAGAAAAGCCATATCAGATAGATTCAATTTTCTCCAAATAGCAAGATACCAGTGGGTCTAATGAAGTGGAGGGAATGAAAGAGGAGAATGGTGGGAAGATGTTGAGAGAATACGGTTGTTCTGAAATGACTGGGGGCTAGCCCGTAATAAGTCAAAGGGTTTCCTCGTGGTAAGACAGAGGGCACAGCTGGAATTGAAGATAGTAGCTTTGAATTGGTGCCAAGCTACAGTTCTGGAAGCTCATGTATCTGGGGATGAGACTGGAGAAAGTATATTGTTATGGGTCCAGGGTTGGAGTTCCCTGAATATTCACAGCAAAAGTTCTGGGTACAAAAAAAATTGAGAAAGGTGGTGAGGAATTACTTCAGATAATAACTCAAGGTCATGAAAGACCTGGAAGAGCAAGTTAGGTCAGAGAGCAAAAAATTTGAGCTGAATAATGGCATGAGCATTAAAAGGTGGGCATTTTTACACAAAAGCAGAGAAATAATGCCACCTCTACCTCTTGACCCCAGAACAATGCTGGGGTCTCAATGTGCAGTCTCCCATGGGACTGTGGGAGATATGCAGTCTCCCATGTCTAGGGCTGTGGGAAAGCAGTGTCCTTCAGACTAGAGGTGGATTTCAGTTAACGAAGGTGATGGAGCAAGTGTTGACTGACTAAGTGAATGTCACCAGGGAGCTTATTTCCTGGGTATGGACAATTCCAGAGAGCCCTTGGGTGATACAGCCAAGGGGCGCCCTTGAGGCTATAGAGGAAGAGACCAGAAAGAGAAATTATAGCAAAGGGACATAGCAAGGTCTTTTATAGTGTGACAAATTTGTTAATGGTTAATGGATTTTCAGAATGGTTTAGAAAAAGGTAAACAGATTTCAGACCCTAATACCCTAACTGCAGCTAACTACAGGGCACACCATCTTTACTACAAATATAGGACAACCAGATCTAGAACTTGACTTTCTTTCTCATCTGTTAATAGAACATGATGACTGTGTATTCAGAAAGGAAAGGTGCAATGAAAGAGGCTTGTTGATCTAATTTCCTGAATGTCTTTAGAAGCAGGATGAATTTTCATTAGTCTGGGACGATTCGGGTGTGACTGTCTACCTGGAAGAGAAGGATAAATTACATTGCCTTACAAATGCTTTTACATTCCAATGATCTTTGTGAATCTAAGCTAAATTAGCTGAGATTCTTGAGTATTATAAATGTAGTGGAATATCATGACAACATCTTGTGAGAGCTCATGGCGCCCTTATTTTATACTTAAAATCAAAACAAGTGGTCCAGCAATAGATGTTTTCTAAGCTCTAAATTGAATAATATGGAATCAAATTTGGTTAAACATTGAACGTGCTGTCTTTATAGGAAAGAATAAAATAAATTTAAATTGGGACTGTCCCAGTAAAGTCTAAGATACGTGCCCACTATATTTATAATTGAGAATAATTTATCAGGTGGATATTTCAGTAACAGTGTCTTTTAAGTATATTTTAAAAGTTCTGATCTAGGACATAGAATGTCCCAGTGAGGTTCCAGTGGGGTTATCCAAATTGAGGAAATGAAAGATCAAACCCTTATTGAATAATTTAGACTTGTCTCTACTTTAAGGTGCTTTGGTCTGATACCAGTTCCTTGTTTTACTCAACTGCTCAGAAACACATCATCTCATTTAAACTGAAGAAGCCATTAAGAGTAAGTTGGCTCTATTTCCAGAATTGTAACTCAAAGGAAATTCTTTCCTCTGCAAATAATAAAGAATTGTCAGCCTGTTTAGCCACAGCTAATCCTATTCCTTTGAGTGCAATGTGGTGCTGCACATTGGAACATTATAAGAGCATTACCCCACTAGGCAATAAACATGCTTTTAAGAGCTTATCTATAGTATGCTGACTCAAAGTATGCTATTTCAAAGCAGAAATAATAATGCCATCATTTTAAGTCGTCATATCTTCATTCTTCTTTCTGAAGACTCTTGCAGGTTTTTCAAGGTCTTTTGCCCTTCCATGACAGTTTGCTTTTGTAAGAGGCTGGTCTCAGAATTCAGATTTCTTCCATGATCTTAGAACAGAGCAAAGCAAAAAAACAAGAAAAGCTTGATACTTATTTGAAATTTCCTGAGGTGACGACTTCTTGGTCAAAAGATCAAGTAAGCCTCTTATTGCTGGTGGCATACTGGAGTCACCTACAGGGTGTGTTGGGAACTGCCTGTGTCACAGAAACTACTTTTTGTTGGGAAGAACTTTAGTTGGGGTTGTGGAAAATGAAAAAGAAGAAAAATAAAAATGTGACAGGGAAATGAGAGGGCAGAAACCCCACGAGAGCAGAAAATGGGCTAAGTAGGCAAGGCCAGAGCTAGATTAGGGGTTTCTGAGACTAGGGCTGTGGGAACTGAAGATGATTTCCCACTGCTTCTGGAATTAGAGGAAAAGGGATGCTTGAAATACCAATTCTTGGAAACTTGGGAGCTTTTTATGAAGTTCCCAGATATTAGGAATGGTAGTTAGGAACTACAGCTCAGGTGTCTTGACTATGAGAACACTGTGGGATTCCCTGAGCTCATACCTACTCCATCTTACTATTTTTTAAATCCCCTCTTCCCTATAGAGACATTAGTAAATCCTTCAAGAGTAAATTTGTTCTATGAGTTTATTTTGAGACCAGTGTGGAAGGAACAAGCTAGGGAAAGAGAATCTTCAGTTTCCAGGTTTGGGCACCAGGGAACAGAGGGTACTCAGCAGGGGCAGACTTCTTTAAAGTAGATGGAACTTGGGGGGCCTCAGGTTACCTCAGAGGGGATCCTCCAAGAAATCCAACCAAGAACCCCCCTCAGGAGTTTGAGATGACCACCTTGGCCAGACAGTGGCAGGGAGAATTACAGTATTGGGAGGATCTTTCAGTAGCTGTAGTTCTGGGGCCAGAGTCAGCCACTTTGGGTCGAGGTGTGGAAGAATTCATGGGGACGGTGTGTTTAGCCTTCATCTCTTCAATCTTTCATCTTGAATTAGTATACTGCACTCCTTCTCAATGACATTTGAAAGCGGTTAATCCCTAACAGCTGTCTATTACCCACCAAATTTGGTCCAGACTCCTTGACAATAGGTTCATGGCCAACTTCATCCGACTGCCATTTCCTGCTCAGGCATCCTATTTGCTGCTCTGAATATTGTAAGCACCAGGAATTCCACTTTTGTTCTGCTCCTAGCTTCATGGCTCTCCCCTTCCTAGTCTTGTCTCCCTGGGCCAATTGGACTATGACAGGACTTCTGTTGTACAAAAAGCCACTGAGTTTATTCTTGCTGTGTATCCAACTTACCTTCTACCTAAGAAGTTTCAAGAAAGGCATGAGGGACTCTTTATGATGCTCTGTGTTTTAGTGTGATGGGAAGAGGTGGAATGTGGGAAGGCATGGGAGATGGGAGGCAACACTCAATCCCTTCACTTCCCATTGTCATCATGCCCTTCCATTCCTTTTGCTTTCTGTTCTGTGACAACCCAGTCTCACCTCCTCACTTTGGTCCCCAGGCAAGGACTGAGTCTTATTTAAATTTCTAACAAGAGTCTAGCATGGTGCCTAGAACTGAGTACGTACTCATTGAATAAATTACAATCGGAATTTTCTTCCACTCTCACAACACATAATGAGTGACATTGGTCAGTTGCATTCTCCATCAAGTCTCCATCTGAGGCTTACAAGTTGACATTGATGACCTATCAGTGCTTAGTCATGGGTATCTTTGGTATAATCCTAGAAAGTTTGGCCCTAGAGGAAAAAGAACCTGGTGAGATGTATCAGAGGATATTGACACAGCTTGTAATGGATTTAGTGCATCTTTCACTCTGGTCTTCTTGTGTTGAAATTGGCATGTGACCCAGTCACTAAAGGCTTCCAGATGAAATGGATGCAGTGCTCTTCATGGCAGATCAGATCCTACTTTAATAGGCCTAGTTCCTTTAATATTTCAAAGGATGAGCCCTAGGGGCAGGACTGACCAGGGAAGCCTGCTAAAGCATCAATTGCTCCAAGCGTTCAACTGACTTAAGCTTCTCTTGGAGCTTGCTTCAGACCTGGTCTCCCTTCCTGACCTTCTGACTCTGGGGAATTAACAACTCTCATTGTACCTTGTCCAGGGAGGTTGCCATGGGTCTTTACTCAGGACTGGGCCTCAGATATGCCCCATTTGTAGTGGTCCCCATCCTTCTGTTTAGCCTGGACCAGTCTCAGACCTGCCAGTGTCTTGTCCCATGCACAGCCCAGCCTGGTCTTGTCTCTTGTGTAGACCAGTGCTGATCATAATCCTAAAACATATAATTCCTAAAGACACAATCACAAATGCCATAATCCTGAATGTTGAAATCTCAAAAGAGCAAAATCCTTAAAGATCAAATCCGTAAAGTTTAAAAATTCCTAACATCTGAAATCTTTAATGTCTAAAATCACAGTCCTGAAAGATTAAAATCCCTATTATTGAAGTCATGAAAGCCATATTCTGGAGAAGGGATTAGTGTGTTTTCAACTGTATGAAGGATAGTTGCATCATATCAGGCAGAACCATTAACTTGTTTTTGTCTTTACTTGGAAATTGTGATTTAAGGCATATGGGTGCCAAGTTGAAAAGGGGTAAACTTGTGGACTTAATTTAGGTGTCAATTTGACTGGGTTAAGGAATACCTAGCAGGTATTATCTTGGTTGTATCTGTGAGGACTTTTCCGTAGATTAGTGCATGAGTCTGAGTGGGCTAGGTTGGAAAGATCTGCCCCCAGTGTGGGTGGGAACCATCCAATCTGCTGGAGGTCTAAAGACAACAAATACAGAAGGCAAATTGGTCTCTCTCTGTGAGCTGAGACAGACTTTTCTTCTGCTAAGTTGGACATCAGCACTCCAGGCTTGCCAAAATAATTATTACTGGTGCTGCAAAAGCAGAAAATTGCTTCATTGCAATGGCTGAGGAATAATGAATCAGACTTTCAAATGGGCAGCACATAGCTACAAAATGTGTAGACCACAACCACCCTCCAAATATAGGTACATACGTGGTGCCCTCCCCGAGATGCTGAAGTGACTGAGCAGAGGATGGCCCACGCCAGTGGGATTCAGGGTCTGGATGAGCCACACCATATGGCTTCTCTGCACCCAACATCTGTCTTCCTGGCTGGATATGGTGGCTCACACCTGTAATCCCAGCACTTCGGGAGACCAAGATGGGCAGATCACTTGGGGTCTGGAGTTCAAGAACCAGCCTGGCTACCATGATGAAACCCGAGCTCTACTAAAAGTACAAAAATTAGCCAGCTTTGGTGGCAGGTGCCTGTAGTCCCAGCTACTTGGGAGGCTGAGGCATGAGAATTGCTTGAACCTGGAAAGCGGAGGTTGCAGTGAGCTGAGATTGTGCAACTGCACTCCAGCCTATCTCAAAAAAAAAAAATGCTTACGAACATCTGTCTTCTGGTGAAATCAAGTGAAATTAACATCAATGGCAGCCACAGGAGAAGGGATGTCAGCAGAAGGCAGCATTTAGTAAGTCCTTTTTATGGACCGTGTCTCACATTTTCTAACCCATTTTTTTTTCTTCTTAACAACACTCTGAGGTCAGTGCTATGGGGTACACATGGAGGGCCCAGGAAAACTCTTTCCTGAGTCTCACTTCGGGAGACTTGTTGCCCCAGCTGCTGGGAGTGCTCTCAGCTCCTTCAGGGGCTGCCTCAGCTGTAGCACATCCCTTTCCTCAGGGCATGCCCTTCACATGACAGCCTGCATCTAGTGGCAGATCATTCAGGGCACAGAGACCCACATGGGGACAACTCTGAGGGATGGCTGAGTCTTTGTCTGACCTGCATGGCAGTTCAACTTCGCTCTTCACCCAGTCCTGCGTCCTTTCCCTCTCTTCTGCAGGTGTTGATTTCTTATAAACACCCTGCACACAAACACAATCTCAGCATCTGCAGAAGCCAGACTGTGACACCCACACTGCAGGACACTCCCAGGACCTGGCTGATTGGACTGAGGATGGATACCTGACATCATCCGAGCTAGGCCAGAGCCTCTCCCGGAGAATGGTGGTGGAGACTGCTGGTTCAACTCTGCAAGAAGCCAGACTTAGGATGGTAAGCTTAAACCTAAGTCACCTAAAAAACTAATATGAATGCTAATTATATGCAAGCTAGAAGAATATGAACAGTTTATGGTATCTGAATTTAATTGCCCACTCTACTACGGGGGCATATGTGTAAAACTCTCTAATTTTGTGTCAAAAATATATAGAGTAATATGTAGGACTAGATATGTCAAAATCCTACAACAGCAAGCCATCTAAAACTACCAGGAGAAATATGCTTTTTCTTTTCTTTCCTTTCTTTCTTTTTGATGGAGTCTCGCTCTGTCGCCCAGGTTGCAGTTTAGTGTCATGACCTTGGCTCACTATAACCTCTGCCTCCCAGGTTCAAGCTATTTTTCTGCCTCAGCCTCTCCAATAGCTGGGATTATAGGTGCCTGCCACCATGCCCAGATAATTTTTTTATTTTTAGTAGAGACAGGGTTTCACCATGTTGGCGAGGCTGGTCTCAAAATCCTGACCTCAAGTGATCTGCCTGACTCAGCCTCCCAAAGTCCTAGGATCACAGGATGTGTCCCCATGTCCAGAAATATGCTTTTTATTTTTCTTTTTGAGTTGGAGTCTCACTCTGTTGCCCAGGCTGGAGCGCAGTGGCGTGATCTTGGTTCACTGCAACCTCCGACTCCTGAGTTCAAACGATTCTCCTGCCTTAGCCTCCCAAGTAGCTGGGATTACAGGTGCTTGCCACCACGCCCAGCTAATTTTTTATATTTCTAGTAGAGATGGGGTTTCACCACATTGGTCAGGCTGATCTTGAAATTCTGACCTCATGATCTGCTGCCTCAGCCTCCCAAAGTGCTGGGATTACAGGGGTGAGCCACCACACCCAGCCCAGAAATACGTTTTTTAAAAAATTGTATAATTGAAGAGTCAAGAGAATTCCTGGGACCACTCTGTGAAGGGCACAGTGAAAAAACCAGCCTGAGGTGTGTTTGGGATTGCTGAAAT
Source organism: Sapajus apella (assembly GCF_009761245.1). Classification (NCBI taxonomy): domain Eukaryota; kingdom Metazoa; phylum Chordata; class Mammalia; order Primates; family Cebidae; genus Sapajus; species Sapajus apella. The sequence continues at coordinate 4,901,590 of NW_022436993.1, read as the reverse complement.
TGCTGCAGTATCTGTGAATAACTTTTTGAGCTTCATTCTTAGAGCTTTTCATAAAAGAGAGTTCAGACATGCTAATATATAAGAAAAAGGATGAATAAGAAGAAAATAAGTACAGAAGACTCAGCAGAGAAAACTGTCTTAACTTCCATTTTGGGTGGGAGTGAAAAAGAGTCTCCCCCAATATTTCCAGGTCACCAGCCATGACAAGGGATTTAGGCTTTGTCGGTGCAGTATTTGTGTCATGTATGCAATCCCAAGATAAATGAGGCCCTGGTTAGACATTGCCTTATATGACCTCAGAAATAAAGACAGATGCTTCCTAGAGCAACGCGCCTTCCATCCAGCCCTCCTACTCCCATAAAAGAGAGTTCCTACAAATGTAAGCCCTTTAAAAAAAAACCTGAGCATACAAAGATAAATCAATATGAATCGCAGTTAGGAATAATGAACACAGAACTGGGCCCATGAAGAAGTATAGAAGGCAATAAATAAAACAACTAGGTTTAATATATTTAAAAAAATAGAAGTTATTTTTTAAGTAAGGCAAATTTGACAAATATCAACTTCAACTTTTAGAAATAAAAGAAGTAATGATTTAAATGGAAAACTTAATGGTATGGCTAAACAGCTAAATAAACACAGCTGAAGAGAGAATTATGAGGACTCCAGATTAGAGAAACAGGTCAAAATATAAAAGAGAGAGGTTAAAATGCCTGAGAATTTTCCTTGATTGTTGAAAAACACATCTCTCCAATTCAAAAGACCAACAAATGTCTATCTAGGTAAATAAAAAGAAATCCACAATTAGAATCATCTCAGTGAAACTATAGAACACAGAAAATAAAAAGAAGTAGTTAAGAACAGCCAAAGATGGTGGTGGCAGGGGTCGGGGGTGGGGTGGGGAGGCAATTTACCCAAGAAAAAATAATGATCACATTGAAAGCTGAGTTTCAACAGCAGTAATGGAGCCTAAAGATGGTAGAGTATTAAAATCTTCAAAGTATAGACAGAAATATAAAACAAAAATTATGCTGGTTTGTTGGCTCACACCTTTAATCCTAGCACTTTGGAAGGCCAAAGCAGGTGGATCACTTGAGGCCAGGATTTTGAGACCAGCCTAGCTAACATGGTGAGACCCCCATCTCTACTAAAAATACAAAAATTAGCTGGCATGCTGGTGCCCACTTGAAATTCCAGCTACTTGTGAGGCTGAGGGAGGAGACTTGTTTGAACCCGGGAGGCAGAGGTTGCTGTGAGCTGTGTCGAGCCACTGCACTCCAGCCTGGGTGACAGAACGAGTCTGTCCCAAAATACAACACAACAAAACAAAACAAAAAACAAAAGAACCCAAGAATTGCATCCATAGCAAAACTATCTTTTACAAACATGAAGAAGGTATTTTCTGTGTGACAAAACTGAAAGGATTTACCACCAACATATTCTCACTTACAGAATTGCCAAAAGGTGTTTTTCAAGTGGAAGGAGAAAAATATTCAAAAGAAGATCTGAGCTGTAAGAAAAAATTGCATATAAATAAAATAATAAATATAAGATCTAATCTATATTGAATGTAAAATGATAATGTCTGATTTGTGAGGTTGACAGTAGACAATATTGAGTTAAAAGATTGAACAAAAATTGAATCTAAACTGGGGGATGGGTTGGCAGCAGTTGGAAATTGAAAAAAACCCAGAGTATTATTTGAGAGATAGGTAAATATATGCATTAAAAATTATAACAGTTATATATACATCTGGTATAATAGGCCAACAATATATGAAAAAAATTAGTAGAACTACAAGAATAAATTGACATATACAACCTCAGGGTGAGAAATTTCAACATAACTTTCTCATTATTTATACATCAAGAATAACAGCAAATATAGAAAATGTGAATGAAACAATTAGCCAGCTTAATTATTAGGCAATATGAATTGCAATTAAAGAATATAAGTTATTCTCCAACGTACATTTACAAGTTGATTACATACTAGGATATAAAGCAAGTCTTAACAAATTTCAAGAAGCAGTTATCATACAGACTATGTTCTCTGACCACAACTCAATTAAATCAAAATTTAGACAATAAAACAATAATTTTTAAAAATTTCAATGCACTTGGAAATTAGATAATTCATAAAGATAAATCAAAATGAAAATTTAAAATACTAAAAACCAAATGATAATAAAAACATTGTATAGTGAAACTTGTAGAATACAAAGAAATACTTCAAGGGAAATTTATGTCCAAGAAGTGTATATTAGAAAAAGAAAAGGTTGAAAACCAATGTAATATCCAATTTAAAAAGCTAGACAATAAGATAAAAGATGGCACAATAAAAATAGGAACAGAAATCAATGAAAAGGAAAAATATATAGTGGAGAAGATCAAAAAGGGCAAATATAGATTGTCTGAAAATAATGTGAAAATAGACAAGTCCCCCAAGAATGTTAAAGAAAAAGACACAAATAACAAATATTATTAATGAAAGAGAGACATAAGTACAAATACAGCAAAGATAGAAAGAAGAATGCTGTCAACATTTTTTTCTAATATGTTTTGAAAACTTAGATGAAGTAGCAAAATTATTAGAATATATAACTTACTGTACCTGAATATTAAATAAAGTAATAGCTAAAAATGTTTTTAGGACCAGTTTTATAGGTAAGCTCTATCAAACTTTTAAGGAGCAAATCATTCCAACCTTTTAGTAACTCTCCCAGATACATGGGGTGGGGGCAGGGGAAGACAATACTCCCAAATTCATTCCGTGAGGGCAGTTTAACCTTGATATTCAAAACAGATATGAACCATACTGGAAAGATATTAATTGCAGGACTGTTTTTCTAATTGATGCAAATTTTTAAAATCTTTCAAAAATTCTGTATATTAATCTAAGTACATTAAGTATATTAATCTAAGTACTACATTCTGTTTTTTTGTCTTTTTTTTTTTTTACCTTTTAACATCTCTAGATTTAAGATACTGTTTTGAAAAATAGGTTTTATTGTTATTTAGTTAGGAAACGCCAGATGATCAGGAGAATGACTTCCATTGAAAAGAGTTTGTAACTCAAACAAAATAAATAAACAAAATAAGTTGCTTACTATCTCTAGGAATTGCCTAATCCTGGGAGAGGCAGTCCCCCTTGAGTCAGTGAGGGTCCAGATATCACAGCATCAAAATACAGAAAAAAAAAGACAGGGTTAACACAAACATTTTTTATAATCAGTGGTAATTTACAATAGCTACCAAATGAAAGTCATAACATAGTTGCTATTGCCTTTGCACACATGAGCTTGGCTGTTATGACTTGGACAATGGCAACTCCTTGATATTTCAGTCAAGAAATCATCTATTTTATTGGAAAAAAAAGATCAAAATGAATCCTTTCCTAAATAAGTTTTTCTTCTTTAATAAAAACCTTAAACATATATTTGAAGAAAATATAGATGAACATATTTATTGTGGTATGAAAAGGTGATTTAGGCAAAGTACTAATAATATTTTAAAAGACTATAAATTCAATCACATTAAAATTAGTAACATTTTATCAAAAGGCATTTTAAATGAAATAAAATAATTAGCTATAAAATGAGAGAGATTATTTGCAATACACATGACCAAAAGATAGATACATGTGTGTGTGTGTATGTATCTGAACATGAATAGACATTTCACAGTAAAATAAACACATATAGTCAATAGACATAAAAGATATGCTCAGGCTCAGTAAAGAAGAAATGTAAGTCAAGATCACAATGAGATATCATTTTACATTAATTAACTGGCAAATATTTAATTTTATATTTACATATTTTTTTTGAGACAAGGTCATGCTTCATCACCTAGGCTGGAATGCAGTTGCAGAATCATAGCTCACTGCAGCCTCAACCTCCTGGGCTCAAGCGATCCTCCCCCCTGAGCCTCAAGAGTAGCTGGGACCACAAACACACATCACCACCCCTGGCTAATTTTTAAATATTTTTTGTAGAAACATGGTCTCCCTATGCTGCCCAGACTGGTCTCAAACTCCTGAGCTCAAGTGATCCTTTCATCTTGGCCTCCCAAAGTGCTAGGGTTACAGTATGAGCCACCATGCCCAGTTGGCAAATATTATTAAAAACCTGACAACACCAAGTGTTGTAGTATCTTAACAGAATCCTTATACATTGCTGATAGATATTCAACTTGGTAAAAAACTTTGAAAGATTATTTAGCATTTTGAAAAGTTAAACTTATACACACGGCAGCTCAGCAACTCTACTCTTGCACACAGGTATCTTGCCCACCAGAATGTTCACAGCAGTAGTGTTGTCATAGAAAAACATCTAACCCTATTTATTTGGGTCCTCTGGGCAGGAGACACTATGACTGAATCAGAAGTGCAAAGGGGGAAATGCTCATGAAGGATAAAAGGGAGGGGTCTCAGGAGTAGACAGGGAGAGACTTCAGATGGTGATGCAGGTCTGATGATACCTATTAGAGAGAGGAAGAAAACATTGGGTAAGAAGGTCCTCAGACTGCAGTGCAGCTCATGGAAAGTCTCTACAAGTCTGATGAGGACCCCAGAGGAGACCTGCTGTGGACAGAAAGAGCCTGACTTAAGTGCTCCCGTGGTGCTCAGCTGTTGTTTGGTGGTAGCTGGGAGAGACCATGACCTCCGTAGGAATCCTGCAGCCACGGAAGGATGTCAGCTAACTTGGCTCCTTGAAACAAGCTCTTTCTTGAGGGGAGATCTGAATGCCCACCTCCACATCTTCCCTAAATCAAATGCTCATTGCCAGGAGACTTGATAAGTAAATCAAAAAATGGCTGTACAATGAAATACTACACAGCAGTGAAAAAATAATCTGGAGCACAAATATGTGGATGACTCTTAATGACTTAAGGTCAAATGAAAATATTTTCATTCTAGAGGACTACCTAGGAAACTTTTTATAAAGTCTAAAAACACACAAATCTACACAGTACACTTTTTAAGGCACACAAATATATGTGAGAAAATGACTACAAAGTCAAGGTAGTTGTCACCTTTGAGTGTGTGACTAAATAATATGTGATGGAATAAGAAAGGTGTTCATAGATAGCATTGTTGGTGATAGCAATTCTTATGTTTGGTTGGGTGGCAGGTTTACCCACATAAATAAGTAACATATGAAAATAAAAGAAATGCCAGGTTGGCAAGATGGCAGAATAGGAACAGGTCCCATCTGCAGCTCCCAGTGAGATCAACACAGAAGGCGGGTGATTTCTGCATTTCCAACTGAGGTACCCAGCTCATCTCACTGGGACTGGTTAGACAGTGAGTGCAGCCCACAGAAAGGCGAATCAAAGCAGTGCGGGGCGTCTCCTCACCTGGGGAGCTCAAGGGGTCAGGGAACTCCCTCCCCTAGCCAAAGGAAGCTGTGAGACACTGAGCTGTGAGGAATGGTGCATTTCGACTCAGATACTACACTTTTCCCATGTCTTTACAACCCATAGACCAGGAGATTCTCTCGGGTGCATACAACACCAGGGCCCTGGGTTTCAAGCACAGAACTGGGCAGCTGTTTGGGCAGACACCAAGCTAGCTGCAAGAGTTTTTTTCATTCCCCAGTGGTTCCTGGGAGACAGAACCATTCACTCCCCTGGAAAGGGAGGTGGAGCTAGCGAGCCAAGTGTTTTAGCTCAGTGGATCACACCCCCACAGAAGCTGGCAAGCTAACATCCACTGGCTTGAAGTTCATGCTGCCAGCACAGTAAACTGAAGTCAATCTGGGATGCTTGAGCTTGGTAGAGGGAGGGGAGTCCACCATTACTGAGGCTTGATTAGGTGGATTTCTCCTCACAAAGCAGCCAGGAAGTTTGAACTGGGTAGAGCCCACCAAAGCAGCTGAAGCCAGACTGCCAGTCTAGATTTCTCCTCTCTGGGCAGGGAATCTCTGAAAGGAAGGCAGCAGTCCCAGTCAGGGACTTATAGATAAAACTCTAATCTCCCTGGGACAGAGCATCTAGGGGAAGGGGCAGCTATGGGCACAGCTTCAGCAGACTTAAATATTCCTGCCAGCCAGCTCTGAAGAGAGCAGCAGATCTCCAGCACACTGCTTGAGCTTTGATAGGAACAGACTGCCTCCTGAAGTGGGTCCCTGAACCCTGTGACTCCTGACTGAGAGATATGTCCCAGCAAGGGTCGATAGATAACTCATACAGGACAGCCCCAGCTGGCATCTGGTGGGTGCCCCTCTGGGATGAAGCTTCCAGAGGAAGAAACAGATAGCAATTTTTGCTGTTCTGCAGCCTCCACTGGTGATACCCAGGCAAATAGGGTCTGGAGTGGACCTCCAGCAAACTCCAGCAGACCTGCAGCAGAGGAGCCTGACTGTTAGAAGGAAGACTAACAAACAATGGAATAACATCAACATCAACAAAAAGGATGTCCACACAGAAACCCCATTTGAAGGTCACCAACATCATAGACCAAAGGTAGATAAATCCATGAAGATGAGGAAAACCCAGTGCAAAAAAGCTGAAAATTCCAAAAACCAGAATGACTCTTCTCCAAAGGATTATAACTCCTCACCAGCAAGGTAATAGAGAAAAATGGACAGAGAATGAATTTGACAAATTGACAGAAGTAGGCTTCAGAAAGTGGATAATAACAAACTCCTCCAAGCTAAAGGAGCATGTTCTAACCCAATGCAAGGAAGATAAGAACCTTGAAAAAAGGTTAGTTGAATTGCTAACTAGAATAACCAGTTTAAGAGAAGAACATAAATGACCTGATGGAGCTAAAACACACAGCACAAGAACTTTGTGAAGCATACACAAGTATCAATAGCTGAATTGATCAAGTGAAGGAAAGAGTATTAGAGAGTGATGATCAACTTACTGAAATAAAGTGTGAGGACAAAATTAGAGAAAAAAGAATGAAAAGGAACAAACAAAGCCCCCGAGAAATATGGAACTATGTGAAAAGACCAAACCTACATTTGATTGGTGTATCTGAAAGTGACAAGGATAATAAAACCAAGTTAGAAAACACTCTTCAGGATATAATCCAGGAGAAATTCCCCAACCTAGCAAGATAGGCCAACATTCAAATTTGGAAATAGACAACACCACAAAGATACTCCTTGGGAAGAGCAATCCCAAGACATATAATCCTCAAATTAATCAAGGTTGAAATGAAGAAAAAAAAGTTAAGGGCTGCCAGAGAGAAAGGTCAGGTTATCCACAGAGGGAAACCCATCAGACTAACAGCAGATCTCTCTGCAGAAACCCTACAAGCCATTCTTAAAGAAATTTTCAACCCAGAATTTCATATCCAACCAAACTAAGCTTCATAAGTGCAGGAGAAATAAAATCCTTTACAGACAAGCAAATGCTGAGAGATTTTGTCCCCACCAGGTCTGCCTTACAAGAACTCCTGAAGGAAGCACTAAATATAAATATCAAAAGGAAAATCTGGTCCCAGCCACTGCAAAAACATACCAAATTGGGAAGATCATCAACATTGTGATGAAACTGCATCAACTAATGGGCAAAATAACTGGCTAGCATCAAAATGACAGGATCAAATTCACACATCACAATACTGACCCTAAATGTAAATGAGCTAAATGCCCCAATTAAAAGGCACAGACTGACAAATTGGATAAAGAGTCAAGATGCATCAGTGTGCTGCATTTAGGAGACCCATCTCATGTGCAAAGACTCACATAGGCTCAAAATAAAGGGACGGGGGAATATTTACCAAGCAAATGGAAAGAAAAAAAAAAAAAAAAGCACAGTTTGCAATCTTAGTCTCTGATGAAACAGACTTTAAACGAACCAAGATCAAAAAAGACAAAGAAGGGCATTACATAATGGTAAAGGGATCAATGCAACAAGAAGAGCTAACTATCCTAAATATATATACACTCTGTACAGGAGCACCCAGATTCATAAAGCAAGTTCTTAGAGACCTACAAAGAGACTTAGACTCCCACACAATAATAGTGAGAGACTTTTTAACATCCCACTGTCAATATTACACAGATCAACAAGACAGAAAATTAACAAGGATATCCAGGACTTGAACTCAGCTCTGAACCAAGCAGACCTGGTAGACATCTACAGAACTCTCCAACCCAAATCAACAGAATACACATTATTCTCAGCACTGCATTGCACTTATTCTAAAATTGACCACATAATTGGAAGTAAAACACTCCTCAGCAAATGCAAAAGAATGGATCATAACAGTTTCTCATACCACAGTGTAATCAAATTAGAACTCAGAATTAAGAAACTCATTCAAAACTGCACGATTACACGGAAACCAAACAACCTGCTCCTGAATGACTACTGAGTAAATAACAAAATGAAGGCAGAAGTAAGTTCTTTGAAACCGAAAAAAAAAAATAAAGAAACAATTTACCAGAATCTCTGGGACACAGATAAAGCAGTGTTTAGAGGGAAATTTACAGTACTAAATGCACACAGGAGAAAGGAGGAAAGATCTAAAATCAACACCCTAACATCACAATTAAAAGAACTAGAGAAGCAAAAGCAAAGAAATTCAAAAGCTAGCAGAAGACAAGAAATAGCTACGATCAGAGCAGAACTGAAGGAGATAGAGACATGAAAAACCCTCCAAAAAAAGTCAGTCCAAGGGCTGGTTTTTTGAAAAGATTAACAAAATAGATATACTGCTAGCCACACTAATAAAGAAGAAAAGAGAGAAGAATCAAATAGACACTGATAAAATGATAAAGGGGATATTACCACTAATCCCACAGAAATACAAACTACCATAAGAGAATACTGTAAACACCACTACACAAATAAACTAGAAAATTTAGAAGAAATGGAAAAATTCCCAGACACATACACCCTCCAAGCCTAAACCAGGAAGAAGTTGAATCCCTGAATAGACCAATAACAAGTTCTGAAATTGAGGTCCCTTGTAAATTGTATTCTTAGGTCCTTTATTCTCTTTGTAGCAATTGTGAGTGGGAGTTCACTCATGATTTGGCTCTCTATTATTGGGGTATAGGAATGCTTGTCATTTCTGCACATTGATTTTGTAACCTTAGACTTTGCTGAAGTTGCTTATCAGCTTAAGGAGACTTTGGGCTGAGATGATGGGGTTTTCTAAATACACAATCATGTCATCGGCAAACAGACAATTTGACTTCCTTCCTATCTGAACACCTCTTCTTTCTCTTCCCTAATTGCCCTGACCAAAACTTTCAGTACTATGTTGAATAGTAGTGGTGAGAGAGGGCGTTTTTGTCTTGTACCAGTTTTGAAAGGGAATGCTTCCAGCATTTCCCCATTCAGTATGATATTGACTGTGGGTTTGTCATAAATAGCTTATTATTTTGAGATACATTCCATCAGTAACAGTTCATTGAGAGTTTTTAGCATGAAGGGATATTGAATTTTATCAAAATCCTTTTCTGTATCTATTGAGATAATTATGTGGTTTTTGTAATTGGGCTCTGTTTGTGTGATGGATTACATTTATTGATTTGCATATGTTGAACCAGCCTTGCATCCCAGGGATGAAGCCAACTTGATTGTGGTAGATAAGGTTCTTGATGTGTTGCTGGATTCAGTTTGTGAGTATTTTATTGAGGGTTTTCACACTGATATTCATCAGGGATATTGGCCTAAAGTGTCTTTATACCATTAGACCCAGCAATCCATTACTGGGTATATACCCCCAAAATTATAAATCACTCTATATAAAGACACACACACATGTATGTTTATTGCAGCACTATTCACAATAGCAAAGACTTGGAACCAACCCAAATGCCCATAAATGATAGAATGGATAAAGAAAATGTGGCACATGTACGCCATGGAATACAATGCAGCAATAAAAAAGGATGAGTTCATGTCCTTTGCGGGGACATGGATGAAGCTGGAAACCATCATTCTCAGCAAACTAATGTAGGAACAGATAACCAAACACTGCATGTTCTCACTCCTAAGTGGGAGTTGTGCAATGAGAACACATGGACACAGGGAGGGGAACATCACACACTGGGGCCTGTCAGGGAGTGGGGAGCTAAGGGAGGGATAGCATTAGGAGAAACAGCTAATGACAGGTTGATGGGTGCAGCAAACCACCGTGGCATGTGTATAACTATGTAATAAACCTGCACGCTCTGCACATATATCCCAGAACTTAAAGTATAATTTAAAAAAAGAAAAAATATCAGAGACACTATAAAAGGCTAGATTACAAGGGTGTGTAATCTTTGAGATGAGTGATTGTGTTTAAACATCTTAAGTCCTTAAATTATTCAGGAGGCACATAAAGATACTGATTAATGTTAGATTTTTGTATTTTTTTTTTTTTTTACATTTAAACGTATTAAAATTTTAAGGACAACTACTTGAAGACTAGAAATAAAATATATGTCTTCCAAATAGCTTTGGGGAAAAAATAAAATGAAAAAAAATTAATTCAGAAGACTAGAAAAAAGAAAGCTGAAATTTAGAGGAAAAAAAATTGGACAAAATGAGAGGCTGTCTATATAACAAATCACAGTGAATTTTGGAATCATAGATTAATTACGTTTTTTCTTTTAAATTTACCTATATACATTTTACAAGTAAAATTCAGTGTAATTCTTTTTACCTGATTCACCTGTGATAAACTACCCTAAAATATCCGTATTTTCTGTGTTCTTAAAGTGCCTAATAAGATAAATTCATAGATGTCTGAGCCAACAAATGTCACACAAGTCAGAATTAATTTGTCTCCAAGGTACTTGGAGACCTTCAGAGGCATGTTTATATTTTATTAGTCACACCCTCAGGAGTGTGAGGTATTTTAAACCAGCCCTGGAATTCTTTGAGAAGTCTCTCTGGAGTCTATAAAATTTACCACATGACCAAATACCAAGCATTTCACCACTGAAGTCTCACAAACCTTGGCATAGGACTTTAGCCTGAGACATCATTCTGGGACCTTTTCAGAGAGCAGAATTTTTTCTTGGGCAGTCTAAAGGCTGATGCTACTAAAGTCTGATTCCACATTTTCCTGTCTATGTTGACATTTAGTTATGTCAATTTCATAATGTCAGGTGCGATCTTATTATATAGGCTGGTCATCAGCTGTCTAGGGTAGAGAACTACACTGGCATTAAAGTGCCAGGTGACTACTGATGTTGGCAGAAAAATAATTCTATTTGAAAAGACCATAAAAAAGAAAATAGAGTTCAAATGAAAGCTTTAAAACATAGGAGTTCTTATACCATGGCTTCTTTTTAAAGAAAATGACATTATAAAAAAAAGTCTGAAACTTAAGAATCATACTGTGCTTTTCTTCCCTAGAAACTAGCAGGGCTAGCTGTATGCCTAGGCAGATGTGAAAAACAGAAACAGCTTCCCATTTCTCTAAAAATATTATTCTACAGTCTTCCACTCTGACGGTCTCACAATAGGCGATTGCAATTAAATTTTTTAAATTATAATTTTATCAAAGTAAAGCATGCATTCAGTTTTTTGTTTTAATTAGAACATACAAGAGAGAATACCACTCCCTAATCCCTCAGTTGGACATCTCAGAAGAAACCTCTTCATTTCTTTTAGTTACTTCTTCTGATAATCATCTACACAATTTTAAATACTACTTTCACTTTGATTTTTTTCCATTTTAGGCATTGCTGAGTACCTGGTATGAAAGAGGAGTATCTGCAACTCTTATGAGACTATCTCACCCCTCCATGCCCTCCTTCCTTCATCCTTTCTATACACTTACATAATGTATTTTAAATAAAATCAATAATCAGTGCTGCATTGTTTTGTTTGTTTGTTTTTTGAGACAGAGTTTTGCTCTTGTTGCCCAGGCTGGAGTGCAATGGCACAATCTGAGCTCACCACAACCTCCCCCTCCCAGGCTAAAGTGAATCTCCTGCCTCAGCATCCTGAGTAGCTTAGATTACAGGCATGCACCACCACACCTGGCTAATTTTTTTTTTTTTTTTTGTATTTTTAGTAGAGATAAGGTTTCTTCATGTTGGTCAGGCTGGTCTCAAACTCCTGACCTCAGGTGATTCATCTCCTTGGCCTCCCAAAGTGCTGGGATTACAGGTGTGAGTCACTGTGGCTGGCCCAGAGTTACATTTTTATGGCTATGAAGCTATTGTTTGCTGCTGAGTGAAATCTTATTTTATGGTTGTATTTTTTAAAATAAGGAAACTGTATGTTTTCCTTGGTGTTCATTTGCTTCATTTTTGTTGATAAGTATTAAACAATGTTTGCCATCACAAATTTTTCTCAAACTTGTCAAAGAACTATAAAATCTGTGATTATATGTGGTACTATTTTCCACATGATAAAACATAGCAGGTAATCTATTATTTCCACTTTGATTCCTCCTGGAGACATTTATTTTATCTTCCTATCCTTCTCTTACTATCTGGATGGTTTGATCTGGCCTATTGCAAAGATGGCATACTGAGACTCCCTTTAGTTTCTCTCTTGTATGAGATGCCCTATGTTTTAGATTTACTGTTGGTGTTTTTCTTGACTCTTATTTTTTACATCACACCATTCAGCAGCTTCCTGAGAAACAGTGCGTGGGGATTGTCAAGTAATACTTTTGAGACTTTGAATGTCTAAAAATGTCATCTTTAATTGCCTTTATATTTTAGACAGGTTAGCTGGATATGAATCCATACCCATGAATACATGAAGGCACAGCTCCACTGTCTTTTGGCTTCCAATGTCTTAGACAAGAAGTATAATGTCATTCTGATTCTTCATTCTTTAAATGCAGCCAGGCTTTTCTCTCTGGAAACTTTTTGGATCTTATTTTTTAATGTATCCATTTTTGGTGTTTTAAAAAATCATACTGACACATTTCAGTTGGGTCCTTCCTTATTTTGCTGGATTCATTATTTCAGTTAATTATTTTATATTTTTTATTGGCTAAATATCTTCTCTGTTTTCTTCTTCTCTTTTTCTGTTTGACTTATTATTTGAATGTAGGATTTCAAATTAATCATATAACTTTCCAAAATTTTTCTTTCCTGTTTTCTATCATTTTTCTTCAGTTCCACTTTCTGGGACATATTCTGCAGTTTCTTTTCCAACCCTTCTGATATTTTTTATTTTTTCTACTCTATATTTAAATAACAGGATTTTTTAATTGTGTCTTTTTTATTGTCAATATATTCTCTTAGCTCTTCAATAATATAAAGGTTTTTAAATTTTTTTCAACTTTGTGGATCATCTCATTTTTACTGAATTTTATTGCCTCTTATGTTTGTATTGGTTTTTGTTTTTCATGTTAAAAACTTTCATCAAATGCCTATGACTTATAGGATGACAGTTTGTACTAAGACACTATTTGAAATATGTGTGTACAGTCAGGACATATCTACCAGGAATTCATGTGAGTTTCATAGCAAAGGCCCAGCTGTTTCAGGAGAATTTTCTTAAATGTCAGTATATGCAAATCTTGCCCTCATCCTCCACTCAGTCTTTTTATATCTCAAAAGAAGAATTTTCCAGTCTCTAGCCTTGGGGAATATGCCTAGTTGCCTTGCATTCTTGGAGCTGAGTCATGGAAAAGTGGTGGGTGTTTCAATATTCAGTATATAGATTTTTAAATTCTATTTTTTGATGTACATACAGTAGGGTCACTTTTTTTGGTTTATAATTTTGGCAAACATAGGGTCACAAACCATCACTACAGTCAAGAAATAAAATAGTGTCATAATCCCTCGAAATACCCTCGTGTATTCAGCTTTTCCTCCAAGCACTAATCACTGTCACCTACTACTATTTTTATTGTCCCTAAGGTTTTGCTCTTCCCAAATATCACACAAATAAAATAATTTACTTTTTTGTGTCTAGTTACTTTCCCTTGGCATAATGCATTTGAGATGCATCCATTCTATTTTATATACCAACAGTTCATTCTTTTTTTGTCATCATTGAATAGTAGTCCATTACCTGAAGGTATCACTCGTTGCTCATCTGTTCCCCTGTTGAAGAACATATTGCTTGGTTCCAGTTTTTGGTGATTATGGATACAACTACCATAAATGTTGGCATACTGATATCTGTATAAAAGTAAGTTTTCATTTTAATCCCATCCCCAAGAATGAAACTGCTAGGTCATATGGTAAATGTATAATTATTTAAATTTGTAAGAAACAGACAATCTGTTTTTCTTTTCCCCCACAGTTGTATAATTCCATTTATATGAAATGTTCAGAATAGGCAAACCCATAAACAGGAAGTCAACTGGTGGTGGCTAGGGACAGGGAGGAGAGAGGAAATGGGGAGTTCTTGTTTAATTGGTACAGGGTTTCATTTTGGGATAAAAAATGGTTTGGAAGTAGACAAAGGTGACGGTTACACAACACTGTGGGTGTTCAGTACCAAATACCACTGAATTGTTCCCTTTAAAATGGTTAACTTTATATTATCTGAATTTCACTTCAATACAAATTAATAATAAATACATTGCAAGGAAAAATGTGAAAAGAGGCAAGTTTTAATGAAAAAAATATATTAAAAATTCTTTTAAACAGTAGGGTTTGGGCATGGAGCTGGCTGATCTTAAAAATCCTATCCCACTCATTCATATCAAGTTGTCCAAACCTAGTAATTGGAAAGTTCCCACAATGCTGGGCTCTAAACATCTAACACAAAGCCTAGAATTCTAGAATCATCTGATATTTTCCTTTTCTTGAAAATTCCATTTCCAACTGGGGTCTATGGGTTCAAGAGCCATATTTATGAACCAAAATTCAAGATACATACGCTGGTACAAGAACAATAGATGGTACAAAGAATATCCAGGATATCTACCTGTTGAAACTGCAGCCCTCTCAATGACTCTAATATTTAAGGGATTCAAAGAATGCAGCCCCAGAAGCTTTAGATGCAAAAATAGTAACAACTCAACTGAATTTGACTACATTTAAAAAAAATCTACTGAGCAACTTAACAGTCTTCAGTGACGCCTACGTTCACTGGGATTGGAAGACTCCCGCTCCCAGGAGCACTGGGACCTTTTATGCTTATGGGATTTATCTTGGTTCCTACTTCTACTTCTATGACCACGCCCTTTGCAACGCCCATTGTGTTGGCTAGAATGTGTGTCTGAACTCCGTCCTCTGTCCCTATCCCTGGTCTTTTCTTCTCTTGCCTCCCTCCAACATGAGGACTTGTACTCGTGCTTGGGTTTCCCCTTCTTCAGCTCCCTCTCTAGGTCCTCTGCTGCACCAGAGTAGGCAGTCCTGGGGAGCTTCCGCCCCTCCCTGCGCTCTGACTTCTGAGCTCTCTCCAAGTTCTTGCTGCTGTGCTTCTTAGGGCAAGGGTCATCCTTTTCCTTTACTGTCTTGCTTCTGTGTGATGAAGAGGATGGTTGCTCTGCCTGTACCTCCCAGTCAGTTTTCTCTTTTTCTTTCTTTCTTTTCTTTTTGTCTTTTTTGTGCTTTTTTGTTGGTTTTTCATCTTCAGAGCTCTCAGACAAACTTGGTGAGGGGGTATGAACCCCACAGCCCTTCTCCTGGAGCTCTCTGGTCACATCATCTATTTCTTCTAAGTCCTTAGGAGCCTTGTAGTTAGACACATGATCTACTCGGATAGTTCTTCCTTTGATCTTGATCCCATTAAAATTGTCAAAGGCTAGAATTGTGCTCCTCTGGTCTTCATAGCAGAGGAAGCAGAATCCTTTGGATTTCCCAGTCTTCTTGTCCCGCACGAGATTAATGTTAACAATCTCCCCATATTGTGAGAACACACAGATGATGTCCCCTTCAGTTAATTCACAAGGAATCCCTCCCAGGAAGATCCAGGCGCTGTCCTTGTACTCAAAGTGCCAGGACACCTTATTGGCCATCCCAAGCTGGACCTCTTGTTCATTCAGCTCATTGATCATCTTCACCTTAGTTAAAGGGTTCATCTTCATGGGCTCACGCTCAGCATTCAGGTATCAGCACCTGGGTGAGACAAACTGGTTTTCAAGGTGGTTGTATCATTTTGCATTTCACCAGCAGTAAATGAGAGTTCCAGTTGCTTGGCAACCTCACCAGGATTGTCATTGTTAGGATTTGTTTGTCCAACTTTGTTCTGTTTGTTCAAAGTTCTTATGGCTCTTCTCTTTGCCTTTCTGCCTAAAGGATTGAATCACTTTGTTGATATCTACCAAAATTTATTTGAGATTTTGATTAGGATTGCCACATGTGAGACTAAGTCCCTGGTGGAGAAGTACAGATAATGGTGGAGGACGCATGTGAGACATCTCTTAGATATTTCTAGAAAGAGTCAAGAGAACGTTTCAAAGGTGTCTTAAGTTAGCTTGTACTATCTCATAGACTTCAACTTGAGACTCCTGCTTCTTGTCAGGATGGAGTAGCAGGTGCTGCATTTTTCTGACAGAAACAACTAAAATATTTGAAATAATATATTAAACAATGGTTTTTAAAACATTGCTATAAGCCAAAAAAGAATAATATCCCTTGAGAAATGGGAAACAAATGAGGTGACTGTTGTGCTTGCCTCAGTTTATTGCTTATGATGCATTTTCTGGTTTTAGTTATGGAAGAAAAACCCAGAGAGGGCCCAGAAGTCTTCAACTGAAGTGACGCAGCTAGGAATCTGGGGATGCAAAGTCTGCTAAAATGTGAAGAACAGGGGAGAATGCTGCATGAGAGAGAATGCCAGAAATCTCCAGGCAGTACTTTTCAAATATTCTGAAGAGTGCTAATCAGCACATTGCATGTGAGAAAACTCCCTGTGTCAGGAGAAAGAGCCTCATAGAAAGATTAGCATAAACAGTAGCTGGTGTTCACACAGAGTCTGAAAAAGTGCCTGTGGCCACCAGCTGAAATGGAAAACTGCTAAATTCTGAAGGCATTGGGTTGAGCACTCAAAGGATCTTGCCTGATACAAAGAAAATAATTAGGCTTAAACTTGGGATTACTCTGGACCTGCCTAACAAATCAGGAAAGCCAGGTCCAAAAAAATCAAGTGGTTCCACAATAAATAATTGCATCTGATAACAAAGCACAAGAAGACTTAGAGAAATATGACAATATCCAGTACCCAACAAGATAAAATTCTTAGTGTCTGGCATCTAATAAAAAATTAACAGGTATGCAAAGAAGCAGAAAAATATGACTTATATTCAAAAGCTCAGTCAATCAAAATGAACCCCGAACTTAAACAGATGTTAGAAGACAAAGGTATAAAGGCAGTTATTATAACTGTATGCCAGATGTTCCAAAAGCCAGAGGAAAGATCAAGCAAGTTAAGTAGATATATGACATAAACAAGAAATCCAAATCATATTTCTAGAAATAATAGCTATACTTAGAGATTTTAAAAAATTCACTAAATAGAATTATTGGCAGATTAGACATTGCAGAAGATATAACTAGAAAACTAAACTATGCAATGAAAAACAGAAAGAAAAAGACAAAAAATGTAGAAAAGGACAAAAAATGTAGAAAAAGAGGGGAATCACTGAGACGTGGAATAAGTTTTATTGAAATCTACATAAGAAATAAGAAAGGATAAGACAAAAATATTTGAAGAAGTGATGGCTGAATTTGTATCAAATTTTATAAAGACTAAAACCTAACAGATCCAAGATGATCAATGAACTCCAAACACAAAAGACATGAAGACAACTACACCAAAGCACATCATCGTCAAATTCTCTAAACTGTCATAAAGAGGCTATCTCAAAAAAAGCCAGAGAATAAAAGACATGTTAAGTAGAGAGTAATAAAGATAAGAATTACATCATATTTTTCAAGAGAAACAATGCAAGTTAGAAGACAGTAGAACATTTCTCAAATACTAAAAAAAAATGCTATCAAGAAAAACTAAATTCAAGAATTCTATACTCAATGAAAACCACTTTTAAATAGAAACTTGGAATAAATACATTTTTAGATATACAAGAGATGCAAGAATTAATCACCACTAGAGACACACTATGAGAAATGCTAAAGGAGACCTTCAGACATAAAAATACAGATGAAATGCACATAAAGAATAAAAAGTACTGAAGGCTGGGCACAGTGGATCACACCTGTGATCCAAGCACTTTGGGAGGCCAAGACAGGAGGATTGCTTGAGCCCAGAAGTTTGAGACCAGCCTGAGCAATACAGTGAGACCTCATCTCTCTTAAAAAAATTACAAATAAAAAACAATTAACCAGGCACGGTGGCACACACCTGTAGTCCCAGCAGCTATTTGAGAAGCTGAAATGAGAGCGGCTCCTGAGCCCAGGAGGCAGAGGTTGCAGTGAGCCAAGAGCTCACCACTGCACCACCTCTAGGTGACAGAGTGAGAGCTTGTCTCAAAAAAAAATAAATAAATAAATAAAAAATAAAATAAAATAAAAATTACTGGAAATAGTAATGTGTGTAAGAATAAAAGTACTTTTTTCCCCCTGTCTATTTAAATCTCTGTAAAGGATAATTGACTATTCACAGAAAAAATAATAATGTATTGTGGAGTTTAAAATATGCAGAAATAAAATATATGCCCATGATAGCACAAAAGACAGGAAGGCAGAAATGGGAGTATACTGTGATAAGGTTCTCTTACAATATGTGTCATGGTTAACATCACTTGAAGTTAAGGTAAAACAGATATACTATAGATAAATCAAAAATGTACAGTACAGTAAGTTAAATGTGAATATTAAATATCCCCAAGCAATTGCTAAAGTAACAAAAAATCATATCTAATAAGCCAATAGAGAAGATAAAATGGAGCTATAAAATATTCAATTAATTGAAAGAATGCATGAAAAAGAGAAAAAGGACAGATGAAACAAATAGCAATATGGTATATTTAAATCTAACAATTAATCACATACAATTAAGTTTTAATATCCTCATTAAAAGACAGCTTTCAGATTGGCTGGAAATGCAAGACTCATCTATAAGCTGGCTACAATAAATATATTTCATTTACTTTTTATAATTTCAACTTTTATTGTAAATTCAGGAGGTACAAGCGCAGGTGTATTGTATGATGCTGATGTTTAGGATACAAATGATCCCATCACCCATATAGTGAGCATAGTATCCAACGATTAGATCTTTATCCCATGATCCCGTCCCTCCCTCTCTTCTCTATTAGTCCCTGTGATCTATTGTTGCTATCTTTATGTCCATGAGTACCCAATATTTACCTCCCATTTATAAATGAGAAAATACAGTATTTGGTTTTTTGTTCCTGTGGATTAATTTGTTTAGGATAGTAGCCTCTAGTTGCATCCATATGATGCAAAGTATTCCGTGGTGTCTGTGTACCACATTAAGAAACACATTTTAAATATATAGATACAAACAGGTTACAAATAAAAGGATAATGTTAATACTATTCCAAAGAAAACTGGAGGCCAGGAGCAGTGGCTCATGCTTGCAATCCCAGCACTTTGGGAGGCTGAGGCGGGCAGGTCATGAGGTCAGGAGATCGAGATCATCCTGGCCAACATGGTGAAACCCTGTCTCTATTAAACACACAAACAATTAGTTGAGCATGGTGGCACACACCTGTAGTCCCAGCTACTCAGCAGGCTAAGGCAGGAGAATGCTTGAACCCAGGAAGCAGAGGTTGCAGTGAGCCGAGATCATGCTCTTGTACTGCAGCCTGGGTGACAGAGTGAGACTCCATCTCAAAAAAAAAAAAAAAAAGAAAAAAACTGGAGTGGTTATGCTAATATCAGACAAAGAAGGCTTCACAGAAAAGTATAGTAAGCTGAAAATATAAAATTATTCTATAATGATAATGACCTCAAATTATCAGGACATAAAAACTTAATTTCTGTGTACTTATAAAAGGGCTTCAAAATATATGAAGCAAAAACTAATAGAACTGCCAGAAGAAATCGGGAAATCCACAGATGTAGTGATAGAGTTGAATATAACTGACAGAACAAGTAGATTATCAGAAAGGATATATAAAATTTGAACAATACCGTAAAGTAACTTACCTCATTAACATTTATATGATACTGCATTCAAGAACAGCAGAATATATATTTCTTTCAAATGTTCATGAAACATTCATCAAAATAGATCATGTTTTGTAAAATCTCAAGTTCCCTGACCACAATAGAATTAACTTAGAAATTAATAACAGGAAGTTTTGTCAAAAATTCCTGAGTATCTGGAAACTATACAACAATGTTTAACTCATGGGCTGTTTATGAGATCAAAAAGAAATGGGAAGATATGTTGTACCAAACTGGAATGAGAACACATAAAAAATTGTGGGATACCTTTGAAGCAGTAATTAGAGGACTATTTACAGCACTAAATGTCTATATTATTAGATAAATAAGAAAGGTCTTAAATCACAGTCCTCAACTTCCACCTTAAGTAGAAAGACGAGTAAATTAAACTTTAAATAAGCAGTAAATAGGACAAATATTGGAGTAGGAAATGAAATAATAGATTAACAGTTGATTCTTTGAAAAGATTGATGAATTTGATAAACATATATCCATATTTATCAGGAATAAAAAAGACACAAATTACCAATATCAAAAAAAGAGGTAACATAACTACAGATTCTACATATATTAAATGGATAATAAAGCCATATTATAAAGAGCTTTATGCCAATAAAGTTGACAACTTTAAGAAAATGAATAAATCCCTTGGAAGACACAAATCACTAAAGCTCTCTAAGAAGAAATAGCCTGAATAGTCCTCTATTTATCAAACTAATTGATTACATAGTAAAAACTCCAAACCTTCTTGACTTAATTGGTAATTTTTACCAAACATTTAAGGAAGAAATAATACCAATTCTGCACAAACTCTTCCAGAAGATGAAGCATGTGGCATTCTTCTCCAGCTCATTCTGTGTAGACAGTGTTACTCTTATGCCCAAACCCAACACAACAAATATATTACAAAAATAGAAAACTGAGCAACATTCTTCATGAACATAAATGCAAAATTCTTAACCAAACTTTAGTAAGTCAATTTCAACAATGTATATTTTAGAAATATGTATGGCCAATTCATGATTTTCCTAGGCAGGATTGGTTTACTATTTAGAAATTTATCAACACAATCTATCATATTAGCAAACTAAAAAAGCCAGATAATTCTCAATACACTCCCAAAAAGCATTTGACCAAATTCAATATCCATTCCTGATTAATTTTTTTCTCAGCTTGATAAATGGCATACAGGAAGTCTATGGCTGACTTTACACTTAATGGTGAAGGACTAAATGCCTTCCCCCTAAGATTAAAAAAAATAAGGCAAGAATGCCTATTCTCTTCATGTCTATTCATCATCACTCAGAGTTTCTAGCCAGTGAAACCAGACAAGGATAAAAAATGCATTAAGATCAGAAAGGAAGAAGTAAAGATGATTTTTATTCACAGATAACCTGATTACCTATGGGGAAAATCTGAGGGAAGCATAAAAAAATTACTAGAACTAGTAAGTGAGTTTAGGAAAATTTCAGGATACAAAATCAAAAGACAAAAGCTGGCCAGGCATGGTGACTCCTGCCTGTAACCCCAGCACTTTGAGAGGCCCAGGAGGGCAGATCACAAGGTCAAGAGTTCAGGACCAGTCTGACCAACATAGTGAAACCCCATCTCTACTAAAAACACAAAACATTAGCCAGGCATGGTGGTGTATGCCTGTAGTCCTAGTTACTGTGGACGCTGAGGCAGGAGAATCGTGTGAACCAGGAGCCTGAGGTTGCAGTGAGCCGAGATCAAGATCGCGCCATTACACTCTAGACCAGGTAACAGTGAGAGATGCTGTCTCAAAAAAAAAAAAAAAAAAAAAAAGTCAATGTGTTTTATAACTAGCAATTACTAGAAATCGAAATAAAATATTATAACAACACCAAAATTGTGAAATATTTTGGACAAATATGACAAGCAATGGGTAAGACATGTACTTTGAAAATTATAAACCATGCTGAGAGCAATTTTAAGAGATCTAAATAGAAGGAGAAATGTATTGTACTCTTGGGTTACAACTCAACTTGGCTTCAACCACTTCTGTTGGCAGCACCGATTTCCCTAGCAAAGACTTTTTCTTACCATTACTGCTTGTCCTAAAAGGAAAAACCTTTTAGGTTGAACAAACCTCTACATGTACCCCCTGAATCTAAAATAAAAGTTGAAATTATAAAAATAAATGTGTTTCCTGTAGGCAGCTTATAGTTGTCTTGCATTTTCAGCCAATCTGGAAGCTCTTTTAATTAGGCTATTTAAACTCTTTAATTTCATGTGATTAATTACATGGTGAGATGTAAATATACCATCTTGTTTGTTTTATCTGTCCTTTCTTTTTTCTGCATTCTTTCAATTAATTGAATATTTTTATAGTTTCATTTTATCTTCTCTATTGGCTTATTAGATATGATTTTTGTTACTTTAGCAATTGCTTGGGGATATTTAATGTATTTAAATTACTATAGTATACATTTTTAACTTATCTTTAGTATATCTGCTTAACTTAACTTTAACTTCCAGTGATGTTTTACCGTGACACATATTTTAAGAGAATCTTACAACAGTATACTTCCATTTCTGCCTTCCTGTCTTCCAGTTGCCTGTGGATAAAGCAGACTGCTGGCACCAAGTTACCTGCCTACACTCTGCTGCAAAAGAGGTTGAGCAAGTGAGACTTTTAAAAATGTTGACAAGGTAGAACTTACCCAAAATTAAAAGAGTGTTCAAAAATACTGAGCAGCCGGAAACATGATGCACTTCCCATAGGCCAAATATTAGCATAAAACATAAAATTATAGGACATGATCTGCATTTTAAAATAAACTTCCTACCTTGTAAGTATAGGAATTCTTTTGTTAGTCCTCAAGACAAGACAAGCCTGTGTTTTAATCCAGAAAGTATGCCTATGGCCATTTCCATATCCCTCAGATTCACTGGAAAAAGATTTCCAAAAACGTGTGTGTAGGTCATCATCAGGAAGACAAAATACAGAAAAATAACCTAAGGGAAAATAGCCTAACTAAAATACAGAAAAATAACCCAAGGGATGACTTTATAAAAAGCCTAAGGAGAAATATTCTATTTCTCTTTTCCCACTCTGCATTTGCTCCCAGAGAGTCATAAAGAAAATAGAGAGAAGACTACCTGTGATTATCACATGCGCAAACATAAACCACCTCGTTGGAAGTCTTTCAAGAAGAGCTAGTGCTTGGTTCTGAGGGATTTTGCTTTACCTGGTTTCCTGAGCTTTTTTTTTTTTCCTTTTTAAAGATTGCAGAAGTCCCAGGAAAAAATTTCAGACATCAAAGGCGTTGTTAACATTGCTGTTATAATTTAAGGCATTATTGACAGTCATGTGGAGCAAATAAGCAAGCAAGCTTTGAAGAAAAAGCACATTTCTTCATAGGTGTCTTGAATTTCTAAAAGAATACTTTTTAATATAGCTTTATGTGGATATAGCTTAAAAATATACAATCTGTTTCTCTAGGCCACCACAAGAACAGGGTTTTAATAGGAATACACACACAGAGACACACACACAAACGTACACATACACATATGTACAGATGCCCCCTGACTTACGATGCAGTTACAATTGGGAAAATCCATCATACATTGAAAATCTCATAAGTGGAAAATGCATTTTATACACCCAGCTTACCAAAAATCATAGCTAAACCCAGCCTACCTTAAGCATGTTCAGAAAACTTACATTAGCCTGCACTTGTGTGAAATCATCTAACACAAAGCCTATTTTATGATAAAGTGTTGAATATCTCATGTAATTGAATACTGAAAGTGAAAAACAGATGGTTGTATGAGTACTCAAAGTATAGTTTCTACTGAATGTGTATCACTTTTGCATCACTGTAAAGTCAAAAAAATCTAAAGTTGAACCGTAATAAGTTGGGGACAATCGGTATACAGTATAGTATTTATATAATTCTGTACTCACACTCCATTACAGGGCTTTAATCCTTCACCTAAAGAGCATTTATCTTAGTCTGTTTCTGCTGCTGTAACAAAATACCGTAGTCTGGATAGTTTATAAGGGTTCCGAAGGCTAGGAAGTTCAAGATCAAGGAGATCAAGGCACCAGCAGGTTCAGCATCTGGTGAAGGCCTGTTCTTGGCTTCAGAGATAGTGCCTTGTTGCTGTGTCCTCACATGAAAGAGAGCAAAAAGTGTCAAAGAGGCTCCTTCAAGCTCTTTCGTAATGGGCATTAGGTGAGCGCTTCCATGACCTAATCACCTCACAAACATTCAAATCATAGCAGCTCTCTTTGCCACCCCTTGAGGAGTCCAGCTCCAGGCCAAAATCATCTGCATGATCTTTCAGGTCTGGCTGTAGACATTCACAAAAGCTTTGTCTGGCAGGCCTCATGGGGGGAAGCTGCCCTCCCCTTCCCAGACCTGGAGCACAGCGAGTGTGTTGCAGTTTTCAGAAGGGAGTTGCAGTCAAAGACTCATGGCCCTACGGTCCACCATGCTCATTTGCTTTCTCCTTCACTGAAGCGCTCCTCTACTTAGCTGTGTTGCAAGAAAACATCAGTAGTGCAGCTTAGCACACACCTAGAGGTATTTTTTTTTTTTTTACTGTGTTTTCAGGAATGGCTTTCCTCTTTTCTTTGAATTTGAAAGAGACCTCCTGTTGGAAGGGCGAGGGGGTGACTTGGGCTCTTTTCTCCACCCCTATCCCTTCCTGACCTCCTTTCTTCCCACCCATGCTTTCATAAAAAGGCAGGAGTCTTTTGTTCAGGACTCCTTAGTGAGATGATCTCCCTTAGTCTGCGCAGATCCTCCTGATGCTTGCCCAGAGCTCTTCTGTGGGGGCACTTTTTGCCTCTTGCCTGCACTGCTGCAGTAAGTGAGCAAAGCCTGGATTGTCACTCTCAGTTTGGCTTGTTGTCCTAACTGGCCACGATTACACTTGACTGTTTAGCACCCCATCCTTAACTATATCCCAATTACTTGTGAACCTCTGCAGAGGTTCCCTCATGTAACGTTCTCTCAACTGCCTTGTGCAGCTTGTGGCTGCCTCTTCTCTGGTTCCCTGCCTGGTCCTGGGGACTGAAAACTGGGAAGAGATCCCTCCTAACTGGAGTCGCTGCTGGCATTAGTGCCATCTCCCAGGAATGGTGCTCCTCCACTTAGCTGGCCTACTGTATCACATCCACCCTGTGGACAACAGAGATATTACTAGTGCTGCCTCTTTTCAATGGTCCTTCTAGTCTGCTCTGGCTGCTGAGCTTTCTTGGGAGGAAGATTCTCTTCCCCAGGAATCTACACGCCAGTATTGAGACTCGCAGCACAGTTGCTTTGTTTGCTTACTGACTAGGGGTTTTATGCAGCGACTCTCCATTTTACTGGAATAGTATTTTGGGACCCTGACACAAAGCAACTGGGGTAAGAGGATCATCTGAGTGATAGACATTTATTGTTCTCAAAATGACTCCTTCCCTGCTACAGCCCAGCATCATTGAACTCCTTTCTGAGAATGGGGTGAATGCCTGCGTAAGACTTTCTTGGCCACTGGTGGTTGCTGCTGTTCGCTGACTCCCTTGATCTCCATTCCATTC
Organism: Sapajus apella; assembly: GCF_009761245.1. NCBI lineage: Eukaryota > Metazoa > Chordata > Mammalia > Primates > Cebidae > Sapajus > Sapajus apella. The sequence continues at coordinate 4,876,048 of NW_022436993.1, read as the reverse complement.
CCCAAACAGGAGAAGCTGGAAAAGCTCAAACTCTATTTCCCAAGGCTTCTTTATCTAAGGTTCTAGATTCCAGGCAGCACTCACCAGCCAGACAAATGAACTGGATGGCAGAAGTGAGGCGAGACTCATCTTCCCGCCAGCTTTGGCTGATTGTGCTGGCAAGGAAGACCGCATGAATTACGGTTGCTCTGCAATGGCGATCTCCTGCTTTCTGGAGGTCCAGGAGCACCTGCAGCAGCTCAGCAGAGGTGTAGCACGATCTGTAACTCAGAGCTCCAGAGGCAGTCTCGAAAGCTGTGGCTGGCCTAGGAGTTCAGCTCTGTATTTTTTTGCATGTCATTTCTGGAGACTCAGGTCAGAACATTTTCCTCTAGATCCCGCAATGATTTTGTGAGCACCCAATTCCTGACAGCATATTACCGCACTCGCAAGATACCTAGAGTAATTTTTGTTGGTTGCACTGACTTTGACAGATACATCGCTCTTAATCAATAGACCCCTGGGATGCAAGTTTAAACTCAAGCTAGAAGATATCCTGTCTCACCTTAACCCACCCATACCACATGTGTAACTAGTTCTCCTTTGAAATATATTTTTTTCCTGCCCAGCCATGAATAGTACATGTCTTCCAATGGTTCTTCAAGAAGATAAATCGCTTAACAGTTCAGAAATAGTTGCAGTAGAACAGTTGCAGTTCTGTACACTTCTCCTTACATCATTGTAATGGGACCTTCCTGGAGGGCATTTTGCCTTGCATTTCTCATTTGCCATGGTCTTTTACACACAAATCTGAGGATTAAGACAAGGTGCCTCTTTTTTTTTTTAAAGCAACTGCAAGTGAAGACATACATACATAATGATTATGTTGGTGGTTTGGATAATGTTTCAAATAATAACTTCCTCCAAGGCAAACTCCATGTGCTGTACAAATCGATGGATTTTTGTTCTGCCAGAGAGGAGCAGGAGAGTCAGGATTGTAGAGTGTGGACTCAGCGCATCTGCCAACATTGCAGCTCTGTGGCAGTTATTTCTGAGAACTCTGCCTTAGGTACTTCTGCAGCAGTGTCAGAGGCATTTTTACTATTTGGTGCTATATTCAATTAATTCAGGAAGATAAAAATATAGCTTAAGACACCGGAATTCTTCTGACTGCCTAAGTCTCTGGCCAAGGTTTCTGTTCTGGCACATTAAAATAACATGACAGCATCAGAAGCAAAACCCCAGGCAAAAAGCAGGGAAGCCAGGGAGCTCCCTCTTTTGAGGGAGCGAAATGGTGTGAGATTTTCAATTTTATGTAGTACCGCTCTTTCCACACTGTATATTCTCAGATGGCATGGGTATTTTGGGTATGTAACCTGTCTGCTCAATGATTTCGGCTGCAGTACTAACTTCATTACTTCAACCTGGCACCTTTGTTGCAGGAAGAGATCAGTAGCACTGCTTAGCACAAACCAAGAGGTTTTCTTTCTTTTTTTTCCCTGCATTTTCAGGAACGGCTTTGCTCTTTTCTCTGTTTCAAAGTGAGAGGCAGTTCACCGTTTTTCCAACAAAGTCAGGGCTCTTTTCTGATTGCTGTTTAATCAGACAATGAAAACTCAGCCAGCATATAAGAGTGGCCATTGGTAGTTACCGCTGGGTAAAGCTTACATAAGTGCCCCTACGCCCTACATTTTATGTGATAAATCTGTGTTCATCCATAAAGTGGTTGGTTATCTAAATGTTGCAGTCTATAATTTGCAAGCTGTCCTTTATGTGGCGGCAAATTATACATTCTCATCTTCTTGTTCAAGTTACTCCTCCTGGACAAAGATATCTTAACCATGCTTAATGCCGGCTGGCTTTAGATGGAAAAGGCTGCAAAGATTACTTTGAATAGTTTGCAACATGAATACAACTTAAGTATCATCCTGCCATTTCTGTATCTCAGAGGCAGGTGGGAAGAAACTGCAGGTGCATCTCTTTGCCAGAATATATAGTAACATATTTTGGGAAGATTGTATAATATAGTGCCCATTTTACCATAGGTTTCATGAGATAATTATAAAGCACTAAAGCAAATCAGCATACTAGACTGGTTGAATATGCTAACATTCTAATTTTTTATAGAGGGTGATTACTGTTATTATTTATAGAGTGCAGTAGGTGTACATAATGCTTTATAAACACGTAGGTGCCCAGAGGTGCCTAAATTCTAATTGCCTGAATTAGACAATCTAAATGAAAAAAAAAAAAAGCTACTCTGCAAAAGTGGAAAGAGACTAGGCATAAAATTGAATTAAATAAGTGTTTATGAAGGACTGAAGAATAAAAGCAAGTGTTCTTTTAGGCTTAGTTGAAGTTGCTCCATAGAAGTCAAGGAGAATTAAAGTACTGTAACTAAACCCACCTAAAAATACTTCCTGAAACCTTTAGAGGAATTCCAATTGGTTACCATAAATTCAGTTCTCCCTGCTTGCTCAGGTCTAGGTTGCATTCCACGGTCCCAGAGCACAACCGATAGGGAGTTCACAAAAAAGGAGGGAAAAGAGGAAGAGTACTGGATTGTGGGCTCTTCACGTGGAGAGGCTGAGTCTGATAGATACAGCCTTTTAAAATCCATTCTCTTGGCTAGAAATTTTCTTGACCCAGTAGTGGGAAAAATGAAAACTTTGCAACTAGCGGCAGTGTTTTCACAGATAAACAAATCTACACATAGAAGCACCGCTTATAAAAACAGGTGATGATCTATGCTTTAGGAAGCCCTTCTTAAAACTTGAACTGGAAACAATGTCCTTTTACTATTGTTCATTAGGTTTGATAATGTCACAAAGATGTTCTTTGATGTCACTGTAGTCCACTTAGGAAGAGTGTTCCATAAATCACAACAGATTCAGGGAATGGTCTATTGTAAATTTCATTCAGAAATCTATGATGAAATACAATTACCATATGTAAATATATGTGTAAGTAAAATGTCATTTTTTAAAATGTAGCAGCCAAGTCCAACTTTCATCACAAAATTATCACTGATCTGTCATTATCCACAAAATAGTTGGTTATCTAAATGCTTCTTCATTAACATTTTAGTATGAAGTTTAACTTGGCACTACCTTGGGAGTACTATATATAAATGTATAATGTCAACTACTTGGTTATGATATTTTTGAAATTTGAATTTATTGAGTTTATCAGTTTAGGCCTTCTTATCAGTTTAGGACTCCTTAAAAATAAATTGGCCACTCAGATTTTTGTGATCGGGGTTAACTCTATCAGATTAGAGGGCACTACACAAGCAGTTCAAATACAAAGCTATTAATATATCATGAAGCATAAAATATTAAGAGCCAAACCAAGTCCTGAGAGAAGTTACAGGCAAATACCAGTGTTTTATTCCAAATTTACTATGCTCTGAAACAAGAGTTTAAAATATTTTGATCATGTTTTTTTAATGATGAACTATTTTAGCTTCCTTTAAATGTCACTCTAGAAACATACATAATTGAATAAATTTATTAAAATAATTTTTGCAATGTGTTGTATATATATGTGTGTATCTGTCTATATACATATATATGCATACATGTATACCTACATATGCAAATACACATATACAGGTATGCTATAAATATATACAAGATAGGTGCAAACTGGTTTTTAGGGGCATACAGGAAGATAAGTCCCATGAGAAATAATTAACTTTTATCCTTATTCTTGTCTTTTTAAAATTTGCTTTTGTGTTATAGAAAAAGAGAAGCTGCCTGCAGGCTAGGGGGAGCTTGTTTTGCTGTGGAGATAGCTTCTAGAAGGAAGGAATTATGATCTGCGATAGTTTTGCCAGCAAGTATTTGCTGGAGAGTTTGGCTTAGAAGTTTAATGGCTATGGAGTATGATGAAAAGCCACTGCAATATTAAAGCAGTTCTCTTCCCACTCCAACACCCTTCTCTTTGTCTCCCAACAGAGCTATTTCTTCCTTGTAAACATGATATTCTGGCTCTATATGTAAGAATTGACGTACGTGTGTGTGTGTGTGTGTGTGTGTGTGTGTGTGTGTGTGTGTGTGTGTGTTATTTTCCACCTTTTCCCTTTATTGTGCTTGATAATTGAAGTACCTGGCCATAGGTTGCTTATGTTTGGGAGCATAGTCACAGACGTTGGCCTTTGGCCTGTTGGGCTATAATTGCAGTGGCTGGACTCTGACTTTCTTCGCACTGATTAGGACAAAGTCCAGGGCACGTTGAGCTAACAGTGTTTCTGAACTCATCAGCAACACATGCATCTACCCAACTTAAATGATGTGCTGCTTCCTAAGCGATGGGAAATATTTGTAATGCACTTTGGCCAGTGCTTCTGAGGTCCAAACCCAAAACTTTTTAAAACATGCATATGTTAATAGACCAATGTGAAAGAAATCTCATAGGTTAAGGGCAGCAAATGATGTTTCTGTGAACAGTTAAAATTTTACTCAGATTGAGTCACTGTTTAGTCATTGGTAGTTATTGTTTTCAGCGTTTGCTTTTTCCTCTCCTTTTCTTTCCTCTCTCTTTTCTCCTTTCCATCTTTTACATTTCATATATATACACATATGCATGTGTATGTATGTGTACATATGTGTATGTAATACACATATTTGTTTCACATATATGCTATAGGGTTCAGCGTAAAACAAATACTAAAATGTAGTTGTTTTGGCGGGGTGTGGTGGCTTACGCCTGCATTCCCAGCAGTTTGGGAGGCCAAGGGGGGTGGATCATGAGGTCAGGAGATTAAGACCATCCTGGTCAACACTTTTTCTACTAAAAATACAAAAATTAGCCGGGTGTGGTGGCACTTGCATGTAATCCCAGGTACTCCAGAGGCTGAGGCAGGGGAATCTCTTAAACCAGGGAATTGGAGGTTGCAGTGAGTCCGGATTGCGCCACTGTACTCCAGCCTGGTGACAGTGAGACTCCATCTCAAGAAAAAAAAAAGTAGTTATTTTATACTCTTTAAATAAACAGTTCAGTCAACATATATTTATTAAGTGCCTGCCGTTTACACCAGGCACTGCACTGGGTCCTAAGGAAAGAAAAACAAAATTCCTGCCCTTGGAGGAGCTTATAAGTTGAGAAGGAAGGCAGTCATGCCATCAACCAATCACTTCAGGATGTCAAAATAGTTGTAGAGTTGTGGACAGAATGCAGTGGGAAATAGGGAAGAAACACTTAGGCTTGCCACATCAAATAAGCATTACTTACCGTGGCATGGCAGCCAGGCTGATACCTGCTAATACAGCATTACTTATTTGCTGCATCAAACCCTTGGAAGGAAAACTGTGACCCAACAAAGATGGTTCATGTGTACCAGCGTAGCTGCCCCTTGACAATTTTGTTTTCAAATCATGCCTTAAATCTGTCAATGACTTGCCTATTCCCTCACTATTAATCTGAATTAGCATTTTCAGGAACAGTGATTCCTACTGCAAAATTGCTGCTTTTTGAAAGACGCAGAGCTAGGAACTAGTTATGTAATTCTTTCATGATGTCAGGGTGCTCTCACATTTGCACGTTAAAAAATAGGCTGATTATGGTTGCAAGAAGCCTTCTGGGCGATGAATCTACACCCTTCTCTAATACCCCTTTGATCTAATTAGAAGCTGGGCAGTACTTTACTTATTTTAATTATACTATTTATTCCTGAAATCTAATGCATAGTTAAGGATATCCATAATTTTGTCTAATTAGCTAGAATTGGAATTTTCAAATGTGAGAATGTTTTAGATTATTAAACCTAAAACAGTGGGCTAGGGTATCAGTCTTGCTTCTATTTTGTTAAGCTTCCATTTGAGAATCAAGAGTGTAATGCAGCTTTCTGCTGCTTCAGCCAGGTCTGAACCTACTTCAGTAACTTTTTAAAAGTTGTAAAAAGGAGTTTGTGGATTGGGAATAATTTTACTCCTTTCCCACTTCCCACTCTACTCTTTCCATTAAAAATATTTTAATGAATAAAAAGTCATCTTCGCGAGTAAACAGTGTCTGGATTCAGGAAGCAAGAAGCTTGCAGTTAAAAACCGTTGCCACTCGACGGGGGCAGAATTGCTCGCTGCGCTGGAGATCACTGCAGAGCGGGCCTGACGCCTCAATGCTGACAGCGGATCTGGCGCGGGCTGGGGCGCATTGCACATTCTGCTCTAGCCGGGAGGCGGCGGGCGGGCAGCTTCGGGTTGTGCACTGGGCGGCAGGGAGGGATGCGCAGAAGGCGCACGGAACCAGGCATTCAGCCTCAAGGATAGCTGGGTCTCTGCTAAGGGACAAACGCTCCAGGAACAACCTCTAGCCATCCCAGCACCACCCAAAGAACCTTCCTTGGGCGCTTTCGCAGAAAGTTCCTTCTATTTTTGGCCCCCAAGACAATTTCAGAGAACCAGTAAAGTTGGATGACAACCTGAATCGCTTTCTAGTGTAAGGTCCCCCGGGGAATGGCAAAACTCAAAATGTAGCCTCACTGATGACCTCAAAGAGCTCTACCTGGAGTTGTCACCCCTATGACTGACCTCAGATGCAGGACCCAAGGGCGGGGCCTCTTGCATCTCGAATCCAGCCTCAGCCTGGAGCCCTTTCACTTGCACCGGGTGCTTTAACTCAACTTGTGGGGGAGGTTCATGCAGGGAGGGAAGTCAGGTGGGAAAGGCTGGCTCCTTTGATCTCTTTGCAGCAACTTGGTAGACAGGGGCCCCAGGCTGGAGGTTTGCTCCGAGTAGACGTGAGGCGCCCTTGGCTTACCAAAGCTGGGTGCCTTGCGGGGAGCCTGCCGCGGGGGTGGAGGTTGAGAGGATTCTGAGCTCTTCTTCCCCAAGCCTAACTCCTTCCTACAGGAGCGTGGAAACCAACTCTTCCACATCGTCTACCTGACTCTTCCCCCCTAAACCTCTAGCGCAGCATTTGAAAGGCATCCTGTACAGCCTCCAACTTTGGGGAAAGAGAGTGCCCATCTCCCACTCTCCCACTGCCCGTCCCGCCTTCTTCCCTTTTCTGTGGTCGCCTCGGAACTCTGCTTCCCTGCTATCCCCTCCCCGACCTGGAAGCGAGCGCCCCCGGCTGTTCAAGGCAGCCCCTCGGCGCGCGTTTGCTGGGAGCCCTGTCTCTGGCTCCTCATAGGATCCAGCTGCGGTTCCCATCCGTCCCCAGTCCTGCGGGGCACACGCGCGCCTGCACAAGCACGCGCTTACACTCCCGCTCACACTCGCGCTTTCTCCCTCCCTGCACCCCACCCTCCGCGCAGCTCCTCCGCGGGGTGGGGGGTGGTGGGGGTGACGTCAGGACTGCAGTCCAGAGGACAGCGGCTGAAGAGGGCTGCGCGCTCCTCGCCCAGCAAGCGGGAGGCGCACTCGGGCCGCCGCCGCCGCCGCCGCCGCGCTCCTCCCCCTCCTCTGCACCCGCTGTCAAGCTGCCCGCCCGAGGGGGAGCCTCGAGAGCCTCCAGGTGAATTGAAAGTCGTTTCCGGGGGAGAACGGAGAGGGTGCTGCAGTCCTGGCATGCCCTGAAACTGCAAGTCGGACAGAAACGACCCGGCGGAGGAGCAGGGCGCGCAGCGCTCTGCGCAGCATCCCGGGGCTGCTGGAGGCGGCCACCGCTCGTCTGGCAGCCGGGAGCGGCGGCGGGACCAAGGCCCCGGACACGCTCGCCCAGGAGAGACCCCTTCCCCCTCTCTTGCGCATTTCGCAGCTGCGCTGGTGTGAGGCAGGCGAGCGCGGTGGCTCCAGGTCGTCGCGGAGCAGCTGCCAGTGGAAGAGCCAGGAGAGGCGAGGGGGCGGCAGCCTCGGCCCGAAGTAAGTGCAGAAGTTTGCGTCGGTTGCCCCGCCGCTCCCCCAGCGCGAGTGGGAGGCACATTTTCTCCCCTCCTTGGCTAAGGGAACAGAGGGGAGACTTATGAGGGAGGCTTGCGCGGGAGAGCAAGTGAGCGTTTCCGGAGAGGGCAAGGACCCCCCAGGCGGGCCAGGCCGGGAGGGGTCCCGGTGCAGTGGTGGGGGTGCCAAAAGGGGTAGGCTCCCAACTGGAAGGAGGGACTGGAGAGGAACCGGACCCCGGGGATCTCAGAAAGGGAGGGATGTGGGGAGAGTGAAGGTGGAGGCAGTCACACCTATCTTGGTGACCTTGGGGTGCCCCCCTGGAGTGGCGATCCAGGGGCTTATATGGGCGCGACTAGGATGTTGCCTGGTTTCTAACTCGGGGGTGCGAAGAGGGCATCGCTCTTCCTGAGGTCTGGAAGACGGGGAAAGAGGAGAGAGAATCCGTCCCGAGACAGGATGGAGGGTGGAGGCCCCGGGGAGTTTGGAACTGGTGGTTCGGAGTGGGAGGTTTGGGTCTTCTGAGACGCTCCAGCCTCTACGGCGGCAGTAGAGGTCGAGGGAGGAGGCACATGTGACACTTCGGGTCGCTACAGTTGATGTCGGGCGCCTTTGGAACCTGGTCATTAATTCTTGTCATCGGGAGGCTTTGCGGAGGGCGACAGCACCCGGGAGCAGGGTGAACCCCCGCAGCTGCCGGCCTCCCGGCTGGCTGCGCTCCCCGCGCCGTCGCTGGTCGTCTGAGTCCCCGGACTGTCCTGAGTTGCTGCGAGGGGGGGAGAGACGCAGTATGTTCAAAAGAAGACCCTCGAGACTCCCTACATTCTGCTCACTTCTTTTCGGGGGCATGTTCAGCTCTTTTGGGCTCTTTCTTTCCTAATTGGGATTCTTCCAAGGAAGCGTTCTTCTTTAACTGGCCCTACTTCTAATAAGAGAAAAAAGTTAGTGGAATCTGCTGCGCTCGTTTTAGGGTCAGAGCCCTGCAGAGGGCAGGCGAGGACGGCGCGGGCCAGCTCACCCACCCTGTTCTCACCTGGGGAGATCTCTCAGGAATTTGATATTAAATTTGATGACATTATCCTAGGAAAGTGGCGAAGGCATCTTCTCTGAGAGTAGGACTTTCTGCTTAGAAAATGGAAATCCCACTTAGCTTCTGATACCAAGGCCACACTTTGGAGAGAGAGGGAGATAGTTAATGAAAAACTGATAGCATCGAGCTGAAGACAAAAGTCATTTGTAATGCATCCTGGTCACCTAATTTCACTCTATCCCCGCAAAACACTTTATGGGGACCAACTATGTATGTGCCAGGCATTGTGTTAGATGCACGTGCAACAAAGATGATTCATGTGTGGTCTCAGCGTTCTGGGAGCTTACAGTCTGTGCTAGAAGTGGTTTGGAAAGAAGGTGGAGAAAATGCTTGCTCTACAGGGAAGGGCAGGTGCTACCTGGTTTTAACCACAATAAATCACACTCCCAGCTCATTAAGTGTGTGGTCCGATATTTGCTACTTGGTATCCTCCTTGAAGGCAGGATTCTGTTATTTGTCTTTGATTGCCAGAGGCCACCACTGCACCGGAACATAGTAGGTCATCAGCAAGTACTGTTAAATGAATAAATGAATGAATTATGCATAAAGTATCCTAATGAAAGCTATCGTGCTAGGGGAGCATGTAAAGAAGAGAATGAAATAAAGGGAATTGGAGAAGGCGAGAGGGAAGAGGAAATAAGGTTCATGAACATTCGAAAGTTTATATTCTTAAACAAGTGTTTTCCATGTTTATGCAATGGAAATTATCAACACCCATCTCAGTTCTCTATGAAATACGTGCATCTCTGAACATTTAGATTGTAAATGCCATTTTTAGAGCAGAGTCTCTGTTAACATGCCGTGCAGAGATCATAATGCCCTGCTCATGCGCTGTTGATAATTCGATGACTGGAATGTGTCTTAAGTAGTGAGGCCGATGAGTAAGAAATACTTTAGGATCACCATAAGAATTCCTTCACGTATCTAATAATATTTTGCTACAAATGTATGAATTTGTACCTTGTACTTTAAACACACTTAATTTAAACTTGATTAAAATATGCATATATCGATTTTACTAGTGAAGATTAAACACATATATGCAAGACTCCTTGGTTTTATCAATTGAGCCCAAGTCACTATTGCATTAAGGTAGAAGGTAACAAATTCCAAGGTGGGTAATAAGGATTCCAGCCTCCCTACCCCCTGCCAAATTTAGTTTTGTTATTTCAGAAGGCTAAGCCCTTTTTTTTTTCTTTTTTAAAGTGTACAACAAGTCCAGATACAGTAGCTCACTCCTGTAATCCTAGCACTATGGGATGCCGAGATGGGTGGATCGCTTGAGCTCTGGAGTTTAAGACCAGCCTAGGCAACATGGGGAAACTCATCTCTACTAGAAATTAAAAAAAAAAAAAATTAGCTGGTGAGATGGTGCACACCTGTGGTCCCAGCTACCTGGCAGGCTGAAGTGGGAGGATTGCTTGAGCCCAGGAGGTTGAGGCTGCAGTAAGCTGAGACTGTGCCACTGCACTCCAGACTGGGTGACAAAATCAGACCATGTCTCAAACAAAACCACAAAAACAAACAAAAAAAGTGTATACAACAAAACTACTTACTTCGCACTGCTTTTTCAGTGTTTATCAATGATAATTATAACTGAGTAATTTGAGTGAAGAGCTTACAGTATAGGCAATAATACTGGTTTTAGTTTTTGGAAACGTCTCAGGGCGATGTGATTTGGGACCGTTTGTAGAATTTTTGTGTACCTTATTTTCTCTACTTACGAAATGGGATTATTGTACTTTTTAGTTAGGCATTGAAAATCAAAATATGTTGATGTAGAGCGTTGCTTCACTTTGGGCTTTGTATTCTGTAGTTAATGTCATTAATTTAGTATATCAACACTGACAAGAAATGTATAATTAGTGAATAGGAGAAAAATAGTATATTTTCCATTATTGAGTATCTTGCAGATATTTTTAAGATATCAGAGCTCTAGGAAGAGTATTCTGATCGTGGATATTTATGGTGGCTTAAAATTTATTTTTTTACAAGTAAATGTAAAAAAATACTACAAATGGTAGCTAAACTTTGGAATTCTTTAACCAAACATTAAGATGTTTCTTCTGGTGTAGATATTTGATTTGGATTATTTCCAGAACTGCATGGTCAGATCAAATGACTATTTGAATGAGTCTTGCAAATTTGGCAAGAAGTTCACTCTAGGAGGCAAAAGTTTACTTTGGAAATTTAGTTAAGGGACAGAAATGCTGAGGTTATAGGAGTGTGGGGTCATAGATTACCGAGTTTAGAAAATAGCCTCGTTTGCAGATAAGAAAGCTAGAGCCAAAATAGTGAAGGGTCTACATTTCCCAGGGTCACATGCAAATGTGTGAGTCCCTTATGTTGCCCGTTGGAGGCTTGAGAGAAAATCCCACACTCAGGATACCTTAACACAGGGGCTGTCTAAGGATCTGCTATCTTTTTTTTTTTGTCTTTTTGAGACAGGGTCTTGCTCTTTCAACCAGGCTGGGGTGCAGTGGTGTGATCTCTACTTACTACAGATTCCACCTCCTGGGCTCAAGCAGTCCTTTGACCTTAGCCTCCCAAGTAGCTAGGGCTGTAGGTGTGCACCACCATGCCTGGCTACTTTTTGTAGACACGGTTCCTGCCACAGACTCCAAAAGTGCTGAGATTACAGGCATGAGCCACTGCACCTGGCTGAATCTGCTATCCTTGAATTTGTCTTCTCTCTCATTCCCTCCAGCTCACACTCTCCCCTTGCCCCCATCTCTGAGAGAGGTCTCCCATGCCCACCCCCTACTTTCACTGCTCCTGCTGCCTGATCAGGTCCTTCTGAGGACAGAGCAACAAAGGACTTGGCTGGGGTCCTGTGGCTCTCAGCCTCAGACAGGGGTCTGGTCCTAGGCAGAGCTGTGAAGTCATTGAAGCTTGGACTGGGTGTTCTCCACATCTTCTTTCTTGCATGTGGACACCAATGTACACCAAAGAATCATGGTTTCAGAGCCAGAAGGGGCTTCAGAGACCATCTGGTCCATCCTAGAGATGAGGGAACTTGGACCCAAAAAAGGTTCTGTAGTGGTCATGTCACAGCCATGGTCAGGACTTCCTGGGTGGCATTGGTGTTCCCTTTGACCACTTGTGCTCTCTTCTCCATCTGATGGTGCTGGCATCTGATCGCTCTATAAAGTGAGCATGTGGGCTCTGGAAGGAGGCACCTGTGTTAAGTTCCAACCCTGTATCTCCCCAGCTATGCACCTATGGGCAAGGTATTGAAGTTTTCCAATACTCCCCTTTTCTTTTTTTTCTTTTATTTTAGCGACTGGTCTCCCTTTGTCACCCATGCTGGAGTGCAGTGGTGCAATCATAGCTCACTGCAGCCTTGAACTCTTGGGCTCCAGTGATCCTCCTACCTTGGCCTCCCAAAATGCTGGGATTACAGTCATGAGCCAGCTGTCCCTTTATTAATAATTTTTTATTCGGTTTTATAACTTAATACCTACATACAGATATAGACGTATTTGCATAAGCATTTGTTAATTGCTTTTCTCCCAGATCATACATTTTAGAAGGGAAGGAACCAAGTATTTCTTGATCACTACACATCTAAGACCTAGCACACTGTTTGGCCCACAGTGGACACTTGATAAAAATTTGTTGAATAAAAAAATGAATGAAAATGAATGAATGAATAAAAGAATGATTGAATGAAGTATACATTACTTAGATAGAACTGGAATCTTAATCATGAGAGTCACATCCTTCTAAAGATTCTAACTCTGAAGTACTGTTTCCTTTGCTAACTTTACTTTCTGGATAGATGTGAATATGCCTGATTCCCACTTCTCTTACTTATTCCTTCTCTCAGTAAGTGGCAGCCCCATTTTTTTGTGATTGCTTGGCCAAAAACCTCAGAGTCATCCTCTCACAGAAAGCATTCAACTTAATAAATCCTGCAGCTAGGCTTTCATTATATAATCCAAATCTGACCAGTTATCACCATGTCCCTTGCTAGCAACCAAGACCAAGCTGCCATCATTTCCCTGAATTATTCCAGTGACTTCCTCACCTCTCTCTGCTTCCATCCTTGTACCACCCCCAAAGTCTAGATTCTGTACACAGACAGAGCAGTACTACTAACATATAAGGCAGACAATGTGACTCCTCTGCTTAAGTTTTATAATAGCTTCTCATTTCTCTCATAGTAAAATAATAATAATAATATGCTCTTATAATTAACTATAACATTCTACACTACCTACCTGCTCTGACCTTCTGATTTCTCTTCAAATTTCCTCTTTAATCACATGCTTCCCCCACACTGCCATCTTCCTGTTCCCATCACACACCACACTTTCTGTCATCTAAGTAACTTTGAACTTCTTCAGATACCTGCTTGACTCCTCCACTTCCTTCAAATGTTTTCTCGGGTTCATCTTTTCAATAAGGTCTTTCTTGGCTACCCTGTTTTAAAGTACACCCCTCTAACTTTCTATCCTTTTTTGCATTAATTTCTCTCTTTTTTTCTTTTTCTCAGAAAGGAAGTCCTAAGGTTGAGCCAGAGCATTCATTTCTTTTTTAGCTCTTGTGGTTATAAGAAATTCCATATATTTGATTCACGTCTTTTGCATCTTTTGTTTCTCTCCCTTACCAGAAGGTAAGCTTCATAAAGGAAGATTTTTTTTTCTTTTTTGCTCATTTCTGAATACCCAGTGGTGAGGACAATGCTTGCCACATAAGAGGTAGTCTGTAAATATTTGTTGAATAAATAAATGGGAATAAAATAGTACCTATATCATAGGGTCTTGTTATGATTACATGAGTGTTTAGCATAGTGCCTGGCATTGGGTACATGCTTATTTAATATAAAACATTATTATTATGGTGTTGTCTCAACTCTCCTGGCATTTCAGTCCCTCTTTTGGCCAGAATTGTGGTCAGAGGCAGAACTCTTCTAGAATCCTTAATACTATTTTTGGAAATGACTTTGAAGAAGTCCCAATGGCTGTTTACATCTGGTGCTGGAGATAAGTAGGAAATAAATAGAGTTATTTTTCCAAGATACGGAGTAATCCTCTCTGTGAAATACTTTCTGTCTTGGGGATGCTGGAAGGTTGCAGTTGTGCATTTCATTCTCAGGGTGAGAGAGCCACATTCTATCATGATATCCACGCAAGTCCTCTTCAAATGGGTTAGCCACCTGTGTTGGTTTTTCACAACTTTCCTGTCTCTCGCTGTTGGGTTTGCCTCTTGCTGGTCTTAACATGAGGGTTCTCACTGATGGCCTCCTGAACCAACAAAGTTTAGCTGGAGGAGTTGTGAGGTCGTATCAATTAACCAATGAAGCATTACATGAAAAAATAAAAAACAAATAAAATGACCCCTGTAAAGCCCTCCCTAGGGCTAGGAATAGCCTATATAAATAGCCTAAATAAATACTCCTTAATTGCTTAATAATAGCCTGTAGCTGTTTAAATACCCTGTTGGCTGGGTTGATGGGATATTTTTACAGCTTTACCAGGACATTGTGAGCAGATATTGTGTGTATGTGTTAAAGTTTAGTACCTTATTACATTTCTGTATAAATTAGCATACTAAACTATACAGATCATAATTCCTACTAGCTCAAAGCAGTCAAATTTTAGAAGTTGATTCCACAAATAGTGCCTTCAGTCCCAAGTGTTTACAATGGTTTTGCTTTACCAGAGAAAAATATCACATTGTGCCCATTTTTCACGCTAGAAATAGAAAGAGAGCCTTGGGTTTAGTACTTGTAGGTTACCAGGTCTTTTCTTAGCATGCTCCGTGACCTTGTCCAATTTCCATTAGTTTAGTCTGGCTTTTCTGGAGCCAGGAAAAGTTACCACTGCAGCGGAAACGGGGCCAACAACCTTGAAGTGCAGCATATCTATGAGAAATTCATTTTCTTGTAACTGTAAAAGAGATGCAGACAGAACAACTCTTTAGGGGAGAGGGAGACAAGAGATGAGAAGAGACGAGAACAGAGAACTTGGGGTGGGTGGAGAAATATGGACTCCAGATATAATCATAAAATGAAACAATGAAATGACAGAGGGAGTGAGTTTGTAAACAACTGGGGCACATGTTTTTTCTTTTGTCTAGTTCATAAACACATTTTGCTCTGAAAGTTCTTTATAAGTAGGTTGTTGGGAAATACTTTCTAATAGAAACAACATTATATGTGGAATGTAGGTTTCCAGCTGCCTTGGGCAAAACCTGTTTAATTCATGGCTCAGCATTCAAAAATAATACTATAGTTTGCTTTTTCATATGGGAAAATGAGTCTTAATTTGTAATTAGTAAATTGCCATCATATTACACCATGAAGATTCAGGTTGGGATTTTTGTAAGTAATCTCTCCCTTTACTCCTTGGTAGTTTATTTAACAGAACAAGAGAACACACACACACACACACACACACACACACACACACACAAACACACACACACAAATATTGTATTTTGTTTGTGTATAATACATATATAAAATATACTCTATATAATCATCCTATTGAATAGACAAGATTGAATCCACTTATTTGCCACCTTTTAAAAATTATAAACACTATTAAGTTAATAAAATGTAAATAAATACGATATATGACCAATGTTACATACGTACATATTGAAACTTAAAACTCCTGTAAGACACATCTCAGCATTTCTGTATCCATCAATGTCATTCGTGGTTTCTGAGGTCCTCTCCTTGTCTCCTACCCTGAGGCCTCTGCAGAGACCCATTCTGCACAAGAGGAGGGTGCTTTGCTTGTTGGAAACTCACTGTGAATTCTCATCTCAGTTTTCTCAATGTCACCCGTTAGACACTGGCATCTAATACACCTTTACAGAAAAGGCAAAGCAGCGATCATTCCTTCTCTGGTTGTCTTTCTTCTCCCTCTGCATTCTGGTCCCTTGGGCTCCTTGATGCAAAGTGTGACCAGCCTTCCCTCTAGTGGTGATTAAAAAATCTTCCCTCCATGCCCTGGCTAATGCCAAGAACTTGTTTTCATCTGCTATAGTCCTGGCAAGTGGGCTGGGCACTTCTCCTTCCCAGCAGTCTCCAGAGATCGAGAGTGGAGACCCTTCTGGCGGTCACCCATATGCATAGAGCAGATGTCCCAGCAAAGAAGGTACAGTGTGGGAGTGGTGGTGGGAGGATCAGACAGTCACCGTGAGAGTCTTTGGTTTCTTTTCTTTGCAAGGCCAGGACGTTGTCCTACGTACTTCCCGATCCACCCCTAGCTTTATGCCATGGCATCCCACCTGCAAATTCCCTGTGGGCCAAAAATCTATCTCTAAGCTTCTTCCCTGCTTTCTGATTTCTGAAAAGTACAAGGATGACAAGATTTTCTGAAGGTTTTTATTTAGAGATTTGCTGGCTCTCTGCAGGGGGAAAAAAGCCCTGATTTGTACTGTTTGCCAATTTCTGTTTTGTAAATATTTCTGCTGTTGCCAATTACAACATGACATCAACTGGGTTGATGTCAATTTAACAACTGGCTCTCGTGAATATGTACAACCTGGTGCCCATACTGCACTGTTTTCACTGCTAACAATGATGTAAAAGAAAGGATATGTTTGCCTCTTGTTCTTTCTCATCCTTCTGCCCTCTTCTTCTAGGTAAATGTAGAGAAAACAAAAGATATAGATTAGGGGGTCAGTAAACTTGTTCTATAAAGTCCCAGAGAGCAAACATACTTTAGACTTTGCAGTCCACACTGGTTTTTGACACACAGTCTTTTTTAATTTTAAAAAGAAGCCATTTGAAAATGTAAAAACTCCATTTTGTTTTGGTATTGCCAAAGAGCAATACCAAAACAAAAAGCAGGTTGAGAGTTAGGTTGGGTTTGTGGATCTTCATTTGCTGATCCTTGGAATAGAAGATCAGGGTGGGTCTTTGGAAACACAAATTTCAGAGGACTGGTGTGATATATACAATATTATATATGTATACATATAGATATGTATGCATATACATAGATGTGTGTGTTTGTACTATGTATTATGCATACACACGAACATACACATATATGCATATATATATTTCAGAGAAAAAGTCCAGACTGAGTAGATTATTGTGAGGATTTCCCTGTAGAAAACTCCCAGGCTGGGGTCTTTATTGGGAGAATTGGGTCTTTGAGAGTGGAGATGAGGAGATGTAAGGACACAGGGTGGTGAGCTGGTGAGCTCAATGGTGCATAAGGAGAAATGTGACCTCAGGGTGTCTTTTTGCTTTCCTTCCTTCCTTTCTCTTTTTAAAAAACAGGTTTGTTGAGATGTAATTCACATAGTATAAAATCCATCCATTAAAAAAGTATAGTTCCATTTTTAAAACATATACATAAGGTTGTGTGACTATCACCACTATTTAATTTTAGAACACTTTTATCTCCCCTAAAAGAAACTCCCCTATCCATTAATTGTGGTTCCCTTCTTAGCTTCCAGACTGTCAGCCACTGAAAACTGCTCATCTACTTTCTGTTTCTATGAATTTGCTGATTTGGGACACTTCATATAGATGGCTTCTTTCACTCCACATAATGTTTTAAATGTTCATCTGTGTTGTAGCATGTGCCAATAATTCCTTTCCTTCTATTGCCAAATAATAGTTCATTGTATGGATATATCATATTTTATTATCCATTTATCAGTTGATGGTCATCTAGGTTGCTTCCAGTTTTTGGTTATGATGAATAATGCTGCTATGAAGACTAAAATACATATCATTATATGCGCATATGTCTTTATTTCTCCTGGGTAGACACCTGGTAGTGGAGTTGCAGGGTGATATGATAACTGTGTTTAGCATTTTAAGGAATTGTCAAACTGGTTTCCAGAGCAGCTGCATTATTTTACATTCTTGCCAGCAATGTGAGGGTTTCATTTTCTTCACATCCTTGCCAATACTTATCTGTTTTTTTTGAGTATAGTCATCTTTATGGATTTGAAGTGGTATCTTGTGGTTTTGACTTGCATTTCCCTAATGACTAATGATGTTGGGCATCTTTTCATGTGCTTATTGGACATTTACAGATCTTCTTTGGAGAAATGTCTATTCAAATTCATTGTCCACTTTTAAATTTGGTCATTTGTCTTTTTATTATTGAGTTGTAAGTGTTCTTTATTTTAGATACAAGTCACTTGCGACTATTTTCTCTCTTCCTGTAGGTTTTCTTTTCACTTTCCTGATGGCTTATTTTGCAGCACAGAAGTTTTAAAATTTTGATGAAGTACAATTATGTTTTTTCTTTTGTCACTCGTGCAACAAATGCAGATTTATTAAGATTTATTTCTGTGTTTTCTTCTAGGAGTTTTATAATTTTAGCTCTTTCTTAATTTGTCTACAATTTAAGTAAAGATATTTGTATATGGTGTGAGGAAGGAGTCCAACTTTATTTTTAATGCATGTGGATATTCAGTTGTCCCAGTAACATTTGTGAAAAGTAGTCAAATTGTCTTGACACCTTTGTTGAAATCAATTGACTGTAAATGTGACTCTAATTATTTCTAGAGTCTTAATGTTATTTCATTGATTCGTATGTTCACTTTTATGCCACTACTACCTTGTCTTGGATACTGTAGCTTTGAAATGAGTTTTTAAATTGGAAATTGTGTTATTCAGCTATGTTCTTATTTTTTAAAATTGTTTTGGCTGTCTCAGTATTTAAGTTTTCACATACATTTTAGGGCCTGCTTATCAATTTATGTAAAAACCAAAAAAAGCCAGCTGGGGTTTTGGTAGGAATGGTGTTGAGTCTATAGATCAATTTGGGAAGTAATATCATCTTAACAATATCAATTCTTTTGACACATTAGCACAGGATGACTTTCCATTTATTAAGGTCTTTATAAACTTTTTTCAACAGTGTTGCATAGTTTTAATAGTATACATTTTGCATTTATTTTGTTAAATTGATTTTTAAGTGTTTTAGATGCTATTGTAAATGGAATTGTTTGCTTAATTTGATTTTTGAATTATTCATTGCTAGTATATGAAAACACAATTGACTTTTGTATATTGGTCTTATGCTCTGAAACCTTGCTGAATGATTGAACAATTTTATTGTTTTAATAGCTTCTTGGTAGATTTATAAAGGATTTTCTCTATACATGATCATGTCATCTGTGAATAGAAAGTTTTATTTATTTATTTCTAATCTAGATGTGTTTTTCTCCCTCTTTTTTGCCTAATTGTCCTGGCTAGATCCTGTAATACAATGTTAAACAGAAGTAGCATAGGTGGACATCCTTGTCTTGTTCCAGAGCTTAGAAGTAAAAGCACCCAGTCTTCCACCATTAAGTATAATGTTAGCTGTAGGTTTTTCACAGATACACTTTGTCAGGTTGAGGAAGTTCTCTTTCTCTTCCTACTTCGTTGAGTGTTTTTTTATTATGAAATGGTATTGGATTTTTTTAAATTGCATTTTAGGTTTTGGGGTACATGTGAAGAACATGAAAGATTGTTGCATAGGTATATACGTGGCAGTGTGATTTGCTGCCTTCCTCCCCCTCACCTATATCTGGCATTTCTCCCCATGCTGTCCGCCCCAACTCCCCATCCCCTGCTGTCCCTTCCCTATTTCCCCCCAACAGACCCCAGTGTGTAGTGCTCCCCTCATATTGGATTTTTTGAAATGCTTTTTCTGTGTCCATTAAGATGATCATTTGGTTTTTATCATTTATTCTATTAATATTATATATTAATTTGGATACTAAACCAACCTTGCATTCTTGGGGTAAATTCCACTTGGTTATGCTACACAATCCTTTTTATATGTTGCTGGACTTTTGAGAATTTTTGTTTATATTCATAAAAAATAATGGTCTGTAATTTTCTTGTGATATTATTGTCTGGTTTGGGTGTCAGGATAAAAGTGACTTCTCTCCTATTTTTCATGATTAACACTGCTGTTCCAGGCACTTTTGGGACATGTAAGGTGAAGAGAAGAGAAGGGAGTCTAAGGCTGATAGTGAGTTCCAGTTAGCAGTATGGAAGAGGGGAGGAAAACCCTAAATAGATTCCATAGATGACCAAGGATTCTTGGCTGCCACATGGACATCAGGCTGGGGACCTGTTTTTGGGTATATCCTATGTGAAGAATGTGTTCTGTTCTGTTCTTTTTATACACATATTCATTCAGAATATTTGTTGATCACCTGCTAATAAGAAGTAAAACTTATTACCAATAAGTTTAAATAGACCTGACTCCTGTCCTATGACAACATATAGGTTAAAGGGGTAGGAAGACACAATATAATAATTACAAACTAAATATAAAATTACAGCTATAATTTGTATGATGAAGGAAAGATTTGTGGTACTGTGAGAGGATATAATATGGGGTTTGCTCTGGTGTTCTGGTGGTGGGAATAACATCCCCCAAAGCCCTGCTTTAGGAAGAAGGGATGGAAGGCAAGTGCTGGGGGAGCACGTAGAGCAGGAGGAAGAGAAATTATGGGAAGGAGAAAGTAGATAGAACCAGGCTGCCAGCAGCCTGGAAGTCTGGTGATAGGCCCATGTCATTATCCTCAGAGCAGTGTGTTTTTGCCTTTAAAATGTCTTTTTCTGAAGAACTGGGGACCATTGCCTAAATGAAATCACCCAGAAACAGAAAGTCAAATACTAACTTATAAGTGGGAGCTAAATAATGGGCACATACAGGGTGGAATAGTGAACACTGGAGACTCCAAAAGGTGACAGAGTGGGAGGGAGTGAGGGTTGAAAAATTGCCCATTAGGTACAATGTTCATTACTTGGGAGATGGGTCTACTAAAAGTCCAGAATTTACCACTACACTATATATCCTTGTAAGAAAACTTCACTTGTACCTCCTAAATCTCTAAAATAAATATTTTTTTAAAGGCAAAAAATAAAACGCCTTTGTCTGGATTCATCTGTCTTATTTTGGTTTCAGGTATTTCCTAAAGAAGAAACTGTCATTCACTATTTCTTCTCTTTCCATTCCAGTTTTTTATATTTTTGAGACTCAAAGTGGAGGCAAGAGAGAAATGGAATTGAATGGAGGATTAAAAAAATGCTTTTAAAAAGCTGGTCATAGAGGAAAGGAAGGGAGAAAAGCAGGGTTTATTAGTCCATTTTCATGCTGCTGATAAAGACATACCTGAGACTGAGCAATTTATAAAGAAAAAGAGGTTTAATGGACTCACAGTTTGACGTGGCTGGGGAGGCCTCAGAATCATGGTGGAAGATGAAAGGAACTTCTTACGTGGCATCAGACGAGAGAATGAGAGCCAAGTCAAAGGGCTTTCCCCTTATAAAACCATCAGATCTCGTAAGACTTACCTTATTCACCCCATGAGAACGGTCTGGGGAAACCACCTCCACAATTCAGTTATCTCCTACCAGGTCCCTCCCGCAACATGTGGGAATTATGGGAACTACAATTCAAGATGAGATGTGGGTGGGTTTATAGACTAACCCTATCATAAGTTTGTTGAACAGCAGCAGAAGGAGGGGAGCCAGAAGAAACAGGAGCATACATCTGTCTGGTTCAACCCCCTAATTTTACCAGTGGATGCCCTGAGGCTCAGAAGCACTGGGTGACATCCTGGCTCACAGAGCCTGAGGTGGCAGAGCCAACGAGGGAGCCTCAGTGTCCTCACTTCTTTTTGAGTGCTCTTTCCTCTGGCCCTCACTCTTCCCCAAGCTGAGCTTTAAAGGACAGGAAGAGCGAGGGGAATAGGCCAAGTAGAAGAGGCCTGATGCGCACAGGCCTTGAGGCAGTCCTTCCCGAAAGTCACTCTGGTTGGAGCACCATGAGTGACCAGAAGATGGTGAGGAATGCAGTGGAAGAGCTGGGTAGGGCCCTGAGCCCTCCAAGAGGAGTGCAGATTTATTCTAAGGATGGCACAAGGAGTTTTAAAAGGGGGACTAATGCAAAAAAGATTTATGGATTAAGAAGATGACTCTTACTAATTCATGGAGAATGGATTAAATGGGTGAAGAGCAGAGGTGGAGAGTTGAAGGAAAAGTGGTGAGAAGCAGACAGACTAGAGCTTTGTTTTAAAGTTCAAATTGCCAGGACTTGCAAGAATTCCAAGAGGAAGGTGGCTATTCCTAGACTAGAGGAAAAGGGCAGTGTGGATCCTCCTCTAGGCAGTTGGGTTATTTTAGAAGCAGATGTATTGGCTCTTTCTGAAGCTCTGGAAAAGTATAAAGTTTTCTGTTAAGGTGTTTGTGGCTTACCCTTCAGATGTTTTAACCAGATGTTTCCCCACAAGCCTGCGACCACGTGACACTTTGGCTGTCTCCTCTCGGGTATTCAGCTATAGTAGTATTGGGAGAAAATGCTCCAAGAAATAAAATCTTCCAGCTGAGTGCTGTGGCTCACACCTGTAATCTTAGTACTTTGGGAGGCCAACGTGGGTGGATCGCTTGAGTCCAGGAATTCAAGACTAGCCTGGGCAACATACCAAGACCCTGTTTTTACAAAATACTTTTTGAAAAAATTAACCCGGTGGTGTAGTGGTGCACACCTGTGGTCCCAGCTACTCCTGGGGTGGGAAGATTCCTTGAGCCCAGGATGTTGAGACTGCAGTGTGCACACAGCATGCCACTGTACTTTAGCCTGGGTGACAGAGCAATATCCTGTCTCCAAAAAAAAAAAAAAAAAAAAAGAAAAAAGAAAAGTAAAGAAATAGAAAGTTCCTTTCATTTGGAATGCCCTTCCTTATTTCCTAATGGAAAAATGGTTACCTATTTTTCAAAGCCTTCCTCAGGTATTAACCTGTCTGAAGAGCTCTAAAGGCATTTATTTAATAAACAATTCTATGGGATTAATTATGCTCATCTATGCCTTTTTACTATGCCTATGTGGTCCTTATTGCACCTGAAGTGTTCTCATTTTTCTGTTTAACTTAGAGTTACAGAGCCTAGAGAGATGAAGTAACTTGCCCAAGGTCACAGGCAGTCAGGGTCCACAGTCTGCAAGCTTAGCCATTGTGCTGTGCTGTTACTACCTGGGAGCTCTTCGGGCAGCATTACTGACTGTTTCTCTTGCTCTCAGCACAACTCTGTTATGCCATACTACCCTACTACGTGAAGAGTTAATTATTTGATTATCTTCTCTGGTTGAGAGTGAGCAAATTGAACGTAGAAACTGTGTGTTACTTATTTTCATATTCTAGTGTTAGATGGATAACAGATGCAAAGTGAATGAATGAATGACTGAAGAACATGAATGAATGAATGGATGGCTGAGAGAATAACTGAGAAAGGAGAGTGGCAGGTGTGGGATGGGCCTTCTGTTGTCTTATGCAGGCTGCACTGCTTCTAGGCCAAGGAGCCCCTGGGCTGCATTATAATTCAGGCCAGTATAATTTCTGGCTTTACCATCACATTATTTAAAATTTTCCATTATTCCTTTGGTGTACTCTAATCAAATAATACTGTTCTCAGTTAAACAGATGAGGAAGCTCCCACTCTGACAGGCATTATACTCTCTCATACAGTTGCTCTGTTGTCACCAAGGACACTTCTACATCTGATATTGATTTAAATCTTCAGTTATGAATGTCTTGAAGATGACTTTGTAGATAATGAAGATTGTATTGGCTCAAGAAACTGTAAAAATGGGAGGAATATAGTGCATACTTGTTCATCCAATGCGAGAAACAGAGGAGCCTCATTGATAAGCAGTTCACAAGGCATTTTGTTCTATTCTGAGACAAAATTGAAAAATAGTGTTCTATTTGGTGTCCAGTGTTGAGAGTATTTTTGGAAAAATTCATTATATTTTGCAGACAGTTCAAATTGTGTTGAACTTTTACTCAAATATAGGTTTATATAGCTGCGCCTTGATTTTGAAAAATTTGTTTAACCAAAATCTGAATTGTTGAAGAGATATGTTAGAAACAAATGTCATTACAAAAGAATCTCCAGGCAGTTCATCAAATACCTTTGGATTAGGTGCAGTGAGTATAGGGAACTGGGTCTCCATCTATCGCTCTTATTCTCTAGGGTCCGATCAATAAAACAAACCAATGAAGCAAGATTGCTAGCCAGATAGAAAATATAAAGGGTGATTTTGCTTTGTGGAATCCTCTGTGCACATCCTTGTAAAATCTACATTAAAATATTGGCTTTAGGCTTCATCAAAAGTGAGGCTGTTGACTACTACTCTTTATCTAGATGTGAGCACCACAAGCTCAGGTGTGCTTACAGAGGGAGAGAGCCACCAGATCTTCTAGGCCAACCCCGAAACCATTTGCTTGAATATGGATGAGGCTGGCAGGCTGGTTTCAGAAAGAAGACATGGTAGGTGGAATGATGTCCCCTCAACCCCAGATGTCCACATCCTAAAAGCTGTGACTATTTTACCTCCCAGAGTAAAACAGACATTGCAGATGGGATTATATTAAGGATCTTGAGATGGGGATGATCACTTGTCACCTTGATTATCCAGGTGGGCCAATATAATCACAAGGGTCCTTACAAGAGGGAGGCAAGAGGGTCACAGAAGATGTGATGATGGAAGCACAGGTCAAAGTGATCCACAGGCCAAGGAATTTGAGAGGCCTCCAGGAGATGGAACAGGCAAGAAACTACAGTCTCTTGGCAGACTGTGGTATTAGTGCATTGAGATTTCTAACCTATAGAACTCTAACTCAGTAAATTTCTGTTGTTTTGAGTCACTAAGTATGTGATTTCTTACAGTAGCAATAGGAAATTACTATAGAAGGTTTGGGGACGTGCATAGATGTGCTTACTACAAGGGAACAAAAAGGAGAAACTTCTGGGTGTCATCGCAGAAAGTAAAGGACAAAGTGACCCTGTTCACTAGGAAAGGATGGTCCAGTCAAAGTCAAGCTTCAAAGATCAATCAACCACCTTCCTCTCCTGGGGAAGATGAGTGAGAGGAACAAGCGAATTAAGGTGTCTCAGTAGGGAGAAGTTTAACTCCAAGAATTAGAGACTCACACAACCCTTGGAGGATGGGAAGCCAAGCCTGGTATTATCACTTTCAGGAAATCTGAAGTGTGAGAATTGCAGAGAAACACGTTCCCTAAGTGAGTCACAGGAGGATGCCGAAGTCTAGAGTTCAAACTCAACTTCTGTTGCCTGTCTGCAGACATTGCCAGAGAATGACTTTCACCTTCCAAGTCTCATGTGAGATGTTCTCAATGGTGGATTCTTCCAGTGAACCTGCAGGCAAGGAAGAAATGTAGTTTCCAGGCATCACCCCTCTGAAAGTCAAGGACTGAACTGTATAGGGTATCAACAATACCTGGCAGAGAGGTGGCAGAAAATTATGGTAGAAGTTTGCTTTTCTTTAGTTTGAGTGGAAGGTGGAATATAAGCATCTCTCTTACATCCCTACCCCTGTGATCCCTTCACCTGTGTTCCCTTCACCAATAACTTAGTTTGCCAAGACTGGGAGATGGTTTTAGAAATGGAGAAATAAGCTCAGTATGATAGCAGCAAGCCAAAAATGTTTGTTGACTTGATACCATTATAAACCAAGTCAGTGAACATCTTGGCAAACTCTAAGTTATTGGAGAGCAGTACAGTCAACTCAGTACAGACAAGCAAGGGCACAGATGTGAAATTCAATATTTGTGGACACATTTTAGATGATTGTGCTGTAATTTAACTGTAACTTACCAGGTATCTATTTTGAATGTACTTTATTTCAAGGGCACTTTTCTTTGAAGCTTTTGACAAATAATTTAAGCCAAATTAATATTCATTGCAAATGTCAGGGGCAGCTGAGTTTTATTTTCATAGGGCCTTTGAACCTCTTTGTTTACGGGAAAGAGCAAGTGTTATCATGTTATGAGTTCTACTTTTTAATACAGGATAAAGTTGTACATGTCACTGTTATCTAATTACTAATAGCTATAAATACCAGTTAATTAAATAATGCAGGAATAAATTTACTATGCCATGTTTCTTATTGCTCTCAATCAAGTATTTTTAGAATAATTTCGTATTACCTCTTTTCAGTTTTAATTGCCTCTTATGAGTACAGAATTGCTTCTGGTATACCCAAAGCAGCCAAGGGAGTGGAGTTGTTAATGTGTAATGCAGCTTGCAGGCTCAGAGGGTGAAGGTGTAGAATTCCAGATCAACATTTCAAATCATAAACTAAGAGTTCGGAAAAGAGCAAGAGAAGAGTACATTGTGGATTAATTGAGGTACTAGAAAATAGGAGCACACATTGCAAATTACTAGGGAATCACTGAGTAGAACTGTTTGAATCTATTGTACATGCTCAGTAGCTAGGATGTCTTTTTCAGGCCCATTCAGAGTAGATTTTGGTCTAGCAATACTGTTTTCACTTGACTTTTTCCTGCTATCATACTGAGTTATTTCTTTATTTCTAAGACCATAAGGCCACTATCAAGAGCTATTGCTTTCAGCTCCTAGTCACTAAACATTTCAGTTTTATTTTATCATCAGAGATTTTGTTTTTATACTTCCAATAAATTAGTTTAGTTTCTACCTAGGCAGACTATCGTGGACCAAAAGGTAGGTCCAAATACTGTTCTTCTCTAAAAATGCATGTTAGAAAACATTCTCATGGTCCTTCTGGTGTTTACCAGCTTCTTTGGAATAATAATTGTGATTGTGTTGACCACTCTATGCATTATGTTTCCAGTTAATGTAGAAATTATGCTCTAATATGGTCAATCTCTAAGGTTTAGTTTTGTTTCTTTGTGTCTTAGGAGCCTATGTTGATTCGAACGGTGATACTGTTATCATTATTTGCTGTCTTTACATAAGACCACACATTAAAACGTTTTGTATCTCTAATAAATTTGACTTTAATTTCTCCCAAAATATGTGATATAATTCTGGAGTTGAAGACATTCTAAAAAAAAGAATCAATTTAGATTACTCTATACCCCAGCAAAATTAATGCTTCATGATCGCCTATTTCTACTTCCAGCAGTTTCATTTATAACCTTGATTTCAAACCTATTTCAAATCTCTTTAGCTCAGAACTTTCTTCTGAATTCAAACTTGCATATACACTTTTATTTTAGGTACCCCACCCAGCTGTTTCTTGGGCACCTCATCCTTAATATGTGCAAATCTGAAATTATCAGTCTTTTTTCACTCCCCCAGAACTTCTCTGCCTTCTATATTTCCTGGCTCAGGGATTGATGCCAGTTAGCTGTCTAAGTCCAATATCTGAACATAACCTAGATTTATACCTTTTCTCCATATCCAATCAGTTATCAGTTGCTAAAACCAACCTCCTAAATACATATTTCCCTTTCTCTGCTATCCTCTTTGTTATTACATTGCTGAAGCATTCATGATGTTTCAGCTGCAACTATTGCAATAACTTGCTTACTAACCATTGTCTTAGGGCATATCCTACAAAAATCAAACACTAAGAGGAGGTTTTATGCACAAGTAATTTATGAAGAAATTGCTCCCAGGAGAGACTCATGGAGAGTGGGGGAAAGTAGTATGGCAGGGAGAAGAAGCCAGGCAAGGATGAGAACTTGGGCAAATTTCTACAGAGGACAGCTTCTATCTGATCCTGCAGGCAGGGTGACATTATAACTTTGGTAGAGTCCTTCCTCAATCAATCAATCAATCAATCACAACTTGGACTTTCCTGAATATGCTGTGCTGCCTCAAGACTCCTGCCTTTTTACCTGCTGGTCTCCTGGCCTGAAATATTCTTCTTCTGTTCCCTGCTCACTTGACCTCTGGATTAAAAATGACTATAAAGTTTTTTTTCCTGTGCTCCCTTTGTGATATCTTTGTGAGTGTTCCAGGAAGTCTTGAGGTCATTCTTCTGTTTTGTGAAAAGGCCATATATGCAAAACAAACCCCAAATACAAAAGGAGCTGAAAAACCAAAGAG
Source organism: Sapajus apella (assembly GCF_009761245.1). NCBI lineage: Eukaryota > Metazoa > Chordata > Mammalia > Primates > Cebidae > Sapajus > Sapajus apella. The sequence continues at coordinate 4,848,330 of NW_022436993.1, read as the reverse complement.
TAGGGCAAAGAAATCCAGTTTGTAAGTAGAGCCTGGTTTATTAGGGAACTCATGGGCAGAAGCATGGTCTTGGGCAGCCATAAGACGGGTAGATCTTCGCACCAGTACCCCTATACCCAGAGCTTATATACCATAGAAAAAAAGTAAATGTACTTTAGTTCTAGAGGGAATGTGCAGGACAATTAAAGTTGACCCTTCATGGGAAGACAAGAATGCTGTGTGCATCATAGCCTAAAATTTGCCTAAGGGCAGGATTTATGATAAGTATGTGTTTATGATGATAACATTGAGATTATCCTGGTTTACAAAAGGAACAGTAAATAAAATAGAAATCTCAAAGGTACTCATGGGATTGGGGTTAATCTGAAGTCAAAATGGCGGATTAGCATCCAAGATGGAGTTACTTTAGCCTCCTCATACCCCATGGTGAGCTTCTCCTGGGCTGCCACAACTCTGTGTATTGACTTGGCTATTTTATTTCATTGCAACTGTTATTTGCATGATTACTTTTCCCTCTAGGGGGATGGAAGAGACAAAATCTTTTCATTTTTATTGATTTGGTTTTTAGTCCAACACTTGTTAAGCCAATGAAGGAAGTAAAGAAGTGAAAACATTGATGAAAGGACTGTGACTCTTGTTATACATATTAGATTGTAAATAGTTTCTGAGGAGCTTGAGATTCCATTAGAATATGTGATGTAAATAAAACTGATTTTGGCTTATTACCTTTTTACTATTGAGTATGATGAGACCTTATGGTAAAAGCTGTATCATTTTTAGAGTATCTTTTATGTAGCTGTAAGATTTTACATTTGTTTTATGATTCACCATGTAAAGTTTCAAATATATACTAGAGAGATTTAAAATGAGCACGAAGTGATGACTAACATGTAAATTTGAGAATTCCGGTGCTAAAATGATAGATTTGTTTTCTCATCTACAAATATTATATTCTTAAATATTAGGTGGAACTGCTTCTAAAGGAAGTAATCACATTACCCATATTTTAAAAATTAAACTTGCCCATGAAAGAAAAGCAAAGCTTACATGACACTTTAACTTTTAGGACATTTTATTTAAAAGATAAATGTCATTACTCAGTTCACTAAAGTGACCTTTAAAAGCCATGATCTTTAAAAAAGAAATGGTTTTCTTTTAAAGGGAAATACATTGCACCAATTTGCAAGTTAATGGTTATATTTTTGCCTTAAAAGCGATGAGAAAGCAGAAATTGAGGCACAAATGATACAAATAGCATGTTGCAATCTTGAAAGGCAATATTACTCTTTTTATTCCTTAAATAAGCTTTTGTGGAAGCATTCTGACTAATGCTGTAAGCAAGAGATTTATGTACATACTTTCCATTAGATGAGGATATGTCATAAAAATATATGAACATAATAGACATTGTACACACAAAATGAAACAAAACTATGCTTAGGGCATCTGGAAAGTTTCTTTTTATGAAATAAATGAACAATAACTTTATTTAAATCTATCTAAAACCAAGCCCTGATTTACAGTACAGGCCTTAATTTGAGTCATTGAATTCCCTTTGCATTGATTTCTTAGGCCTGCATTTTGTACTACTTATAAATATGTAAGCTCATCAGCACAGTTTGTATATGTGTGTATGTGTGTGCTAGGAATCCTTTAGGCTAAATAAATGTAATATGTAAAAGTTTTAGATCACCAAATATTAATTAAGACATAAATTTCCTGTATACAGTCATACCTACCTGCATTTACAGTGTGAACCTGCTTTGTCTTTCCTTCAATAAAATTAAAGTAATTGGATCTTTCCAAGTATCATATTTACTACCAAATTCTCCCTCTGGAGGCTCCCTCCCTTCCCCATCTCCAGCCTGGATTGAACACAGAGAAAACTGGGCATGATTTTATGATATAAATCAATGGAATGACTGGGCCACCTTACTAGGAGCAGCTTTTTAGATCAGCCTCTATTGTGTATATTACGATATATTTGTATGCACATAACAACAAAGAAACATTTATATGGCTTTACTGATTAAAGACTTCTTTCTAGACAAGTAGATTTTGAATTATTGCTTTATAAAGTAGACCCCAATTTACTACATGATGTTTTTTCTTTGCCATCATCTATTGTTCTTTTGGATCCTAATTTGTCATTTTTCTCATGTTTTAAACTTCTATATGCAAGGCTTATTTATACTTGTCACTCTCCTATGCCTGTCATAGTCTATATTTATATTTCACTTATTTTAAGAAAATGCACAGAAATCCATGTTAAACAAGCAACTAACCACACAAAAACTACATTCTCCTTCAAGATGAAACCCCTGCCTTACTTTGCTCCTTCTCTTCGCAGCCTGTCTTTTTGAAAGAGTTACCTGCTTTACTATCTTTACTTCTTCACCTTTTTGTCACTTCTAGGTTTCTGTGAACTTAAAATGCTTCTTGGTGTTAGGAACTACTTTGTTGCCCCCTGTGCTCATGTATTTTTAAATGAAATAGGTTGAATTCCATTTTTTGAATTTTTTTTTGCTCTAAATTAAGCTCATAGGGGGACTTATTAAAATACAATTGTTAATAAATGCTAATTATTGAGCACATACTATAATCCAGGCAGCATGCTAAACTCTACCTGGATTGTCTAATTTATGCATCGCAATCACACTGTGAGGTAGGAGTTTTGCTCACGTGGTAAGCTTTGCCCATATTCTCCAGAATAATAATATAGGTCACCCTAAGGTCATCCAAACATTGAATAATTATACATTGCTAAAAATACCTTCCCTAAGATTGGGAGTTCTGAAATCAAAAGTTCAGTAGCCGGTGGGATAGTTCAGCAGATTGATTTCTGAATGTTCTTATTCCTAATAGAATTTAAGTCCAGGCAATAAAGATATATTCACTGACAGTAGAAATACGGATAAGAAAAACAATAAACCTAAGATGAAATTAGAATATAAAATGTATGCTAGAAATCCGTACCCTTGGCAATGTGAGCCTAAAACTTGAACTCTGAGCCAAAATGAAGATGAAAACACCATCAGTGACATCATTCATTTTTACTAAAATCAGAAAACAAACCACTTGTTCAGGACAAGTTTAGTTCATCTAACAATGAGACTCGGATCCTCATAGCAGTGATCACAAAGGATTATACATACATCCCTTTAAAATAGATGTATCTTTCTAAAATACATTTTCGTACCAATTTCCTAATTTTCTTGAATCATATTTTAGTGTCAAAATGAGCAGCCTTTCCTATTGGTTCTCCTAAATCCTCCTTGCTTCCATTTTAGCTTACTTAGCTTATGATTCATTAGGTGTGGAATCCGCTAAATTGGTGCAAAAGTAATTGCAGTTTTTGGCAGCTACAAAACCAATGGCAAAAACTGCAATTACTTTTGGACCAACCTAATAGGTAAATTGCTTCTCGTTTTACCTTGAATGTCTTCAATAGAAAGTGGGGCCACAGTAGTTAAAATAAGTGACTGCCTCTGAAATGGTTCTTAATCTATTAAAAATCTCAGTACTTGTAAGAACAGTTTTATTTCTCATTTTTTCTTTTTGGAAATATTTACATGTAGTCTATAGAATAGGAGAAATATTCCAAAGAGCCTTTTGTTAATTAAGCAAATTTTGTGTCAGTGGGAAATATTGTATAATGAAAGATGTGTTCCAAGTTTGTTTTTTTTCATGTTTAAATCTTTTTGTTTGCTTTGTTATTCCTCACAGGCTTAAAATAGTTTTAAAATTGCGTTATATTTTAGTTGCTGATAAATCCTTTATCAGGGGAGAAGAGGATGTGGGTGGATAAAAATTAAGACCATTGTGATGTGGAATAAATTTGCAAAGATGGAAAGCAAGGAAAAACTAAAAAAAAAACAAAAACAGAAACAAAAAAAAACTTTTACAGAGATCTGTTTAGTGAAAAAAGATAAACAATAGGGTTTTTCTTTGTTAAAAATGCCCAAGTTCTTTACAGTATTTTCTTACAGCAATCTCAAGTTTAATACATGGTTTTGGAACATCTACAGAAGTGTATTTCAGGCCATACAAGTTGGAGAGAGAGACAGAGAAACAGAAAGGAAAGAAACTGAAAAATGAAAACATAATTAAAGACAAAGACTTCCTTTCAAGTAATATCATTAAGTTAGATAAAATGTGCACAATAAACCTGTGTTTGCGTTTGACGATTCCTCAGAAAGCATCCTTAAAAATAGTATTACCATATGACTCTGCAATTTCACTTCTATGTATATACCTCAAATAATTGAAAACAGATATTCAGACATATATATATATATATATACACATAAAAATATATAATTTATATATATATATATATATATATATAACTGTTCATAGCAGCTCTATTCACAATGGCTAAAAGGTGGAAACAGTCCAAATGTCTATCAATGGATGAAGGACTAAACAAATGTGGTATATGCAAACAATGGAGTATTGTTGAGCAGTTAAAAATAAGTGAAGCATTGTTACATGCTGCAATATAATGAAGCCCCAAAACATGGTAATTGGAAGAAGCTGAGGCCAGCTGCTGTGACTCATGCCTGTAATCCCAACACTTTGAGAGGCCAAGGAGGGTGAATCACTTGAGCCCAGGCATTGAAGACCAGACTGGGCAATGTAGTGAGATGCAGTCTCTACAAAACATATGAAACTTAGCTAGGTGTGGCGGCACACACGTATAGTCCTTGCTACTCAGGACACTGAGATGGGAGGATCACTTGAGCCCAGGAGGTCAAGACTGCAGTGAGACAGGATTGTGCCAGTGGACTCCAGCCTCGGTGACAAAGTGAGACACACTTCTCAAAAAAAAGAAGAAAAAGAAGCTGACATAAAAGGCTATCTAGAATATGATTACATTTATATGAAATGTTTAGAATAGTTTAATCTAACAGATCCGAAGAAGATTTGTGGTTGCTAGAGCCTGGGGAGATGTGGGGCAATAACTGCTAAATAGGTAGGGGATTTTAATTTAGTGTGATGGAAATATTTGGCAACTACATAGAGATGGCAGTTGCACAAAATTGTGAATGTACTAAATGACACTGAATTGTATACTTAAAAATGGCTAATTTTATGTTATATGGTTTCCATCTCAATAAATTATTTTAGAAATAAGTATTTGCCTCCAGGACTGAAGACTGGGGAGTTGGAGAGAAAGGGGTAGGGCAGTGTCATAGTATTTTGGTTTTAAACTTTGCAATAACATCTAAATTGTAAAACTGTGTGAGTCACTTGATAAAATAAATTTCATTTAAAACTTTTACTAAGTATTGAGTAAATAACAATGAGATATCTAAACCCTGGAGAAATGTTGACTAGAACACTGATTAAAGAGAATATTGAGGGCTTTTAAAAGAAATCTCTTTGTGGACATTAGTATTGAGCTGGACATTTGGGGCTGAGCTGAATAGATTTATAGAAAGAATGGAGGTTTGGGAATGGGTGGCAAAAGAGGCGGGATATGACGGGGCTGGGAGGTACAGCCTTTTAAAAAGGACTTCCCCAAAGATGAAAGTAGAAGTCACAGGAATCCAACAATTGGTTACTTCCTCTCCATTTTGTTTATTACATGCACCAAACACTTCAATTCTCTCTGCTTTCAATTTATAATTAAACAAAAAAAGATATTAGAATCCCTATATCATGGAACTACTGTAAGAATACTCTGTCGTGGGATAGGAAAAAAATCCTCCTAAATTTTATTGATAAAAATTCAATGTAAGTATATTAGCTACTTTAAGCCTAGAATTATTCCACTAATGTTCACAGGTCACCCATAAGGAAGTGGCTTTTGTTCCCTAAAGGATGAAAAATCTAAGTCTTAGTTTTGCTTAGAGAATTAAAATGAAAAGGCATAAATTCCAGTGACACCTTTGTAACTTATTAAAAACCTTAAGGCTCTTCTTGAATTCGTGGCATACATAATAGCTTCTACCTACCCAATTTTGTAGAGGTTTTTGTAGTCTTCAATCCTGTTTCTTAAGTCCCATTAAAAAAATCATTTTTAGAATATGACATGTGAGAACTTTATAAAACATCTGGGAAATTAGCCAGTTTCCCTGACTGTGAGCCCTTGAAAAATCGGATGTAATTTCCAAAGTGACTTTAGGAATTTCGAATTGCTACTCACAGTAAGAAGCCACTCCTTCATCCCATCTTGACATGTCTGCACAAAAAGAGCAACCACTGGGTATATTTTGGAAAGTGGTTTACGTCTTCCTGCTCCCAGTATTATTTTAATTTAGTGTATTGAAGCTGTCAACTTTCACCTGACTGACTCTGATGGACGCCATGCATCACACAGTGTATGGGTAACATAATAGGTAAAACATTATAATTCGTTGAAGTCAGGGTTACTGTTATAAATACTAACAACATTTTTTCCTTTTTTAAAAAAATACCATAAACTTCAACAATTGCTTTCACTGCTTGTGGTATTCCTTTTCAGTGCTTATCAAAGTGTTAAGTAAACAACCCATGTTCTTGGTGACATAAACCAATCTAAACTAATAAAGGGAATTAAAGATAGTCTGTGAGTATGGTTACCTTGAATATAAATAAGTTGTTAAAATTTTCCAGAAAGTTTTTCTAAGAAAATTTCTCTCATTTAGGAATAATACTATTTGTCTTCTAAGACAATGAAATAAATTAACATAGCACACTTGTTCGGAGTTTAAAGGAAATCAACCCAAATGCCTAAAGCACAGAAAGTGAGTGCTTCTACTAAAATGTTTGAAATTTCACTTTTCCAATAAATCAGGTACACAGAGTTTCCTATAATTTATCATTTTCTTCTTCCTATCCATATTTCCTATTTTTCTTGCTTTTAATAATCTTTCTCTGTTGCAATTCAAATGTCCCATTGATGAATGCATGGATAAACAAAATGTGACGTAGACATACAATGGAATATTATTCAGCACTAAAAAGGAAGAAAATTCTGACGTATACTACAACATGAATGAACCTTGACAAACTTATGCAAAGTAAAGTCAGCCAGGCACAAAAAGACAAATACTATATAAATCCAACTATATAAGGTACTTAGGGTAGTTAAAATCTAAATGAAAGTAGAATGGTGGTTTGCTGAGGTTAGGGGAAGGGGAAATGTGGAGTTATTGTTTAATGTGTTTAATGCGTATAATGAGTTTTAGTTTTGCAATTCAGTCTTGCAAGATGAAAAGAGTTCTGTGAATGGGTGGGCGTGATGGGAACACAACAATATAAATGTACCTGAAGCCATTGAACTGTATAGTTAAAAATGGTTAAGATGGTAAGTTTTGTGTGTATTTGCCATAATTTTAAAAATTAAAAACTTTAAAAATACATATGAAAGGAATGGTTTTAGTAGTTTTCCATTAAGTCTATCATGAACTCTTCGATTAGGATAAACACTCAGTGTCCTGTTAAAGAAAAAAAAATCTTGCCTTTATCTTTTATTGTTTGTAAATTCAAATGATGCTGGATACAAATATTTTCCAGATATATTTAGCTTCTTAAATATAGTCTGTGTTCTCCCCTGGTTTTTAAGTTGTGCCATCCTTTGAAGTAACAGAAAAGATGGGATATAATATGTTTATCTCTGTTATTTTATTAAATCCCCACGATTATCAGTGAGAAAACTCTTACCAATCAGGAAACTGAGGCACAAAGAAGCTAAGTACCCTGCTCCGGATCATATAGTGCTAAGTCAGGATGTGGGCTTAGTCTGTACAGTAAGAAGCTTTGGACTGCACATCACGGAAATCCCACTTCAGACTGGCTTCAGCAAGGATATGATATAACTCTCATTTTCCAGTTCCTGAGGTGTAGGCTTCAGGTCTCGAACCCTGGGTCTAGCTGTTCCTCTGTCCCTCCCTTGACTCTGCCCTATCCTGAGTGTTGGCCTTACTCTCAGACTGCTGGCAAACTATAGCTGAAGCCTTTCCTGAGGGTCAACAGACAGCCCTTCAACAGGTTTCATCACACAGCTCATTGGCCAGGCTTGGTCACATCCATTCTTTGACCAGTCACTGGCCAGCAGAAAGTGATGAACTGTAATTAGAATTTGGGACCACGTGGATATTGAGGAGCCCATCGCCCTGACCAGTTTAGCCTGCCTGACTCTTCTACAGCATGCCCCTTTCTCATGGGTGTTGATGCTTTCAATCTCTTTCTGCACTGACTGGCCCTACTCTCCTGTGCTTTTGGGATGATTGCGTCTGGCTTGTTAGAGCTTCCCTAACTCTTCTTGTCACTGTGAGCTGCTTCTTCCGGTTTCCATTAGTGCACTTGTTCCCAGCAATATTTCCATTCCTTCTCTAATTACTTAATTATCTGTTGCTTAGCCGCTGTGCCCTGGGAAAATGAAAAAAATATCACCTTAGAGATTTTTATAAAAATTTAAAAATAGACTAATACTGATGGCATGGTGGTCTCTTCTAAGAAAAATGCAAGTGAGTCTTAATGCATGCATCTTGGGTCACCACTTTTTGCTGTTCAGATTCATTTTTACACATTTACTGCCTCATCTTTAGTTTCCTAATAGTTAACACCGGTTCATGAGTCATTTCTAATTGCAAGTATTTCATGTTACGTAAAGTATATAATTCTTCTGTGTTTTTCAAAGTTATCACAAAATGAGCAGAAAGAGAAATTTTACCATTTTTAAACAGGGCCTTGCCAAGAAAACCTTGTGATTATACATACTAAGTTTGCTGTTTGCTGATTTTTTTTTTTAATGTTGAAACTCATATGTGACATAAATACATTGTGTGTTAGGGCGTTCTCACATTGCTACGAAAAGTACCTGAGACTGGTAATTTATAAGGAAAAGAGGCTTATTGACTCATGGCTCTGTAAGCTGTACAGGAAGTATGGCAGCTTCTGCTTTTGGGGAGGCTCCATGAGACTTCCAGTCATGGCGGAAGACAAAAGGTGAGCAGGTATCTCATGTGGAAACAGCAGGGCAGGAGAAAGCAAGCAGAGAGATGCGACACACTTTAAAACAACCAGATCTCCTGAGAACTCATTCACTATCATGAGAACGACATCAAGGGGATGGTGCTGGATCATTCATAAGAAATCAACCCCCATGATCCAGTCACTTCTGCCAGGCCCACTTCCAACACTGAGGATTACAATTAGGCATGAGATTTGGGCAGGGACACAGATCTAAACTATAGCACCTCGATAAGCCTACACTTGGCTTCTTATATATATATATTTTCAACAAGATTTGATAATTCCTATGTACTTTTTCTTTTCAAAATGGTAAAAAGTTCTATCATCAAAATGTTTAGCTTTCAGTGCCATTTCTGTATATATTTTTCATTGTGTTATTTTAATTTTTCCTTCTGTGAATTTTAAATTCTATCTAATTAACAATATTCTACATTTCTTATGCTTAACTTTTAAATCATGCATTGCCTATCTTTTATCTTTTTAAAAAGATATTGTCCAAGGTATTTTGTTCACAATGGTGTTAGATTTATCAATAGTGGAGGATAATTTTAAAAGATGGCCAAGATTTTGATTGTCAGACTGGATGATTTAGCAAATTCTCTCAGAGTTTACCCCTAAATATCCCTAAAGGCAAGAGAATGAAGGCTTAATCCTATAATTTGGGTGGCTAGCCCTAAATGGTTCCACAAAGTCTATCAAAACCTCTTTGAGCCCTTCTGTTTCAACTTAAAACTTCATGTACATTTTTAAATTTCCATCCATAATAGGTGTATAATTATTTTAATATGAGTTATGCTTTACCTGTCATTGAGTTAACTGATAAAGCAGGAAGGCAAGCCATGTGTATCTGATGACTTTGCTTTCATACTGTCCCACTTGCAGGAGGACTTGTATCTCTGGTCCATAACTCTGACTTTCTCTTAAGCCCTCCTGGTCCAACTCTGCCAGTTACTTGAAGCCATTGGTTCTACCTCAGTTCTACACAGAGGGAGCCTCCCTACACCCCAAACTTGATGACAGTCTTTCTTACAACGTGTCTCCCCTCTAGCCTGCCTATGTCATGGGTTCTTTTTCCTTTTATGTCTTCAGCTGTATCACTTCTCTGTTTTTAGCAGTTTTCTTCCCTTCTAAGTCACATTTGAAATCTTGCCATCCTGCCTTCAGCACCCTGGTACAGTTGGCTCCACCCTTTCTGTGGAGCAGCACCTAAAAACTGAAGATTTAATAAAACAGTGTGACTGATTCAGAGTCCTTCTGGAGGTTTGCTCCAAGAGTTGTCTGTGAGAAAAGTTTAAGTGGGAACTACAGAGACAGGGCCACCAGTTAGAATGCACATAGAAGGAAGTTTCAGCAGGAAGACTGGCATGATTTGATGTTGTTGTTTAAGGCCTACACAGAAACCATGACCTAGATCTTAAATTATACCCCCCACACCCCGCCTGTTTACAGACTGTTGTGTGGGTGAATGCTGATTCATGTGAAATTTTAGTTATTTTCCTAAGGGTAACATTGTGATAGCATTCATGTATCAGATTTATGATAATATGACATAATTAAATATAACACAGAAAATGAGCTACTTGCCCCCTTCCTTCCGAGTAGAATAAAATAGAGAACACTGTACTTAATGGAATAATTAATGTCCACTGCTGATTAGAGCGAATTCTTTGGCTCGGAACAACACATATCATTTTGCTTACATGCATGGCTTGTTTATTCATTGAACTTTTGACTTCTGGAAACTAGCATTTTACTGTAATAAACACTTGGTTACATCTGTTACAAATTGAGCACAATTGGTTTTTCCAAGAATAGTAGTGTTCCAATTCTAGACCAAAATTATAAGCAGCTGTCTGCTAATAGATATGTATACCAACTTCCACCTTTGTGCGCTCTTGTTTAAAATGTTGTCTGTACCTTAAAAATCAAGTGCAAGCTGATGTAATTTCTTAATTTGAAAACTATGCTTTATGATTTTGAGTTCTTTTCTTTCCTCACTCAAAAAAAGGAACTTCTACCTTTGTGCCCTCTTATTTAAAAATGTTGTCTATACCTTAAAAATCAAGTTGAAATTGATGTGATTTCTTAATTTGGAAACTATGCTTTATGATTTTGTGTTCTTTTCTTCCCTCACTCAAAAAAAAGGAACTATTCTGCATGGAAAGAAAATAGTGCTTTATGGTGTTTGTAAATTTTTTCTTCCCATTATCCTTTTATATAATTTTAAGGAAATATTTCTCCTAATTTTTCCTGCCATTCCAATTAAATTTAACTTTCAATCTTTCTGAGTTCTTACGGGGTTTTAAGTTCATCTTTTTATGGTTTTCTTAGTGCTTGCTTTTCTTTAGCACTAATCTGTATAAACTTTCTAGGATGTGGGGGAGAGTAAAACCAAATTGTAAAAAGTAAGCCTAGTATTTGAGCATTAGTTTTGCATTTTCTTACTCTATTAAATTACAAAGGAAATGTAATTCTCATGTGAAAATCTTGGCATATATAGAAAAGTAAAGAATTGGTTGTAAGCTTACCAGTATCTCAAAACTACTACGATAATGGTAGAGTATTTAATTCCATGCTGTTTGTATAGGTCTCTTTTTAAAAATATAATTGTTATACCAGGTGTGGTGGCCCATGCCTGTGATCCCAGCACTTTAGGAGGCTGAGGTGGGTGGATCACCTGAGGGGTCAGGAGTTCAAGACCAGCCTGACAAACATGGTGAAACCCTACCTCTACTAAAAATATAAAAATTATCTGGGTGTGGTGGCACACATCTATAATCCCAGCTACTTAGGAGGCTGAGACAGTAGAATCACTTGAACCTGGGAGACGGAGGTTGCAGTGAGCTGAGATCACACCACTGCACTCCAGCCTGGGTGACAGAGGGAGACTACGTCTCAAATAATAATAATTGTTATGATGCACATAAATTGCTGGATTTTTTTCATTTAACATTTATTAACATTGCTTTTCAAAAAATAGACATTTTAAGAGTGGTTTTCAGTGTACAGCTAAACCAGGTGGTATTATACAGAGATTTCTCATATCCTCCCTGCCCTAAGACAAGCTCAGACTCCCCAGTTACCATTTTTTTTTTTGCATGTAGATGTCCAGTTGTTTCAGTACCATTTGTTGAAAATACTCTTTTCATAATATTTTCTTTATTTCCTTTTCTTATTTGTCAAATATCAGGTGATGCTAGTCTGATATTTATTTATTTTATTAATAAATTTATTAATAAAAATAAATTTATTAATCTATTTGCCTACTGTTTGGCCAATACCACACTGCCTTTATTACTGTAACATTCCAGTAAGTCTTGAATCTGCCGTTTGTGGTACCAAACAGAACAGCGTTGCCACCCTAAAAACTCTCGTGCTCCATCTCTTCTCCCTTCCCCCACTCCCAACCCAAGTGACCTTTTTACTGTCTCCATAGTTTTGCCTTTTGTTTCAGAATGTCATATAGTTTGAATCCAGCAGTAGATAGCCTCTTCAAATTGGCTTATTTTATCTACTTATATGCAGGTAAGTTTCCTCCATATCTTTTCATAGCTTCATAGCTCATTTCTTTTTAGTGGTGAATAATATTCCATTGTCTGGATATACCACAGTTTATTTATTCATCTGCCTGCTGAAGGACATGTGGTTGTTTCCAAGCTTGGCTATTATGAATAAAGCTGCTATAAACGTCTGGGTGCAGGTTTTTGTGTGAACATGAGCTTTTATTTCCTTTTGATAAATACTAAGGGGCACGATTGCTGGATCATATAGTTAGGATATGTTTTGTTTTGTAAGAAATTGCCAAAGTGTCTTCCAAAATGACTGCATCCCCACCAACAGTGAGAATTCCTGTTACTCCAATGCTTGCTAGCATTTGTTGTTGTCGGAGTTATAGATTTTGGCTGTTTTACTGAACCAGCCTTTTTATAAAAATAAAAACCAATACAACAGTAAAAAATAGAAATGTAAAAATCAATACAGTATAACAACTATTTACGTAGCATTTATAATGTATTAGGTATTATAAGTAATCTAGTGATGATTTATAGTATACAGGAGGTTGTGTGGTGTTAGTAATTTGTGTTTTCTCTCTCTCTCTCTTTTTGTCTGGCTACAGGCTTACCAATTTTACTGATCTTTACAAAGAACCAGCTTTTGGTTTCATTGATTTTCTCTATTGATCTCCTGTTTTCAATTTCATTGATTACTCTCCTAATTTTTGTATTTTTCCTCTACTTACGTTTGATTTAATTTGCTCTTTTTCTAGTTTCCTATGGTTGGTAGCTAATTGGGTTTTAATCTTTCTTTTTTTCCTAATATGTGCATTCAGTCCCATAAATTTTTATCTAAACATTACTATTGCTCTATCTCACAAATGAGATGCACGCTTTTTACATGCCAGATTGGAAACAAGAACTTTAACATTGCTCTTTTTTCTTATATAATCTGCAAAATGATCAGCTTTGATGCCTTTACAATATATTTGGAGAGATACACGATGATTTACTTAATGTATTTTATATTGTTTGAACATTTATATCACTTCTCACAATTCTGAATAAACATGTAATATATGTTTTTGTTTTTGTTTGAAACAGAGCCTCACTCTGTTGCCCAGGCTGGGGTGCAGTGGCGCTATCTTGGCTTACTGCACCATTCACCTCCCAGGCTCAAGTGATTCTCATGCCTCAGCTTCCTGAGTAGCTGGGACTACAGATGCCAGCCACCACACTGGGCTAATTTTTGTATTTTTAGTAGAGACAGTTTCACCATGTTGGCCAGGCCAGTCTTAAACTCCTGACCTCAAGTGATCCTCCCTCCTTGACCTTCCAAAATGCTGGGATTACCGGTATGAGCCACCATGCCCAGCCAAAATGTAAGGATATTTTTAAAATTTAAAATTTAATACTTTAGAAATTCTTTAACAAATCACTTTCCAATGGTACAATCATCTTTGGTATCTGTAGGGAATTGTTTATAGGGCTCTGAAGATACCAAAATTTGTGGATGCTAGAGTCTTTTATATAAAATGGCATAGTATTTGCATATAACCTAGATATATTCTCTTGTTTATTTTAAATCCTCTCTAGATTACTTATACCTAAAACAACGTAAATGCTATGTAAATAGTTGTTATACTGTGTTGGTTTTAAAACTCGTATTATTTTTATTGTTTTATTGTTTTTTTTTTTCCTGACTATTTTCTATCTGTGATGGGTTGAATCTGCGGGTGCAGAAACCGTGGATATAGAACCTTCCAGATACAGAGGACCACCTGATTTATAGTATACGGCACTTTCAGGATTTTAAGGGTCTGTACTTAACTGTATAATTCCTGACACTAAATTTAAAAAAATGTGTTAATTTGCAGTAACTTACTGCTTCATTTATCATTTTGGTTGTAAGAAAGACTGAATCTTTGTCCTTGCATATTTTGTAGTTGCATTTTGTCTTTTATAAATTGTTCTTTGTTACTTGGCAGTTTACTGTACTTTAAATATTTTTTAGTATATCTATATATTCCTGACTACTCCTTATTATAATAAAGATAAACACATTTTTTTCTTTCATGTGTTTTTATCATGTAACATTTAATAAAACATATTGAAATAGACATGTAAATTATAAAAATAATTCTTTATTGTAATGCCAACTTCATCGGTACCTTCCAACTTAGTAGAAACCCAATTTAATAAGAACATTACCACCTAACTTAATAGTCTCTTACCTTGACTAATCTCTGCACTTGTGTTTTTTTCCCTGTCCTCTCCTTGTCTTCTCTTTATTGGAAAGCACTATTCTTACTTTAGAAGTTGTCATTGCCTTTGGATTTAGTTTTAATCCCCCCCCTTTTTTTTTAAAGACAGAGTCTCACTCAGTGGCCCAGGCTGGAGTGCAGTGGCACGTTCTTGGCTCACTGCAATCTCCCCTTCCTGGGTTCAAGCAAATTTCCTGCCTCAGCCTCCTAATATACTGGGATTACAGGTGCATGCCAACATGCCCAGCTAATTTTTTGTATTTTTAGTAGAGATGGGGTTTCGCCATGTTGACCAGGCTGGTCTCCAACTCCTGACCTCAGGTGATTATGCCTGGGATTATAGGCATGAGCTGCTGTGCCTGGCCAAGTTTTAAACTTTTTATCATACACTTAATTTCTAAAGAATATTTTGGCCGGGCGCGGTGGCTCACGCCTGTAATCCCAGCACCTTGGGAGGCCGAGGCGGGTGGATCACGAGGTCAAGAGATCAAGACCATCCTGGTCAACATGGTGAAACCCCGTCTCTACTAAAAATACAAAAAATTACCTGGGCATGGTGGCGCGTGCCTGTAGTCCCGGCTGAGGCAGGAGAATTGCCTGAACCCAGGAGGCGGAGGTTGCGGTGAGCCAAGATCGCGCCATTGCACTCCAGCCTGGGTAACAAGAGCGAAACTCCGTCTCAAAAAAAAAAAAAAAGAATATTTTATTTGATTTTATTATTTTTTGGATTTTTTAAAAAATAGTGTTTTACTCTGTGGTCTCTGCACCTGGTAACTTCTGCAACATAGTTTCTATGAGTAATCTATATTGTTGCACTTAGACATGGTTTATTCATTTTTATCATGATAAATTTTCTATTGAGAGAACATGGTGCATTTCTTTAGCTTCTTTTAAAGTTCAGAGGTACATGTGCAGACTTGTTATATAGGTGAACTTGTGTTATGGGGATTTGCTGAACAGGCTATTTCATCACCCAGGTACTAAGTCTAGTACCCAGTAGTTCTTTTCCTCGC
Organism: Sapajus apella; assembly: GCF_009761245.1. NCBI lineage: Eukaryota > Metazoa > Chordata > Mammalia > Primates > Cebidae > Sapajus > Sapajus apella. Next base: position 4,832,595 of record NW_022436993.1, on the reverse strand, counting down.
TATTACCAACCTCTGCCCTTTCCTTCAGTAGGCCCAAACATGTGTTTTTCCCCTCTAAAGAACGTATCTCAATTTATTCATTCATTTCCTGTTGGTAAACATTCGAGTTTTAAAAAAATTTTTACTATTTTAAGTAATGCTGTTATGAATATTGCTTTAGGTGTCTATGTCTGCAAATGTACACATGCAAGGATTTCTCTAAAATATGTTCTGGGGAATGGAATTACTGGGATAATTATAGAGTATACAGAGCTTCAATTTAACAGTATAAAGCTGAATTGATTTTTGAAGTGGTATACCATTTGAATTTTCTCCAGCAGTGTGTAAGAATTGCTTTTGATCTGTATCCTTGCCTGTGCTTTATATTGTTAGACTTAAATTTTTATACATCTGTGGAAGTAAAATGGTATAGTATTTTAATTTTAACATTACATTTTTTTCTTTCTTTTTTTTTTTTTGAGATGGAGTCTTGCTCTGTCACCAGGCTGAAGTGCAGTGGTGCAATCTTGGCTCACTGTAGTCTCCGCCTCCTGGGTTCAAGCGATTCTCATGCCTCAGCCTCTTGAATAGTTGGGATTACAGTCATGAACCACCACACCCAGCTAAGTTTTGTATTTTTAGTAGAGACAGGGTTTCACTATGTTGGCCAGGATGTTCTCCGTCTCTTGACCCCCTGATTCACCCACCTCAGCCTCCCAAAGTGCTAGGATTATAGGCGTGAGCCACTGCACCTGGCCAAAATTACATTTTTATCTAATTACTAATAAGAGTATAGCATCATCTTTTATGTTTGTTTGCCATTTTTTATCTCTTGTCTGTAAAATGCCTGTTTGTGTCTTTTGCCCATTTTTAATTAGGTTATTTGCTTTATTCTTATTGAGCTCAATGAGATCTTTATATATTATGATTACTAGTTCTTTGATGGTTATATATATTGCAGATAACTTCCAGTTTTGGGCTTGTTTTTTCGCTTTCTTTGTGATACCTAATTTAAACACCTTTATTGAGTTATAACTGACATACAATAAACTGCCCATATTTTAAATGTATAATTATATGTTGAAATATAGACATCTGAAACAACCATCAACATATTCAAGATCGTGAACTTACCCAGGACTCCCAGAAGTTTTCTCATGAATATATATTTAATTCTCTCTTGATTAAATACCTAGACATGGATTGGCTATGTATATGATAGACATATATTCACATTTTATAATAAGAAATTTACCAACCGTTTTCCAAAGTGGTTGCACTACTTCACATGCCTGCTAGCAGTGTATGAGAGTTTCACCATGATATATTTTTATGAACATTCTTAATTTTAAGGTAGTCAAATGTGTTAATCGTTTATTTCTTTACCTCTTTGCACATGTTATTTAAGAAGTTCTTCCCTACCTGAGACTATAATGACGTTCTCCTGTATGTTTAAATTTTTAGGTTGTGACCTTTATGTTCAAATCTTTGATCCTTTGGTGTGGCATATGTAGTATGGTGAGTGTGGTATGACATGCAGATATAATTTTATTTTTCCTGTATGAACCACCAGCTGTTGAATTAGTCTCAGCACCACCTATTGAATAGTCCCTCCCTTTTCTTGTGATCTCCAATGCCACCTTTGCCAAATGTCAAGTTTCCCTGTATGAGAGGCTCAGTGTGTCATCTGTGTTCTGTTTCAGTTGTCTATCCTAAACCACTGTGACACTATGGTAATTAATCACTACACCTTTATGATAAGTTGTTTTTTTTTTTTTTTTTTTGAGACAGAGTTTCACTCTTGTTACCCAGGCTGGAGTGCAATGGCGCGATCTCGGCTCACCACAACCTCTGTCTCCTGGGTTCAGGCAATTCTCCTGCCTCAGCCTCCTGAGTAGCTGGGATTACAGGCATGTGCCACCATGCCCAGCTAATTTTTTGTAGTTTTAGTAGAGACAGGGTTTCACGATGTTGAACAGGATGGTCTCGATCTCTTGACCTCGTGATCCACCCGCCTCGGTCTCCCAAAGTGCTGGGATTACAGGCTTGAGCCACCGCGCCCGGCAAGTTGTTGTTTTTTAGAGATTTTATCGGGGTGGGGTCTCACTCTCTCTCGCCCAGCCTGGGGTGCAGTGATGTGAACATAGCTCACTGCTGCCTCAAACTCCTGGGCACAAATGATTCTCCCACCTCAGCTTCCCAAGTAGCTGGGACCACAGGCACGCATCACCATGCCTGGCTAATTAAAAAAAAAATTGTAGAGATGTGTGTCTTGCTGTGTTGTTCAGACTGGACTTGAACTCCTAGCCTCAAGCGATCCTTCTGCCTCAGCCTCCCAAAGTGCTGATATTACAGGCATGGGTCACTGCACCTAGCCTATATTAGGTTTTAAGAACTGGTGGAGCAACTGCCCCTGACTTATTTTTCTTGAGTAGTTTCTCAGCTATTCTTGGCCTTTGTTCTTCCATATATATTTCAGAATCAGCCTGCCAAGTTCCATTATAAACACTTGTGAGATTTTGAGTGAATTCTGTTTAATTCAAAGATCAACTTGAAAAAATTAAAATCTTTGCAAAATTGAGTGTTCTGACCCATGAACATGGCATTTCTTTCCCTTTATTTGAATCTTTAATGTCCTTCAAAAGGCTCTTATAATTTTTAATGCATATCTTACACATCATTTGATATATTTATTACTAGATTTTATGTATAGAAGGCAGATAGTGTGTTTTAAGTTCTACCAGACTTATTTTAGTATTCTAATAAAGGTTAGTTTTTTGCTTTTCTAAATTTTCTCTCATTGCTTCTCTCCTCGTTGTCACCCAAAATTACCACTTTTCTATCAGTTTAATATGGAATTTTACACAATTATTTTCATTCAAAAACAGAATAAAAGTACATGTATTTAAAAAGAAGAAAGTTTGTTTTCTATTTTTCATTATGTTACTGTATTGTAATAATTAAAGTTATTTACATTTGTGAGAATACATTAATTTTCTCATAGTGATTAATGGATTTCTTCTAAGTAGTTAACTTTAGTAGAAAATAACTGTCAGTGTCCATTGACAGTTATTTTCTACTAAAATGTCTCCGTTTTTTTGGATTCACAGTTTTGTTAATCTCTTGGTGGTCCAGAAGATATTGTTAGTAAATTTTTGCAAAAGAACTTACCACATGGCAAATTTATAAGAGTTTTTTATCTTGTAGCTGATATTTTTTATAATATACATTTGCAGGAGTGATTGTTAAATGTAAGTCATTCTAACATGTGAATAGCACATACATATTTATAAAATCCTTCAGTCATAAACTTCTCCCTCTATGCACAATATACTGCCTTGCTTTTAGCATTTATTATCGTGGAGGAGACATAGAAACGAAAAGTGTGGTTGATTCCACCCCCCCACCTTTGGTTAATTTTAGTACTCAATGAAAAAATTCTTTAAGTTTAAAATTTGTATGAGGCTATATTTTAATATTTATTTCTGCTCATTAAGTTTCTCTGGAAGATGTTAAACTATCAGTTTCTAACATCAAGTTTGCTTTTGAAGGTCAGGAATGTTTTATCCTCTCATATCTCTGATTATTGCCTCTCATTGACTCATTTGTTTTTGCATTGGGCAGTTTTCTCTCCAAGGTTTGGCATTTAAATATGTCATTGCCTTACGTGTATTTTTCACAATGTCATTTATTTGGCCTTTACTCTGAAAGTGCTTCTCAAGTTTACTCTGTACAATTATGAATTGATTCTCTGCATGCCTGCTAATTTTATTTGTTGCTACACATTTAATTTTCTTATATCTTTTCAACCAGTTCTTGTTTAACACATTATTTTTTCTTATTGGGTTCAAAAAGCAGATACGTTTAGAAAGGTGGTTTTTTTTTTCTATTTCTTTAAATGCAAGAGGGAAAATGCTGAGGAGCGAGGAGGCAGATGATTTTCCTTTAAACCATTATTTTTTTTTATTTTCTTGGGCAGAAAGAATTTATGGATAGGTAATTGATTAATTAATTCACATGTTTATCAAGCACCTACTATATGCCAGACACTGTTTCAAGCCCTGAGGATATAGTAGTGAACAAAGCAGGCAAAAAAAATCCAGGATCTTTAAAGAATGTTGTCAGAGTGTGGCATCTTGGAGTGTGGCATCTTGGAAAACACCATGACTGTTTTCAGGAGAAGGGGGTTGTGTTAGGCCACTCTTGCATTGCTATAAAGAATTACATGGGACTGGGTAATTATAAAGAAAGGAGGTTCAATTGGCTCACCTTTCTGCAGGCTGTGTAGAAAGCATGGCACTGGTAGCGGCTCAGCTTCTGGGGAAGGCTCAGGGAGCTTCCATCATGGCAGAAGGCAAAGTGGAAGCAGGCATATCACATGGTGAAAGCAGAAGTGAGAGACAGAGTGAAGGGGGAGGGTCCACATATTTTTTTTATGTTATATGAATTTTACATATACATATATATGGCACTTTATGTTCTGGGGTACATGTGCAGAATATGCAGGATTGTTGCATAGGTCCATACATGGCAATGTGGTTTGCTGCCTTCCTCCCCATCACCTATATCTGGCATTTCTCCCCATGTTATCCCTCCCCAACCTCCCTACCCCCTGCTGTCTGTCCCCTGTTCCCCCACAACAGACCCCAGTGTGTGATGCTCCCCTCCCTGTGTCCATGTGTTGTCATTGTTCAACACCCACCTATGAGTGAGAACATGCAGTGTTTGATTTTCTGTTCTTGTTCAGTTTGCTGAAATTGATGGTTTCCAGATTCCTCCATATTCCTGCAATGGACACAAGCTCATCATTTTTTATGGCTGCATAGTATTCCATGGTGTATATGTGTCACAATTTCCTTGTCCAGTCTGTTGTCAATAGGCATTTGGGTTGGTTCCAGGTCTTTGCTATGGTAAACAGTGCCGCAATGAACATACGTGTGCATGTGTCTTTATAATAGAACGATGTATAATCCTTTCAATATATACCCAGTAATGGAATTGCTGGGTCAAATGGAATTTCTTTTTCTAGATCCTTGAGGAATCACCACACTGTCTTCCACAATGGTTGAACTAATTTACACTCCCACCAATAGTGTAAAAGTGTTTCTATTTCTCCACATCCTCTCCAGCACCTGTTGTCTCCAGATTTTTTAATGATCACCATTCTAACTGGCATGAGATGGTGTCTCAATGTGATTTTGATTTGCATTTCTCTCATGACCAGTGATGATGAGCATTTTTCATATGTTTGTTGGCCTCACGTATGTCTTCTTTTGTAAAGCATCTGTTCATATCCTTTGCCCACTTTTGAATGGGTTTGTTTGTTTTATTCTTGTAAATCTGTTTTAGTTCTTTATAGATTCTGGATATTAGCCCTTTGTCAGATGGGTAGATTGCAAAAATTTTTTCCCATTCTTTTGGTTGCTGATTCACTCTAATGATTGTTTCTTTTGCTGTGCAGAAGCTCTGGAGTTTAATTAGATCCCATTTGTCTATTTTGGCTTTTGTTGCCAATACTTTTGATATTTTAGTCATTAAGTACTTGCTTATGCCTATGTCCTGAATGGTTTTGCCTAGGTTTTCTTCTAGGGTTTTTATGGTGCTAGGTCTTATGTTTAAGTCTTTAATCCATCTGGAGTTAATTTTAGTGTAAGGTGTCAGGAAGGGGTCCAGTTTCTGCTTTCTGCACGTGGCTAGCCAGTTTTCCCAACACCATTTGTTAAATAGGGAATCCTTTCCCCCATTGCTTGTTTTTGTCAGGTTTGTCAAAGATCAGATGGTTGTAGATGTGTGGCATTGCCTCCGAGGCCTCTGTTCTGTTCCATTGGTCTATATCTCTGTTTTGGTGCCAGTACCATGCTGTTTTGATTACAGTAGCCTCGTAGTATAGTTTGAAGTCAGGTAGTGTGATGCCTTCAGCTTTGTTCTTTTTGCTTGGGATTGTCTTGGCTATGCAGGCTCTCTTTTGGTTCCATATGAAGTTTAAGGTGGTTTTTTTCCAGTTCTGTGAAGAGGGTCATAAGTAGCTTAATGGGGATAGCATTGAATCTATAAATTACTTTGGGCAGTATGGTCGTTTTCACGATATTGATTCTTCCTAACCATGAGCATGGAATGTTTTTCCATGCTGTTTGTGTCCTCTCTTAATTCCTTGAGCAGTGGTTTGTAGTTCTCCTTGAAGAGGTCCTTTACATCCTTTGTTGGTTGTATTCCTAGGTATTTTATTCTTTTTGTAGCAATTGTGAATGGGAGTTCACTCTTGATTTTGCTCTCTGTTTGTCTTTTATTGGTGTATAGGAATGTTTGTGATTTCTGCACATTAATTTTGTATCCTGAGACTTTGCTGAAGTTGCTTATCAGTTTTAGGAGATTTTGGGATGAGATGATGGCGTCTTGAAAATACACAGTCATGTCATCTGCAAATAGAGACAATTTGACTTCCTCCTTTCCTAATTGAATACTCTTTTCTTCTTTTTCTTGCCTGATTGCTCTGGCTGGAACTTCCAATATTATGTTAAATAGGAGTGGTGAGAGAGGGCATCCTTGTCTAGTGCCTGATTTCAAAGGGAATGCTTCCAGTTTTTGCCCATTCAGTATGATATTGGCTATGGGTTTGTCATAAATAGCTTGTATTATTTTGAGATAGGTTCCATCGATACCTAGTTTATTGTTTTTAGCACAAAGGGCTGTTGAATTTTGTCAAATGCCTTCTCTGTATCTATTGAAATAATCATGTGGGTTTTGTCTTTGGTTCTGTTTATGTGATGGATTACATTTATAGACTTGTGTATGTTGAACCAGCCTTGCATCCCTGGGATGAAACCTACTTGATCATGATGGATAAGCTTTTTGATGTGCTGTTGCAGTTGATTTGCCAGTATTTTACTGAAGATTTTTACATCTATGTTCATTTTTTATAGTGGCCTGAAGTTTTCTTTTCTTGCTGAGTCTGTGCTGGGTTTTGGTATCAGGATGATGTTGGTCTCATAAAATGATTTGGAAAGGATTCCCTCATTTTGGATTGTTTGGAATAGTTTCAGAAAGAGTAGTACCAGCTCCTCTTTGTATGTCTGGTAGAATTCGGCTGTGAACCTATCTGGACCTGGGCTTTTTTTCATTGGTAGACTATCAATTGCTGCCTCAACTTCAGCCCTTGTTATTGGTCTATTCAGCGTTTCAGCTTCTTCCTGGCTTAGTCTTGGAAGGGTGCAAGTGACCAGGAATTTATCAATTTCTTCCAGTTTTGATGGTTTATGTGCATAGAGTTGTTTGTAGTAATCTCTGATGGTAGTTTGTATTTCTGTGGAATCGGTGGTGACCTCCCCTTTATAATTTTTTATTCCATCTATTTGATTCTTCTCTCTTTTCTGTTTTATTAATCTGGCTAGCAGTCTATTTTGTTGATCTTTTCTAAAAGCCAGCTCCTGGGTTTATTGATTTTTTTGAAGGGCTTTTTGGCCACACACTTTTTAAACAACCAGATCCCATGTGAACTCAGAGTAAGAGCTCACTTGTCTCCAAGGGGATGGCCCAAGCCATTCATGAGGAATCCACCCCCATGATACAAGCACCTTCTACCAAGCCCCAACTCCAACATTAGGAATTACAATTCAGCATTAGATTTGGGTAGGGGCAAATATCCAAGTAATATCAGGGGATGACTCTATCAAACATTGATGAACAGCGAGGTACAGTGGGGACTGAGAACTTCCCCTTGGGCTGGCCATGATCATCATATGACAAGAAGGTCTGGGAGTATGGGGACCCAGGGTGGGGATCTGATTCTTGACCATGTGTACAAGAGGCAGTCCCTCTGTTGTGCAGAATGTGCAGAAGCTCCTCAAAGCTGTTCCTGCCTTTCCAGAAGAGTTGAAAGTGATGGGTTTGATTGCTTGGGATCAAAGCCAAAACTAGCACTACTGGAGCAGTGTGAGGTAGGGGAGAAAAACACAGATTGCTGGGAATTTCTGCAAGATGATTTTGGCATCATCTTTATGGTATGTTTGAATGTGGCCTGTATAGGAAACCAGAAAGTTGAACTTAATACAGAATTGAAACTTGCCTCCTCATGGGCACCAGGTGATAGATGAATTTTGAAAAAAAAACAAATCCGTGTTTATGGGAGTTCCTACCACAGTCTGATTGGTAATTCCATCCAACACCTATTTCTATGATTAGCCTGGTTTTCTTATTTCTTTTGCAAATCACCTCTAAGCTGAGCATGTGATATGTACTAAAATCAACCTGAGGGAGAAAAAATTCTCTGACATTTAAATGGATTTCACATGTGTTACTTCTAAAAATTCCCAGCAAGAGGGAACATTTTTATTAAGACATTCCACTGGAATGAATTGATAGCTGCTTGAATCGTACAATTATATTTGCTCTAAGGGATGAAGGATCTGAAGAATAGAGGAAATGAGGGTATTTAGAATACAACAATTATAATTATGGAGCTCACACCCTGCTACGTTGAGAGAAATGACCAGCAGCCACCTCATTGACTGTGCAAGATTTTATAAACTTTTGTTTGCAAATTGCATTTATAAAGACTGGTTATAGAAAGCATAATAAAATGTAACTAGTAAAATTTGCACTATCTCATAGTTCTACTAGTTTTCCAGAACAACTTTTATTGGGCTGATGTTTGAATACTTGGTTGATAGAACTATGTTTTTGAGTATTGTTTTAATTTTCAGAAAAAAAAAAAGAAATGTCTCTGAGAACACAGGAGAGGGAGTCTTTAATTTTTCCTGACAGAGGTCAGGAAAGACTTCAGAAAAATGCTAACATTTGGCAAGGCTGGAAGGATAGATAGTTTTCTAGTAGAAAAGTGGAAGAGTGCATCCCATGCAGAGGGGAAGCATACGCAAAGATGAAACCGTGTAGAAATGCTAGAGGTACCTGGATCAAGGCCAAATCCTACAGGAAGATGGCAACCTTGGAATTAGGGGCTTTAAAGATAGGGGACAGCCTTAGTGGTGTCTGTAGCCTTCAGTTAGCAAGCATGTGAGCTAGTAGGTAGCCTGTTGACCCTGGGACAGAACTGAATGCCATTTCCTCCTGGGTACTTCCCTGCTGCTTTTAACATTTGTGTGACCCCAGAAGAGGATCCAAATCGGGGTTACTCAGGTCTAACGGTCAAGTTTTTCTTCTAAAAAGATGTGTAGGTTACCTTGAGAGCCAGCTGCACTGCCTGATTCCTCAGAGCACACTAGGGAAAGGGAAATTGAGGAGGTGTCAGTGGAAGGTGACAGAGTTGGGGCTTCCCAAAGGCACGTTTCACTGATCACTGTTAAGCCAGGCAGGTTCGCATCCCAAGTGTATCAAAAAGGGTGTTCTGGGAGAAGCAGGCATAACCAGTCCCTCCAAAGGCAGCCCTGGGAAGGATATGGAAAAGGCATGATGGAAATGATTATGGAAGGATATGTTGGGATTGGGTAATTTTACACCAGCCTCAGTTATTAGAAGCATTTACCCTGTGTTAGTCAGGGTTTTGCAGAGAAACAGAACGAATAGGAGGTACTTGTATGTCAAGAGATTTATTTTAAATAATTGGCTTACATGATTATGGAGGCTGAAAAGTCCAGATTCCTGTGATTTTGGACCTGTGAGCTGGAAATAAAGGGAAGAACCAACGTTGTAGTTCAAGTTGAAGGCCAGGTGTCTGCTGGCAGAATTCTTGCTTGAGGGAGGTCAGACTTGGGTCTATTCAGGCCTTTAACTGACTGGCGGAGGCTGAGCTACATTATGGAGGGCAATCTTCTTTATTCAAAGTCCACTGATTTAAATATTAGGATCATCCAAAAAATACCTTCACAGAAACTTCCAGAATAATGTTTGACTATCTGGAGACTATGGGCCAGTCATACTGACATAAAAAATGTTAACCATCACAGCCTTCAAAGGCTGAGGCAGGAGGGGATGCCCCTTTAGAACCCAATGTCTCTTTATTGTCTTTTCTTGCCAACAAAACGTGAGGAATTCTAAAATTATTTTCTCCGTGTTGATGTATTCCCAGTGCTTACAATATTACTTGGCATATAGTATAGGTGCTCAATAAACATTTTACAAATAAACTAATAATAGGATAAAAGTTTGAGTTCCATGATTTGAAAGCACATTATATGATACTCTGGTTATTCTGGACAGAGTGTTTGTGCTAACATAATAAGATTGCATCAAGCTGCTCAGTTTATCTGGCTTGTGTTTCTGTACTTCCTAGCATAAATTGGGCATCTTTGGAAATTGGTTGTAACTTTTTCATATTACTGATTATCATGGAAAAATTGGCAATAGACTTCAATATATGGTGGTTCCGTATGTCCTGCTGAGAAACTCTCACCCAAATGAGAAAGCTAATGAACCGTCTGAGGAGTTTTAGCTGTGTATATATTACAGCACACTGAAAGGGAAAGAGAAATGATATATTTTCTTTACCAGCAAAGCTCGTGAAGGCTATTTGTAACCACGCTGGGCCCACTGATAATTTGTAGCCTTGGAAAACAAGACTGACAAGTGTGGAAGTACTCATGGAGCCCATGGTAAAGTGAATGATAAGTCACAGCCTTGTAGATGGATGGGAGACAGGACTGGCAAGAAGTTCATCAGCAGTGGGTGCAAGCCCAATGGGCAATGAATAAAATAATATGCATCTGATTTTGTCTGCAAGCTAATGAAGAGAAGACTAACCCATACTTACCATCCTTTCATAGTTCAGACTTCCCTGATATTTTATGCCCTTTACAAACACCGAAGAGAACAAAAGTCTTTTTCTTCGTCCTCCTCTTCAGTAGTGTTTTATGCCTGGGTCTTAACTGACACCTTCCTCCAGCTAAAGAATTCAAGAATTTTACTTTTCCAGCAGCCTTCCGATTGCAGGTTCTGTGAGAGCAGGAAGCCCATGTGATCTGTTTACCAAGAATCTTCTTAGCAGCTAGCACAGTCCTAGCACTAGTAGGCACTCAGGAAATGCTTAGGAAGGAGGGAAGGAGGGAAGGAGGGTGGCAGGGAGGGAGGGACAGAGGGAAGGAGGGAGGGAAGGAAGTATGGATTTGTTTATTTGCCTACAATCTGTATTCTCAGAGTCAGGCGATGGGGTTGAGACCCTTCTGTTTTCCCTGTGCCTCTTACAAATAACATCTCTTCTTCCTCTTATCCATGCTCCTGTGAGGCTCATGCTGCCTGGTTCTAAAACCCATTACTCCATCACTGTCAGCACTGTCTTCCTACGTCTGTTCTTCATGTAGTAAGGGTTTTGCTCTCTGGCTCCTGTCTCTCCTTTACCCCAAGTCTACGGTAACTTCAGTGTCTCAAGAAATGATCAACCCAACACTCCAGCTTTTGATCTCTTGACTTCTTCAATATCTGCCACCATCCACCCCTGGCTGCATCCTAGAGCTTGTCATCACCTGCTGTTGTACCACATCTAACATTATTGTTGTTATTGGTGTATATTTTCAGAAGTAAAGAATTTGTGTTCATCAAAATGTTCTTCACACTACTGATCCAATTCCTTACCACGAAGGCACTTCCTGATTCAATCCAATCGAGCATTTATGCTACCAAGTTTCCCAAGTCATTTGCCATCTGTCTCCTTTCTGTTAAACCTACTGTGCTTTTCTGCCTATATTTCTTTTTTTTAAATTTTATTTATTTTATTTTTTTAAAAACCTACATACAACACCTGGTATTCCCAGGTGGTCTCCCATCTAAGTACTAACCAGGCCCGACCCTGCTTAGCTTCCAAGATCAGATGAGATCAGGCACATTCAGGGTGGTATGGGTGTAGACTTCTGCCTATATTTCAGTTGATAACCTGGCAGCATGTACCGATTTTAACCGCTGCTGACTTCTTGAAATATCTGTCCTTGGCTTCCTTCACACTTACTCTTTTAGATTCCCCCACCTCTCTTTCTCCATCTCCCTATGTTCTCTGCGATCCTTACCTATTTCTAAAATGTTGGTGTCTCTTAATGTTTAGTCTTTTGATCTTTTTCTCTGAATTCCACACTTTCTATCTGTGCTTTCTGTTGCTTCTTGGGCTTGAGTAATAATTTGCATCCAGATGTTTTCTAAATTTAGATACACCTCATCCTAGTTCATGAGGTCCAGACAAGTCGTCTCTTATTATCTCACTGCTGTGTGCTGATTGTACATAAGGTAATATTGACTTCAGACTCAACCTGTTGTAAACTAAATACATTTATCAACCATCTCCACAAATTTGCTTTGTCTCCTGTGTTTTGTTTCTTTCCTTTTCCTTTTTCTTCTTCTCTCCTTTCCATTCCTTTGTTTTCTTTTCTTTTTTTGACCTTCCTCACATATCTTGATTCTGTTTCATTCTCTCCAACTCCTACTACAGCTTCTGGCCATCACAATCTACTGCCTAGGCCATTGCCATCCTTTCTTAAACTACTTTCCAGATATCTGCTCTTAATTTCATCCAATTCAATATCCAAACTGTCAGCTTTCTAAAATGAAAATCTGATCATGTCATTCTCCTGCTTAATACCCTTCCATTTCTCTGCATTGCCCTTAATAAATGTCTAAACATTTTGGCATGGAATATGCAATCCTTCAAAACGTAACCCAAGCTTACCTCTTCTGCTTCAACTCTTCCGGTGAATCCTCTCTCTACTGAATCCTAACTAATAGTCCCACAGTCTTAAGAATTCAGGAATATGCCATTCTTTCTGATGTGTCTATTTCAACTGCCTAGAAACAGCCTTTTTCTTACCTCCCTTCACTCTCTCTTCACAGTTTGGCTTTTGTGATGTTCCCTATGGAAGGCTTGGTGACTCTCCTTTGTGTTCTCACATCAATAGTCCTTCCTTTCATTGTATTATTAATGCATGTTATATTTTCCCCTTTACGCTTCTGTCTCCATCACTAGACAGAATGAATGCCACTTGATGGTAGGCACCCAAATCATATTCTCTATTAACTCCGCAGTGCCCAGGACCCTGGCTCAATGTACACTTGTCTGAGAAATAAATGATTAATTGAAGAGATCGACTGAGGGGCTGTGACTGTGTAGTGGTGGCACAAATGCAGGAGGCTTCTAATTGCAGCATCTTGGCAGAATGAAGTGTTAGTCATGTTTTATGTTATCATTAATATGGTCAAGTACTTTCTAGCTAGGAAAAATATAAATTTTAGTAGTTCATCACCAGACATGCACCTTGAATTTCCTACTCATGATATGCTGGCCATGAGAGAATTTTTTCTCTCCTTGCCTCCTTTCCCCTCCCTGCTCCTCTCCCTTTTTTTTTTTTTTTTTTTTTTTTTTTTTTTTTTTTTTTTTT
>NW_022436993.1:4668237-4819209 GCF_009761245.1 Sapajus apella | reverse complement strand
TTGAGACAGAGCCTCACTCTATCACCCAGGGCGGAGTGAGTAGCGATCTCGGCTCACTGTAACCTTTGCCTCCTGGGTTGAAGCAATTCTCATGCCTCAGCCTCCTGAGTAGCTGGGATTACAGGTGTGTGCCACCTTGTGGGGCTAATTTTTGTATTTTTAGTAGAGATGGGATTTTGCCATTTTTCCCTGTTTGGTCTCAAACTCCTGAGCTCAAGTTATCCACCTGCCTTGGCCTCCCAAAGTGTTGGGACTACAAGCGTGAGCCACTGTGCCTGGCGAGAATTTTCTACAATATCATGTGAGGTGTCCCACCAGGACAAATTTGTTGTCTAGGAGGTTTATTCAATCATGTACTTTAATAATTTAAATCAGTGAGGATTGTCGGTACTGAAGCATTTTTAAAAGTATGCAGAAAATGTGTCTTCTAGTTTTCACTTCCCTACATTATGTGTCATGAGGTCCTTACAGGAGCTAAAACACCTTTTTGCTTAAGATGTCATTTCTCCAGATCTTCCCTACTCCCCTTGAACTTACTTTCAGAATTAAAAAAAAAAAAAAAAGAAATTTCATCTCATTTTACTGTGATTGACCAAACTAATTTGTGATTGTGGCTAGGGGCCTTGAAAATCAAAATAATTTCCTTCATTTAGCAAATCAGGTTGAAGAAAAATGTGAATAAAAAACTTTTTCTTCTTGGTCTCCTTTACTATATTTAAAGCCATCTCCAGGGGTTTCTTGTGAGATTATCTGTCTTGAAAATATTTATGACTAATTACAAGTAGCGTAACCTGGGAGAGAAGCTGTTCATGCTTAGGTTTTAAAAACAGTGAGATGAGAGTAAATTAGCAGGCATCTTTTATTGTTTACTGGCTTTAAAAGTCAACTCTCTGGAAAATTAGTTTTATAGACAAAAATTAGGGGTACTGTGTGATTATTTGTTTTGCTTTCAGTGGCAGATTTCTTATCTCACATCATGGGCAATTCACCCTCAGGTTAGAGGAAAGTTGGGGTCATTGCTGGGTATTTGTGAGCTCTTGGTACAGCCAATTGAATGTCAGTTTCTAAAGTTCTTCAATTATTCTGTGGTGCATGATAACTCAAATAATTTTCATAAAGAAACTGAATTTCACTGTGAACATTTTTATCCATTCCCAGAATCTTGGAATTTCACTAATTAGTGAGTTGGAAGTATTGTATTATATGAAAGGAGCAATTTAATGAGTTAAGATACTATTAACTTTGTCTCTCTTTGTTTTGGTTCCTAAGACATTTACGGTTAACTTACTTTTAGATATGGGCTTAAGCAAGTCTCTTTTTAAGAGTGGAAGTCATTGAACAAATTATTTGTGAACTTCAAAAGTAGGTTGATTTTATTGCTTCAGATTGTGTGTGGTGGGGGAATGTACTTTGATCCAAATGTTAATTGGATGCTGAGGAATTGTTTCTGAAAATTGGACTATTTTAAACACGTTCATATAGACTCCAATTAAAATAACCACATATGACAGTCTTTTTTATTTTCATTAACTCAGAACTAAAAACTTATAATTTTCCAATTCATACAATATTGCACTTTTTCCATTTCCCTCAGGTATCATGTTTGACTCTCTTTATTTTGAAATGATGCTTTTTACTCTTGTATAAAAAGCATTAGTTATGACATGTTACTAATGAATGTAAGCATAAAGGAATGATATTTTTATTAAATCCTAAGCATTATGTTTTATTCAGTGACTTTAAATTATTGGTTTAAAAATATTCTATCAGAAACCAAAGTGAATAGGTATTATCTAGCACCTTCCACAGGGCAGTGCTGTGCTAAGGTACACATACTACGATTTATCACATTTAAGCCCTGCAAGAACCTTGTGAAAAATTATCACTCCAAGTTTACCCAGAAGGAAGCTGAGGCACAAAGAAGTTAAGCACCTACCCCAAGTTCACACAAATAGCATTTGGTGGATTTGAGATCATAGGTTTTTGAAATTAGCGATAGATCCTCTGCACATTGGTTCTTCAGTTTCATGCTTATTTTTTATGGGAGCTCAAGTCGTTGAATAGAAAGCATTCTGTGCCTAGCTGCAAAAAGATTTCAGATTTGACAAATTAGTGGTGCCAGTAATGGAGCTGTCAAACACAAATAGCGGGAAAACGAGCTAAGACCAGTGGCACTGGTTATAAGCAGAATATTCACAATCATTGCTTAAAGCTTTATAGAAAGAAAAGATGACATTCTCAGTACAAGGATTAGGAGACCATTTGTATCTCGAGAAGCATGACCATTAAGCTTCTAGTTGTTTATGGAAATAATCTGAGAGCTTTGCACTGTATGATGCTGTATCTGTTTAATTGCTTCATCTATGCATTTGCTTGTAAACACAGTCAATCTAAAGTCAAATAGCTACTTACCTGTTTCTTAGTTGACACTGTAACTGTAGTAGTTTTATAAGATTTAGGATGCAAGCTAGGAATTTGAAGCTTTGCAGGCTGCGTGCAATTGGGTTGACTCAACTTTCTATAATGTGTTCTCAAAACATTTGGGAACAGGAATCTTGCCAATTGAAGCAAGAGCTATTCAGACTTCTAGTTTCTAGATGAGTGCTGGAGAACAAAATGGGGGTCTATTTGATAATAAGCAAATTAATCTGTTTTAATGATTAAAAATAACATTTTGTCTAAAATCCAAACTAATCTCAAAAGTTTATCAAAGAACTTCTGAAGAACCACACATCTCCTATGATTTTTAAACATCTATTTTTAGAACTTAAAGAATATCAAAGATCTTAAAACTTTGACTCTCACTTTCAACTTTAAGATCTTGATTATTCTAGCCCTGCTAGTCCTCCTGACAAATTCCTACTTTCTTGCAAGACTCAGCTCAAAAATGTTCTCATTTATGGATTCTCCCTTAACTACATGCCAAATGTCCCCTCCTCCCTGTTTGGGCTGGAGTTAACTCTTCCCTGATTCCCCCTGTAAGCTATTTAATGATTGACTTTTCTGGTATCTGCCCTGCCCAGCTGTGAGCACCTGGGTAGCAACTAGTGCTTTTGTCTGGAATCCTCAGAATGTGGTACAGTGCCTGGCATTTAAGAGACACTCAATGTTTGTTAAACATTCATACACTGTTAAACAAATGTATGAATAACACAGGGAAGGCAACGCTTGGGTGCATCAGAGACAATCATGTCAAAAAAGAGAGGAAGGAAGAGGACATTTCCCTGAACTTCAAAGACTAAAGGATCTCATCCATGACTCAACTCTGTCCTAAAAGAAATCAGGACGACTGTTGAGTGCCCCTCCTGGCACCATGTGACCCATATAAGGAGTGTCTTTAACCTGAAGCTTTACTAGAACTCAGAGTTTTACAGGCTTTGCCCAGGAGCCTCCCTGGCATTTTCCCACATAGTCTAAGTGGCAGAAAATCCCTTCTTTCTTCTTGTGATCTTTGGTGAATATTGTTGGATCTTCTGATCCTGACAGCCTTTAGCAGTGCTCCATTCAGGTCTAGGGCAGCGGATGCCTAGGCTGCTGCCTTCAGAGCTTCTCCCACTCTCTCTATCCCTTTCATCTTTAATGTCCCCATGTCTCGAGGATGAAGTGTGCACCTCCTGCTTCTGCTGCCCAGCTTGTCTTTGGGGCCCTTGAATCCTGACACTCGACTGGGTAGATTTCTAAATGCTCCTTTTCTGCCCTACACCTGCTTCCTTAATCTCTGGGCAATGCCTGAGAGAAGAATCTGATAGGGTCATTGTACCATTTCCTACGACTTTTTTTTTTTTATAAGCCTTGCTAATTTTTTCCATTTGTGAGACTCAATCAGTGGTGTTTAATTGCTGCATTAAGAGGAAGAATAAAATCAAAGGAAAAGGAATTCAAATTATCAAAACAATAATTAAATACAAACCGAATTTCGTCTTCATTATACAAATACACAAATCACAGACTGTGTAGTTGTCAGGACAGACACTCACGATCCAGGGATCTACAGCTGTGACACCCCCAGTGGACGCTTCCAGACCCAGCTGCCTCCAGCTGTGGCCCAGATTCTTTCCTGAGCTGGAGAGCAAATTGCACAAGAAGTTTGGAAGAGAAGATGACTTAGATCTTTGGAGCTTACTAAGGGAAATCGAAATCCTAAAGGAACCCTAGGAACATGAATCTGTAGAAAGAGGAAAAACATTTCTAATATATATGACAGTCCTTACCACAGATCTTTGGCCATATCCAGGGAATTAAGAGACCTGGTTTAGTCCCAACTCAGTCTCCACACAGACATAATAATCTTGTCCAAGTCTGTTAACCTCTGTCACCTTCAGTGATCATAAAATTCTCTAATATTGCTAAAATTCAATACTTCTGTAATACAATTAAGAGTATATAGAATGTGCAGTGTAGAGACTAATGTAAATGATCTTTTCTCCCCTGTGGCCTCGAGTAAGGAGCAAAATACTTATAACTCTGTGAATGCAAAGCAAAAACAAATGAGGAATGAAAAGAGAGGAGAAACAGAACACAAACCTAGAGGGAGAAGATTTAATAGCTTATTGTGGGAGTAGAAGGAAAAAATAGAAATGTCAATAGTCAAAATAAGAAGTTTGACTGTGCTGTGTATCACTGAGAGCCTGATGAACTGGTGCGAGCCAGTAATTACAAGAAAGAATCCCGTTAGCCTCAAGTAAGCATCTATGCCTCATGTTCAAGGCTGTGAACCAGCACTTTATTCCACTGATACTTTACTTTCTAATCGCTTACATATATTTATTTGCAGTATCACATAATAACCAATGCCTTTGGTTCTAACCCCTATTTTATTTTTATTTTTTGATTTAAAAATTTTTTGGAGACAGGGGTTTCACTCTGTCATCCAGGCTGGACTGCAGTGGCATGATCATAGCTCGTTGCAGCTTCAAACTCCCAGGATCAAAGGATCCTCTTGCTTCAGCCTCCCAAGTAGCTGGACCACAGATGTGCACCACCACACTTGGCTAATTTTGACTTTTTTTAGTAGAGCTGAGATCTTACTATGTCGCCCAGGCTGGTCGAACTCCTGAGCTCCAGTAATCCTCCCATTTCAGCCTTCCAAAGTGCTGGGATTACAGGTGTGAGCCATCATACCACCCTGAGGCCTATTTTAAAAAAGTATAAGATTTATATAAACAAAAGGAAAACCTAATAATAAATAGGAATTGTTAATATTTTCAAAAACAACTTTGGAGCTACTAAAGATGAGTTTCATGCCCAAATAAAACAGTCTTTTCAAAAACAATGAAAATAATCACATGACACTCGTTTTTATTAACTCAGAATTAAGAACTGTGTTGTAATTTTCAAATTCATGCAATATTGTACTTTCTCCATTTCTCCAAACATAGGTGTAATGTTTGACTGTGTTTATTTTGAAATGACACTTTTTTACTTCAAACGTAAGCATAAAGGAATGATATTTTTATTAAATATTAGGATGTTATGTTTGAACACTTAGGATTTAATAATTTTAAAATACATAGCAATCCTTTCAAAAATAGCTATTTTAAAGTTACTAGCATTTAATTTTTAACCTATTTTTTCCAATTTCTTGTTGTGGTAAAATATGTATAACATAACATAATTTAATATAGTAACCATTTTTAAGTGTTCAATTCAGTGGCATTAAGTTTTGCAACCATCATCACCATTCATCCCACATACATTTTCCATCTTGCAAAGTCACAATGTTATACCCATTAAACAATACTCTGTGTTGATTTCTATTACTGTCAGTACCTCATATAAGTGGAATCATGCAGCATTTGTCTTTCTGCGCCTGACTTGTTTTATTTAGCATAATGTTTCCAAGGTCCCTCCATGTTGTAGCACATGTAAGAATTTTCTTTCTTTTTAAGGCTGAATAATGTTCCATGGTACGTATAGACCACATTTTGCTTATTCATTCCTCTGCTGATGAATGCGTGGGTTGCTTCCACACTTTACTTATTGTGGTTAATGCTTCTATGAACATGTGTGTACAAATATCTGTTTGAGATCATATTTTCAGTTTTTCTGGGTATATATTTAGAAGGAAAATTGCTGGATCACACAATAATGCTATTTTTAATTTCTTGAGGAACTACCATAGTGTTTTCCAAAGTGGCTGTACCATTTTCACTCCCACCAGCATTGCACAAAGATTCTAATTTTTCTACATCCCCACTAACAATTGTTATTTTTTATATTTTGTTCTTAACTTAAAAAATTATAGCAGCCATACTTACTGGTGTGAGGTGGTGTCTCATGGTAGTTTTGACTTACATTTCTCTAATAATTAGCAATGTTAAGCCTTAAAAATTTTTTTATTATAATTATTTTTATGAGATAGCATCTCACTTTGTCACCCAGGCTAGAGTTGCAGTGGTGTGATCTCAGTTCACTGCAACCTCCACCTCCCTGGTTAAAGTAATTCTCCTGCCACAGCCTCCTGTGTACCTGGGATTAAAGTCACATGCTACTATGGCTGGCTAATTTTTCTATTTTTTAGTAGGGATGGAGTTTCACCATGTTGGCTGGTCTAGTCTTGAACTCCTGACCTCAGCTGATCCACCTGCCTTGGCCTCCCAAAGTGCTGGGATTACAGGCATGAGCCACCATGCCCAGCCTAAGCATGTTTTCATGTGCTTATTAGCCATTTCTTATCTGGAAAAAATGCCTATTCAAGTCCTTTGCCCATTTTTGAATTAGATTGTTGGCTTTTTTTGTTGTGTTTCAGGATTCCTCTATATAGTCTGGATATTAATCCTGTTAATAGACATATGATTTACAAATATTTTCCCTCATTCTATAGGTTGTCTTTTTACTCCATTGATAGTGCCTTTTGATGCACACAATTTTAAAATTTTTATGGAATCCTATTTGTCTATTTTTCTGTGGACTGTCCCTTTGGTGTTATTATATACAAAAAATTATTGCCAACCAAATGGTGTGAAGCTTTTGCCTCATGTTTTCTTTTAAAAGTTTTATAGTTATAGCTATTGCATTTAGGTCTTTATTCATTTTAAGATAATTTTTGTATGTAATGTTAGATAAGGGTCCAATTTCATTCTTTTGCATGTGAATATCAAAATTTCCCAGCACCATTTGTTTTAAAAAATTATCTCTTCCCCACAGAATAGTCTTGGCACCCTTATTGAAAATCATTTGACCAAGGGTTTATTTCTGGACTCTGTTGTATTCCATTGGTCTGTATGTCTTTGCCAGTACCACACTGTTTCAATTTACTGTAGCTTTGTAGCCAGTTGTGAAATCAGCAAGTGTGAGTCTTATAGCTTTGGTATTTTTTAGAATTGTTTCAGCTAATTGGAGTTCCTTGAGATTCCACATGAATTTTGGGGCAGGGTTTTCTTTTTTCTTTTCTTGATTTTCTTTTTCTTCTCTCTCTCTCTCTCTCTTTTTTTTTAATCTGAGACAGAGTTTTGCTCTTGTCACCCAGGCTGGAGTGCAATGGCATGATCTGGGCTTACTGCAACCTATGCTGCCTGGGTTCAAGTGATTCTCCTGCCTCAGCCTCCCAAGTATTTGGGATAATAGGTGTGTGTTACCACACCTGGATAATTTTTGTATTATTAGTAGAGATGGGATTTAACCATGTTGGCCAGGCTGATCTCAAACTTCTGACCTCAGATGATCCACCTGGGATGTGCTTTTCAGTTTACAAAAACAAAAGTTATTGGTAGTTTAATAGGGATTGCATTAAATCTGTAGATTGCTTTGGGTAGTACTGACATCTTAATAGGTTTTTCAATCCATGAACATGGGAAATCTTTCCACTTATTTATGTCTTCTTTAGTTTGTTTCAGAAATGTTTTATAGTTTCTATTGTATGTCTTTAACTTCCTTGGTTATATTAATTCCTAAGTATTTTATTCTTTTTGATGCTATGGTAGTAGTTATTTTCTTATTTCCTTCACAGATTGTTAATTTTTAGTATATAAAAATGCAAGTGGTTTTTGTGACTTTGTATGCTACTACGTGGTTGAATTCATTTCTTAGTTCTAAGATTTTTTTGTAAAATAATTAGGATTTTTTATATATAAAAGCGTATCATATGTGAATAGAGATAATTTTACTTTTTCCTTTCCAATTTGGATACCTTTGTACCTTTGATTTCTTTTTCTTGACGATCTGCTCTGATGACTTCCAGTACTGTGTTGAATAGAAATGGAAAAGTGGGCATCTTTGCCTTGTTCCTGATCTTAGATGAAAAGCTTTTAGTCTTTTACCATTTTTTAAATGTGTGTGTGTGTGTATATATATATATATATATATATATTATTGCACTGTAGGTTCTGGGGTACATGTGCAGAACATGCAGAATTGTTGCCTAGGTACACACATGGCAATGTGGTTTGCTGTCTCCATCCCTCTGTCACCTATATCTGGCATTTCTCCCCATGTTATCCCTCCCCAACCTCCCTACCCCCTGCTGTCCCTCCCCTCGTTCCACCCAACAGACCCCAGTGTGTGATGCTCCCTTCCCTGTGTCCATGTGTTTGTTCTCACTGTTCAACACCCGCCTATGAGTGAGAACATGCAGTGTTTGATTTTCTGTTCTTGTGTCAGTTTGCTGAGAATGATGGTTTCCAGGTTCATCCATGTTCCTACAAAGGACATAAACTCATCGTTTTTTTATGGCTGCATAGTATTCCATGGTGTATATGTGCCACATTTTTCCTGTCCAGTCTATCATGAATGGGCATTTGGGTTGATTCCAGGTCTTTGCTATGGTAAACAGTGCTGCAATGAACATACATGTGCATGTGTCTTTATAATAGAAACGATTTATAATCCTTTGGCTACATACTCAGTAATGGGATTGCTGGATCAAATGGAATTTCTGTTTCTAGGTCCTTGAGGAATTGCCACACTGTCTTCCACAATGATTGAACTAATTTACACTCCCACCAACAGTGTAAAAGTGTTCCTATTTCTCCACATCCTCTCCAACATCTGTTGTCTCTAGATTTTTTAATGAGCCATTCTAACTGATGTGACATGGTATCTCAGTGCGGTTTTGATTTGCATTTCTCTCATGACCAGTGATGATGAGCATTTTTTCATATGTTTGTTGGCATCATATATGTCTTCTTTTGAAAAGTGTTCATATCCTTTGCCCACTTTTGAATGGGTTTGTTTGTTTGTTTCTTGTAAATCTGTTCTAGTTCTTTGTAGATTCTGGATATTAGCCCTTTGTCAGATGGGTAGATTGCAAAAATTGTTTCCCATTCTGTTGGTTGCCAGTTTCACTCCAATGATTGTTTCTTTTGCTGTGCAGAAGCTCTGGAGTTTAATTAGATCCCATTTTTCTATTTTGGCTTTTGTTGTCAATGCTTTTGGTGTTATAGTCATGAAGTCCTTGCTTATGCCTATGTCTTGAATGGTTTTGCCTAGGTTTTCTTCTAGGGTTTTTATGGTGTTAGGTCTTAGGTTTAAGTTTTTAATCCATCTGGGGTTAATTTTAGTGTAAGGTGTCAGGAAGGGGTCCAGTTTCTGCCTTTCACCCTTAAGTATGAGGATTGCTGCAGGTTTTTTTATAGGTGGCTTTTACTAGGTTGAGGTACATTTGTATTTAATTTTGAATGTTATGGTTTCTCTAAATGCCTGACTTCCGAGTAAGTAGCTTTATTCTGTAGAAGGCAATAATGGGAAAAACGGTAACACTCTCTATGATTAGATAATGGTGTAGCGAGATGAGAATGATGTCTGACAGACTTTGGACTGATTCGCAACACTTCTGCTTTCTGGCTACCACATTTTGAACAAAGTGCTTAACTTCTGTGAGCCTCCAGTCCCCATCTGTGGAATTGCCCTCCAAAAGTTGTACCTATGCATGTTTTAGAAGTTTCAGTTTGCTTGTGTAGCCACACCTACATCATGTGTATGAAGAATCCATTATTTTCCAGTGTTACTTGCAGTAAACGGAGGAAGAATAATTTCATTTGACTTGACACCATATCCCCAATTAGTTCATTTTTTCTTTATATATAATGTTGTACATACACCGTAGGTAGAGGACTAGCTAATTTTACTTTGAGATTCTTGTCTTTTCTTGGGTTTAGGGAAGTATTAACTCAGAGCCTAGACCCTCACACAGAGTTGGTACATGCAGGTTGGTGAGCATACACAAATCAAACCAAAAGTGTGAAGAGCTGAAAGTGCATTATACTTGCTAGCAAGTACTTGGTAAGAGCTCTGCTTGCTCCTGGTGGGTTGGGCTCCCTTTCACACTAGGCACGAAGGGTATGTGGATGAGAGTGCTGGCCGGGATGACTACTACAGTGCATGCATGCAGCAAATGGAAGTTCCTGTTTTCACCTCGGTGCTTACTGAATCAAGCTTTTCCCTCATGCTTTCACACCATCTTAGTGGGACTGACAGTTAAGTTAATTAAGTTTGTGACAGCCTAAGGTTGCATCAGTGTGCACTGAGATAGAAAGTTTCAGGAATAAGCAAAGCAGGAGGGGTTGGAATGGACAGTGTGCAGAAGTTGAATTCTAGCAGTCAGAGTAGCACATCTGTTTCAGTGTTCAAAGTGTTATTTTGCCAATAGTAAGAAGAATAGCAGTAAGATAAAAATCGGAAAGCAATATAGGGAAGTGATTTTAAAAATGAATCAAAAAGGTTAATAGTAAGAACAAGTTGGTTGTGGTAGCTCATGCCTATAATCCCAGTACTCTGGGAGGCCCAGGTGGGGAGACTGCTTGAGCTCAGGAGTCTGAGACCAGCCTGAGCAACATCGTGAGACCCTGTCTCTGCAAAACATTTTAAAAGGTAAGAAAATAACAAGTATCAGCATACACCTACGTTGAGATGGTTCACCAGTCAGTGAAAAAAAGAAAAGTTCAGACAATTTAACAAGTATCCACTTTCTGGGGTGATCTAGTCCCAAATTCAGCCATTAAATCTTTAATGGTGATGTTTTAGAAATGTTAGCTGGGCATGGCGCTGCAGGCCTGTAGTTTCAGCTATAGGGAGATTGAGGTAGGAGGATCACTTGAGGCCAGGAGTTTGAGACTTGCCTGGGCAACACAGTGAGATCCCATCTCTACAAAAAATTAAAACTAAAAAATTATCCAGGCACGATAGTGCATGCCTGTAGTCTCAGTTACTCAGGAGGCTGAGGTGGGAAGATCACTTGTGCACAGTAGTTCAAGCCCAGCCTAGGCAACCTAGTGTGACCTCCATCTCACAAACAAACACATACACACACGAATAAAACCCTGATCTGTTGTTTCTTGTCTTCTGCTAGCTTTTAGTTTAGTTTTCTCTTGCCTCTCTGGCTCTTTTAATTGTAATGGTAGGGTGTTGCTTTGAGATCTTTCTAGCTTTCTGATGTGGGCATTTAGTGCTATAAATTTCTCTCTTAACACTGTGTTAGCTGTGTCCCAGAGATTCTGGTACATTGTCTGTTTTTTCTTCTTGGTTTCAAAAAACTTCTTGATTGCTGCCTTAATTTCATTATTTACCCAGGGGTCATTCAGGAGCAGGTTGTTTGATTTCCATGTAATTGTATGGTTTTGAGTAAGTTTCTTAATACTGAGTTCTAGTTTGATTGCACTGTGATCTTAGAGAGACTGTTTGTTATGATTTCAGTTCTTTTGCATTTGCTGAGATGTGTTATACTTCTAATTATGTGGTCGATTTTAGAATAATTGTCATGTGGCACTGAGAAGAATGTATATTCTGTTGATTTGGGGTAGAGAGTTCTGCAGATGTCTACTAGGTCCACCTGATCCAGAGCTGATCCAGAGCTGAGTTTAAGTCCTAAATACTTTTGTTAATTAGCTGGTTTTTGGAACACAACAACAAAATAGATATGCTACTAGCTAGACTAATAAAGAAGAAAAGAGAGAAGAATCAAATACGCATGATAAAAAATGATAAAGGAGATATCACCACTAACCCCACTGAAATACAAACTACTGTCAGAGAATACTGTAACCACCTCTATGCAAATAAAATAGAAATTCTAGAAGAAATGGATAAATTCCTGGACACATACACCCTCCCAAGACTAAACCAGGAAGAAGTCAAATCCCTGAATAGACCAGTAATAAGTTGTGAAATTGAGGCAGTAATTTCAACAACAACAATAAAAGCCCAGGACCAGATGGATTGACAGCTGAATTCTACCAGAAACACAAAGGGGAGCTGATATGATTTCTTCTGAAATTATTCCAAATAATTGAAAAGGTGGGATTCCTCCCTAACTTATTTTATGAGGCCAACGTTATCCTGATACCAGAACCAGGAAGACACACACACAAAAAGATAACTTCAGGTCAATATCCCAGATAAACATCAATATGAAATCCTCAATAAAATGTTGGCAAACTGAATCCAACATATTAAAAAACTTATCCACCACGATCAAGTTGGCTCCATCTCTGGGATGCAAGTCTAGTTCAACATATGCAAATGAATGAATGTAATCCATTACATAAACAGAGCCAAAGACAAAAATGACATGATTATCTCAACAGATGCAGAAAAGGCCTTTGATAAAATTCAACATCCCCTTATGTTAAAAACTCTCATTAGGTATAGATGGAATAGATCTCAAAATAATAAGAGCTATTTATGATAAACCCACAGCCAGTATCATACTGAATGGGCAAAAGCTGGAAGCATTCCCCTTGAAAACTAGGACAAGACAAGGATGCCCTCTCTCACCTCTCCTATTCCACATAGTATTGGAAGTTCTGGCCAGGGCAATCAGGCAAGAGATTGTTTGCTGCTTTCAAATTTCCAGTCTTAGCAGGGTTACTCAGTCATTTCAAATTTTTTGAATTATCATAGTAGGCAGAACTTGAAGGTGATTTGCAGACAAAACTGTGGCTAATATTAATAAGAAGGTAGAGAGTAACTGAATCTCTTAACTAGCAGTAATTTCAATATTCCTCTCCTCTAGGTTTGTGTCAGATGACAAATTGAAACTCATGTGTTCTAAAAGAAAACTCAGTACTTCCCCAGGAGATTTTTATGGCTGCTAAATCAAGTGTGGTTTTGTGCCCACAGCCGTCACTAGTGGCATGGTAGATACAGCAAAAATTGATTTTTGTTTTCGTAATATTTAAAGAATAGCTTTTATTTATGGCAATGGTCTTGATGTCAAAACATACAGTTAATGTAGTGTCCCCAACTTTGTCATTATATTATTTCACTCTAGGTACCACCTAACAGGAAATAACAATAATTTGTTTTTCAGACCTAATGTTAACTGGATATTCATTCAACAAATATTTAGTTTAAAAATGTCATTTGATGCCAGAGCTATTATCACGGTGTGCTCAAGTTAGTTGATTCTCTGGGAACAGGAACATATCATTCATTCTTTTTTTTTTTTTTTTCTTTTTGAGACAGAGTCTCACTTTTGCCCAGTCTGGAGTGCAGTGGCATGATCTCAGCTCACTGCAATTTCTGCCTCCTGGATTCAAATGATTCTTGTTCCTCAGCCTCCCGAGTAGCAGGGATTACAGGCCAGTGCCATCATGCCCAGCTGATTTTTGTACTTTTAGTGGAGACAGACAGGGTTTCACTTCGTTGGCCAGGCTGGTCATCTCAAACTCTTGACCTCAAGTGATCTGCCTGCTTTGGCCTCCCAAACTGTCGAGATGACAGGCGTGAGTCACCATTCCTGACTGGAACATGTCGTCATTCTTACTGTTACCTCTGTTGAGTCATTTATTTAACAAACATTCATCTACCACCTGTCCTGTGCTGAGTAAAAGGGATTTCCAGAGATAGGCACAGAGTCCTACCTCTGAAGGACCTTTTAGATTAGCTGGGTTATGCAGGAACATTCATAGTGCCATGGGGACACAGAGAAAGAGTGAATTATTAGAATGAGTGGTAGAAGAGAGTGGTCAGAAATAATGTTCAAAAAGAGATGGACAAAGAAGGCTGTGAGTGCAATGGCCGAGGACTTCGTATGTATGAAGCGAATCATGAGAATTATAGCTGATGGTGGGAGGAGGCGTGACCCATGAGGACTAAGTTGGGCTTTACTCTGAAAGCTCTGCGGTAACAGAAGGATATCTCAAAAGAGAATGAAATGATCTGCTTTGCATGTAGACACCAGTGTGGAGAAAGAATTGGAGGTGGCTGGTCTGAGGAATGGCGCTGAGGCTCTTGCTTGTAGTGTTCCGGACGAGAAATCCTGGAGCCCCAACTATGGAGAAAGAGATAAGAGCGTATTTAGTAGGTCAGGCACAGTGGCTCTTGCCTGTAATCTCAGCACTATGGAAGGCTGAGCGGGGAGGATTGCTTGAGCCTAGGAGTTTGAGACCAGCCTGGGCAACATAGTGAGACTGCATCTCATTTTTTAAAAAATGAAATAAAAAGTAAAAGGCCATATTTAAATTCTACTAGGAAAGAATTTGGAGGGTGAAGTAATTGACTGTGGATATGGGAGAAGGAAGAGGCTGTGAAACCTCAAGCCGGACTGCTGGGAGGTGCCATTCACTGGTGAAGCATTTGCATGGGGCAGGATTTTAGTGCCTTTCCCCCCTCTGTAATTTCCTAATACAGATGTGTATGCAGAAGGAAAAACTCCAATAAGACATAAAACCCTGATTTAGGTATAATCAAATGAGCATCCTGTGCCCCCATGCAAGCCCAGAGCACAGGGTGTAAGCCTGGGAATCCAAGCAGGGCTTTCTTCTTTCCCCATCAATTTGAAATGGCTGAATATGGGCAGCACATGCTGGTCTTCTACCTCAGACCAGAAGGAGTGGGCTGGCTAGTTGCCCTCAGGGCCAGGCCTTGCCCAAGTATATCTGGAAGAGCAAGACCTGGGAGAAGTTACCTCTCAGTTAGAAAGTGAATGGAGTCCCATTTTGTCTCCAATGAAGAGTAATCCCACCTGTTCTTGAAATGTAGCCCCATGAATGCTGCAAGAGCTGGCCAATAAGATTTTCACCTTTTCCCTTGGGGAAGTAACAGTGAAGAGGTAGAATAGTGAGGCAGGAACATGATCTTTTCTATGGTCAGAAGTGGGACAGGAATGATGACCATTGCATATTCACCCCCAGTGCTTGACAGAGTGACTTTGGAAGCTCTGGAACAACTGGGAGGAAACTTGAGCAAGGATTCTGGCTGTGGAGAGAAAAAACGATTTGAGAACCGTCAGAATGTTGGTTGGAATATTGGAGGATCCTGTCTGGCTTTGTTCATTATTGTGCTCCTGGCCCTTGGCATGGTGACAGGTACATATTAAATGCTCATTAAATGTTTGTTAAATCTGTCAGTGAAATTTCTTTGTCTATTCTTATCTACTAAAATATACCTAACCCTTAATTTTACCATTCAGGAGCAAAGGTAGATTTGTGAATTCTTTAGTGAGGAAAGTATAAGTTGCCATTTTAAAGACATAGGAGAGAAAATGTGTTCAATGATTTTATTTTTAATTTTAATTCTTAAATTTTACTCTAAGTTCTGCGGTACATGTGCAGATCCTGCAGGATTGTTACATAGGTGTACATGTGCCATGGTGGTTTGCTGCATCCATCCCCCGTCACCTGCATTAGGTATTTCTCCTAATGCTATCCCTCCCTAATCTCCCTACCCCCTGCTATCCCTCCCCTAGCCCCTCAACCCCCAACAGACCCCAGTGTGTGATGTTCCCCTCCCTGTGTCCATGTGTTCTCATTTTTCACCACCCACTTATGAGTGAGAACATGCAGCATTTGGTTTTCTGTTCTTGTGTCAGTTAGTTGGGCTTCACTGTGATCAGTATCACAAGAGATGAGGGGTTGAGAAAAGACCTGGACTTGTGTCTTTACCGTTTAGCACAGTCCTGAGATGGGTTCAAGGATTATTGACTTGCCCATAGGCACTCAGGTTGAACTTGCCTCACAGGAGTGCTTGGAGCCAAGGATGCTGTTGGTTTGTCTGGGTCTTCTGGCGCTTCCCAGGTTTACAGGGAGCAACCTCCCAGAACCAGGCCAGAGAGTGTAATGAGCATTGACTTCTATGCTCTGCTGTCCATACTGCTAAGGACTTGGAGTCCTGCACTGAACAGTGGTGTAACTGCCCACGGGTTCAACTTGTCTGCTGCTTAGACAAAGACAGTTTATCAGGATGGAATTGCAATAGAGAAAGAGTAATCCACGTAGAGCTGGCTGTGTGAGAGACTAGGTTTTATTGTTATTTAGGTCAGTCTCTCCGAGCATTCTGTGATTAGAGTTTTAAGAACAGTTCGATGGGTAGGGGGCAGCCAGTGAGTCAGGAGTGCAGGTTGGTCAGGTGGGAGATGAAATCAGAGAGAGTCGAAGCAGTCTTGTAATGAGGTGGTTCCTGGGTGGGGGCCATAGAATCAGATGAGCCAGTTTATCAGTAGGAGTGATGTCCGCTGATCCATCACATCCAGGGTCTGCAAAATACCTCAGGCACTGGGCTGAGGCTTTACAATAGCGATGTTATCCTCAGGAGCAATTTGGGTGATTGGGGCATGGGACAGGGTCAGAATCTTGTAGTCTCCAGCTGCATGACTCCTAAACCATAATTTCTAATCTTTTGGCTAATTTGTTAGTCCTATAAAGACAGCCTAGTCCCCAGGCAAGAGGTGGGTTTGTTTTGGGAAAGGGCTATTATCATCTTTGTTCTAAATTATAAACTATAAACTAAGTTCCCAGAGAGAGTTCAGCCTATGCCTAGGAATGAACAAGGACACCTTAGAGGTTAGAAGCAAGATGGAGTTGGTTAGGTCAGATCTCTGTCATTGTCTCAGTTATAACTTTGCAGTGGCACGTTCAGTGGAACTGCATACCCCCCTCCTCACAGAATTTCAAGTCTAGTGAGGACTTAGGGCAATGGAGACCAAGTAGGTGAGACAGAAAATGTGTTTTATCAAAGGAGTGGGATTGATGGCTACCACATCATTCTTTCATTCCAGCTTTCTCACAGATTTTGCCTTAATGACCTGAGAGGCCAAGAGGCTCTATTTAGAACCCTAGAGCACATTTGGCTTTGACATAGGCAATCAGTGTATGCCAAGGAGACTCAGTTCCCTTTTAACTCAGAATTAATTATAGGCATTTACATCTTCAGGGACCAAAGTGAGTAATCAGACCTAATTAACTGGTAATCAAGCAATCTTTCACTTCCTCTCTATCCTTCTCCATGTACAATGGAGCAAGTACATAAAGAAAGAAGACTAGAAACCCTTTGGAGGCTGGGAGAACATTCTAACATCATGCATGAGGAAACTGATGTGTGGCTTCCAGTTTTGTTAATGATGTTTGGGCAACACGTGGCCATCTTTCTCACTGCTCCAAACCTTCCCCAACTTGGTTGTTACTATGTCTTCTACACCAGATGCTGTCCTAAAATGTGCAAGCCCCACTCCTCAAGTGGTTGCACACTGGCTAAATCGTGATGCTTGCTATCTCTGTTGTTTAGGCTTTAGTGTTCATTTAGTTCCATTACGTGCTGTCTATGATTGTTTAAACTATCCTTTCAGGGTAAGCTCAATTTCTACCAATTACTCACTGTTAGGTAAAGTTCAGTGAGTTCAATTGTGGTGTCGGAAGGGAAAAACACAAGAGTTGGTGACACACTGTTTCAAAAGCAATATCACAATGTTGCTACATTAGCACCTGAGGGTGAAGACCCTGGAAGAGTGATTATACTGTAGCATCAGTCTGAAAAGTTAGTGTCCAGTGGGTTTTCTGAGAGTGACTGTCATTTTCCTCTCATTCATCACTGAGTCAATGTAGGTTTTCTAGCATCTCCGTGATGCACAGATCTTTCTAATTTCCCCCAAAGTAATGGAAAACAAGAGTAGCTTCTGTGTATGGATTGACCTTTGATCTCCAGTGGCTCTCCAATCTCTTTTTCCAATGTTGTGGAACTCAAGTGGGGAGTCTGATGGAATTAAAGATCATATTTATGGCTTCCAGTATTGGTGCCATACATCCATGGTACTGCTGTCCAAGTTTGAGGCACTCCCTTAATGTGACAACATAAATTAGCATGTTATCAACCCAACAACACTCTTTGTTTCTGTGATCAGCCCTTTTCTCTTTTCATCAACTGGATTGAAGTCCTCAAGAGCTTGGAAATTGTAAAGAAGTATACATTGTTAAGAGCTGAAATATTATTGCAATGATGCCACCAAGAATGATTATGACATGGTGCATATGCCATTGTTAGATCTACTTCAGGGATGGTTTCCAAAGACGTGGCTTTGCCTTCTTCATAGTTCACGTTGAATAAAGCTCTCTTCTAATACAAATTACCCAATTTGTAGAGCCTCTGCAGTGCATATTAAAACCTAGTTGTTTTTCTTCCTTGTGTAGCGTGCTTTTAAACCATTTTCTCATATGGCATGCCTTTGAACCAAAAGCCATAGGTTTGGATTTAGGAAAAGCCAGTAAAATTTTAATATTAGCGTCAGTAATGCAGACTTGGGAAAATATATGTTTTTGCTGCTCAAAACATTATTTTGCTCTCTGAAAACATTATTTCGATCCAAGCCATTCATTTGTGTATGAAGCATAGCGGTATGCCTTGATGCTATTTCGTGATGTTTATGTTAGGTATAGTTACCCTGGCCACTATACAACAGATAAACTTTTAAATGTTAAGGTGCGATAGAAGATAATTAGTCAGGTATATACTATGTTCCTCTTATTAGTGGGCGTTACCTCTCCAGGCAATGATTTGGAGATTCAGGTTTCTTTCATCTTGTGGGTTTGTCATTTTGGATGCTAGACTTTCACCATTACCTCAGAAGGGGAAAGAACATGAGGGATTGTGTGAGTTTAAGGGTCAGGCTTGGATGTGGCACATATCACAGAAATTGACTCAGCCAGAAATTGGTCATATGCAAAGAAGCTGAGACCAGAGTCCAGCAGTGTCCCCATGGGTCAAGAATACTCGTGTGGTCAGCAGCTAGCCCACCTCTGCTGTAATTGTCTTCTGTCTTCTTCTACACTCTCCCCCTTTCTTTGCAATTTGTCTTTTTAACTTCTATAATGTAAAGCTTGGCAGTGTAGCTCAAGTGTTGAACGTTTAAGAAAATCTAAAAATACACAAGCCCATCATATTTTATGCATTTTAAATTATGTGAATTTTTAAAGTGTGATTTAAATGTTAGTAAATATTAGCAGAATCTCATTTGATGTGTGAAATTTAAGAAAAGTAAAATATACCAAACTTAAAAATAATCTAAATTGTGTAATTTCAAAGCTGGCTGGCAAAGCAAATAGTAAGGTATTTATGCTCGTGACACTTGGAGCCTCTGCCTCAGCGGACAGCAGAAACATCCACCATCCTTGGTCAGTACCACATGAATTATAAAAATAGTTTATGTGCACTAGATCTGCTGGTGGTAGTTTTAATGACCTGATATGCTATCATCTTAACATTCATGGTTATTCTACTTTAAATCATGAAGTGGCGGCCAATATTCAAAATGTACCTGAAAATCAATGCCATTGAAATGGAAAGGAAATAATAAGAATAGAAATAAAGAAATGGAGGAGTATGAAAAGAAAGAAAAAACAACAACAAAAAAAGATCAGCTACTATTAGGAGCACCAGGCATTGTTCTCAGCACTTGGATTGTATTGACTTGTGAGTTTGGTAGGAAGGTACTGTGATCACACACACCCAGTTTATAAATTCAGAAATGTGATACTGCGGGTGGAAGGCCACACATCTCTGTGTTATGTGATGCCATGCTGTTCGTTTAGGAATGAACACTCTGCAAACTATTAGGGATATTGCTGAGACAATTAAAAGGAAAATGCCAGCGATCTTTTCACTCTGCCCCACTCTAGAATTAATCCTATGGGATAATTAAGAAGTGTGTGAGCCAAGTGTGGTGGCTCATGCCTGTAATCCCAGCAATTTGGGAGGCCAAGGCAGGTGGATTACCTGAAGTCAGGGGTTCAAGACCAACCTGGCCAACGTGGTAAAACCCTGTCTCTACTAAAAATACAAAAATTTGCCAGGTGTGGTGGCTCATGCCTATAATCCCAGCTACTTGGGAGGCTGAGACAGAAGAATCACTGGAGCCTGGGAGACAGGGGTT
This sequence comes from Sapajus apella, assembly GCF_009761245.1. Lineage (NCBI taxonomy): Eukaryota > Metazoa > Chordata > Mammalia > Primates > Cebidae > Sapajus > Sapajus apella. The sequence goes on along the minus strand of NW_022436993.1, from coordinate 4,799,135 downwards.
GCAGTGAGTCGTGATCCTGTCACCCTCCACTTCAGCCTGGCTGAAAGAGCAAGATTCTGTCTCAAAAAAAAAAAAAAAAAAAAAGGCATGTGTTGTGACATACAAGCAGCTGCCTCAAACTTTCATTATATACAAAGCATCACATCTTGGCCTTTCGGCTGAGATCAAGTGTAGTACACACAAACAAGGAAACGTACCTTGTGATTTCCTCATACTTTTGAATCAATGCCCTAATTTAGTGTTTCTGGTTTTTCTTCCTTCCATGCCCTCCGGTAAAGAGCCTGTTGCATTCTCCTTTATGGAGTGGTGCTTTATTTCATTTTTTTCAAACCCCTGATGGATTTAGAAATTCAATAATGAGAATGGACACTGAGGAAGAGAAAAACAGGGATGGGCTGGAGAGAGGGATATGATTGACTGATTCATTAATGATTTTCTTCATTCATCAAACTGTTATCAAGAGTATTGTGTACCAAGCATTGTTATAGGCTCAGAAGATTCAAAGGAATGGAAAAAACAATTCAAGTTCACTTGGGAAGGAAGATGAGTGTTAAAAAAATGAAACGAACAAAGGATTATAAATTGTTCTATTATAAAGACACATGCACATGTATGTTCATTGCAGCACTGTTTACAATAGCAAAGACTTGGAACCAACCCAAATGGCCATCAATGATAGATGGATAAAGAAAGTGTGGCACATACACACCATGGAATACTACGCAGCCATGGAAAATGATGAACTTGGGTCCTTTGTAGGGACATGGATGAATCTGGAAACCGTCATTCTCAGCAAACTGACACAAGAACAGAAAATCAAACACCACATGTTCTCACTCATAGAGAACAATGAGAACATGTTGACCAGTGAGAACACGTGGACACAGGGAGGGGAGCATCACACACTGGGCTCTGTTGGGGTTCTAGAGAAGGGACAGCAGGGTGTGGGGAGGGTGGAGAGGGATAACATGTAGAGAAATACCAGATACCAGATATAGGTGATGGGGGAAGGAGGCAGCAAACACCTTGCCTTGTATGTACCTGTGCAACAGTCCTGCACGATATGCACCTGTACCCCAGAACCTAAAGTACACTTAAAAAAATTAACAAAGTGGACAACAAAGACGTGTCTCACTTTCCCAGTGAAAACACTTCATATACAGTTCGTCCAGACAAGCAGAGGTAAAAGGACTAGCATGTTCCAGAAACCATGAGGTGTTATATGTTGGTGGTGTGTGAGTTGTGCTGGAGGCAGTCCTGCCCTTAACCTTGATAGACAGGTATCCCTCTCCTGGGTCTTGCACTTTAGAGGGTTTCACTGTGGCAAGAGGCCTGTCGGGCCAAAGAGACCTGACAACCTGGAGTCCCTTATGATCTAGGTGCTTGGAGCCCTACAGTGCCCTGCAGGGATGACCCACTGCCCAGGTTTGTGCAGACCTCCTCTACTGGCAGTTTCTGAGGATGGAAATGCATGGTAGATGTGAGCATCTTCAAGCCCGAAGTGGGGCCAAGGGGTGGCTATTTGCAGGGAGGTGCTGTTCAGCTCTAACATCAGCCAGGGTTGTCCCCAGACTGTTCATGGAGGAAAACCAAGTGTGGAAGAAAAGGGTGCATGCTGGGGCCCAGAGCCCGCTCTTATTCGGCTTCTATTTCCCATGTGGGACTCTGAGGGGTCCAAGAATTCTAAAGTCACCCCTGATCTCTAAGTTATTTAAGCAGTTACATTTGTTGAGATAGAAAGCTTGGACATTTTTTAACAATGTATAAGCTTGCTTTATACGTTTTAATCATCATAAATGGGCTATTTGGGCCTCCATGTCTATTCTTGCCTATACCCCATTAATGTAAAGGGTGAGCTTCATGGAGAAGGTGAAGTTGATGATGAAGATCTTTGTGCATCATACCAAGCAGCAATGGGGAGTTTACAGACATATCTAAGGATAAGGTGCACATGATCAGATGCATTTATATAAACACAGTGTCAGGCAGTGAGTCAATTAAAAGCTGCTGCCCTTAGCTCACAGATGACCAGGGACTGGCCTAACCCTGTGGGGAGAGACTGTGAGAGTGGAAGGGAGAAGAGGAGGTTCATATTTGAGGGACATTTATGAGTAGCAACAATAGGCTTTCTTGATTGATTAATAGGTTGGGAGATGGGAAATCAGAACAACAGGACTTACAGGAGGAATTGAGAATGGTATGTTTCGTTGTTGTTCGGGAAACTAAGGACGGCAACACTATTGATTGATATTAGAAGGCAGGAGGGTTTTGAGGGAGAGACAGTGCCTTCAGTTTCAGGTTCCGTAAGTTGGAGGAGTCTCTTAAGGCACCCAGGTGCCAGTGTGCAGCAGGCACCGAGGAAATAGGTCAGCACTGTGCCTGGACCTTTGTCATTCCTCCATTCCCAAACCACACACATCTGTTGTAGAATGTGAGAGTCGATTAAAATCTTAAAGAAAATTAATGGCCAACATTAATTATCCCTTTGGCTAAAATGACTAATAGAGTTAACTCAAGATATGAAACTTCTGTTATGATGGACTATACATTTTAGGTTACACTAGTATTTCACATAACATGAGGCTTCTGGGTGATTAAATTCGTTGTCCAGAGTATTGCATTAAAATGGGACAAATACGGATTTTCTTCCTTGATGTAACTGATTTGTACTGCAAGACATTTCCATCATAGACTTTTTTCCCCTGTGGTCAGTGCCTTTTTTTTCTATTTTATACATTCTTAATTTAGGCCATTTTATGTGTAGCTGTGTTAACTTCTATAACTTCTATGACCATAAAACATAATTACCCCATAGACATATCAGATAATGTTATGAAAGTTACATTGAATTAAAATGACTTTCACAGAGTCACTTAAAGAACTCTAATAATTTCTTTTAAAGTTGTAGGGCAGGTCATGTTCAGAAAAAGAACCAAATATTAAGTAGAGGAATTACATTGGATGACTGCCCAGATTCTTAAGAGAGGCTATTAAAGATGATCACCTGGTTTCCTATGAACTTGAATCCAAACTTCGTTTCCTTGTTATAATGGCCTCTGACAGTAAACCAAAGAATGAATCTGATCTCTCAAGATTCATCCCCAAAGGACACTGGTAACAGTGTAGTTTATAACTTAATTCCTTTTAAAGTAATATAGTCAATGATAAATAAATGAACTTTGGAGAACTATTGGAAATATGTGTGTGTGTGTGTGTGTGTATATATATATATATATATATATATATATAATTAAAATTTTTCATCTATGATGTGAAGATAATGACATTCCTATGCCGAATTCATTATTGCTTTATTCACACATTTATCTCATACATTTATTCATAATATTCTCCTATGTCAAGCTATGCTTTCAGGTGACAGTTGTATATACCATAAGGAGCATATTTGGCTATAGATGTTACCTAAGGCTAGAATCTCAATAAAATAATAATATGAATATTAATGAAATCTAAAATTAATGAAATCCATTATTTTTAAATGTATAGATAAAATTACTAGAAAAAATGCATTGGAATGACTACTATGTGTACTGAGTTTTACTGGCTGTGGGTAGGTTTTTTTTTTTTTTTTTTTTTTTTTAAAGACAGAGTCTCACTCTGTCACCCAGGCTGGAGTGCAGTGGTGTGATCTCAGCTCACTGCAACCTCTACCTCCTGGGTTCAAACAATTCTTGTGCCTCAGCCTCCTTAGTAGCTGGGATTACAGGAGTGTACAACCACACCCACTTAATTTTTGTATGTTTTAATAGAGATGGGGTTTTTCCATGTTGACCAGGTTGGTCTCGAACTCCTGGCCTCAAGTGACCTTCCTCAGCCTCCCAAAGTGATGGGACTACAGGCATGAGCCACAGGGCCTGGCTGACTGTGGGTACTTTTTCAAGCATAGCCTGTGTTTTCCAAAATTTCTCCCGTGAACATATCATTCTTATTGTCAGCCTGAAATAATCAAAAGGATCAGAATTCAATTTTATTTCAGTGAAAAGCTGGGAAACACAAACTCCAGAGAAATGAGGTCAGTGCTCTGAAGTTAAAAGTTAAGGTCTTGCTTATACAGGACAGAAAACAAAGAAACTTAGTAGGATTGCCAGGTTTTCTATATAAGGCTGATTTGTGTATTATAACAATTTAATTAGTTATAGTTTTTCTTTTCCATACAGCTTGTTTTCTTCGCCTTTCCATTTAAAAGAGTATATGTAACATTCCATCTTAGACAATGTAATAGTCCTGGTCTTTGTGTGTTAGAGGAAAGAAGGAGGTCAATCTGTAATGAACATCAGCAGTTAAGAGGGAAGGGGTCTTCCCTGGAGCCCTTTAGTCATTCACAGCGTTTTACTAGACAGAATAAGAAAGGGAATGGTTAATCCATAATCAAAGAAGCAAAGTAACGTTACAGCTGCTTAGATTGCAGTTGCCTGCTTATGTGACTTAGGTCCCATACTCACATTCCCTTATGGCTCAATATATTTTAAAGATCCAACAGCTTAGAGTTTGAATTATTTCTTTTCATATTATATTTAGAAAAAAGCAATGTCTTAAAAAAATGAAGATGTATGAAAGTTCAGGAGGAGTGGTGGTAAGGTCACAGGGGGTCATATGTAGGCTCACGTGTGTGTACACTCACATATTGACTGTAAGGAAAGAATAAAGCCAAGAAAGAATAAAAAGACTCAATTTCTTGCCATCTTTGTGGGGATGGAAAGGAAGTCAAGTGAAAGAAAATGCTTTCTGTTTATCACTTTAAAAAGTCACTGACGGGGCCGGGCGCGGTGGCTCACGCCTGTAATCCCAGCACTTTGGGAGGCCGAGGCAGGTGGATCACGAGGTCAAGAGATCGAGACCATCCTTGTCAACATGGTGAAACCCCGTCTCTACTAAAAATACAAAAAATCAGCTAGGCATGGTGGCGCATGCCTGTAATCCCAGCTACTCAGGAGGCTGAGGCAGGAGAATTGCCTGAACCCAGGAGGCGGAGGTTGCGGTGAGCCGAGATTGCGCCATTGCACTCCAGCCTGGGTAACAAGAGCAAAACTCTGTCTCAAAAAAAAAAAAAGAAAAAAAAGTCACTGACTGCCAGTCTTAACGGATTTTTTTTTTTTTTTCTTTTTGAGTTGGAGTCTCACTCCGTTGCCCAGGCTGGAGTACAGTGGCACCATCTAGGCTCACTGTAACCTCCGCCTCCCAGGTTCAAGTGAGTCTCCCGCCTCAGCCTCCTGAGTAGCTGGGATAACAGGTGTGTGCCACCATGCCTGGCTAATTTTTGTATTTTTAGTGGAGATGGGGTTTCACCATGTTGGTCAGGCTGGTCTCAAACTCCTGAACTGGTGATCCATCTGCCTCAGCCTCCCAAAGTGCTGGGATTACATGTGTGAGCCACTGTGCCGGCCCACTACAAATATTTTTGTAGCAGATAGACACAGCAGTTGCTGGATTAAAAACCATTTTTATTTCATAATTTGAATAGTTACCATATCATTTTAAAGTATCATTAAAGATTTTAACACATGGAAAAGTATAGAGAAATATAACAGCCATATGCATATGCCCATGATACAGTTTTGTCAAAATTTAGCATTCTTGCTATGTTTGCTTCAGATATTGCATTGCTATTGTCAAGTTAAACATTACAGCTTTATGGTGGATAATAGGGAAGACATTAGGGAACCCCTGATTGGAGGTCATTGATGTGGGGAATCTGGAGGCAGGGTAACCAGAAGTGGGGCATCTTATGTGATTGGTTAGGCTTTGGTTTTCTCTGGTTATAAGTTGGAAGCAGGGACAAAAATTAGGGAAGCTGTAGGTTAGTAATCAAGTCCTTGCTATTTGGAGCCAGTTGCTGTAGAGGTCATTATTTAGCTTCCCGGCGTGTCACTAGAGATAGCAATGTGGTTTCCTGCAAGCCTGACATAAAGTAGGCTGGCTTCTTTGCTCTTTGGCAATAAAGGGATTGGTTTCCTGGGCAGGTTGCTGCAGGTCATGGGTCAATGTACCATTTTTGTATATGGTCTGACCACAGTCTGTAGATTCAGTCTCTCCTACCTGTGAGTCTCAAACGCATGCATTTAGCTGTTGAATGATATTTCATTATATGACTATACAACTATTTACTTATTCATTTTCCAGTTGATAAGCTTGGATCTCAGCTTTTTAACATTCTGAACACTGTTGCCATTAATATTCATGTCTGCTTGTAGAAGACATTTTCATTCAATGTTTTTATAAGATAACTTTCCTGCTATATGGCTGCTTTCTGGTTTTGGACCAGGAAGATATGATGAGTTTCTATAATCCTTGTCTTTCCCCTTGGTCAGCGCTAATGTACTGTAGCTGTAATAGTGGACTCAAAGATGGCTAGAATGAGTAAGCACTACCCAGGACCCCTGGAGCTTACAGAGGCAGGTCAGAAAATCATACTTGCCTGGCTTTTAAATTCTTAGGACAAAAAGTTACTATTTCTCCTCCTTCTACAAAAATGCAAGCTTCTCCTTTTCTTTCTCCACCTCCTCTCTTTGTCTGGAGTTAGTCAGGATGGCAGCTTCACCACTCCCGCTGGATAGAAACCTCTTTAAGCTGGCTATTATAAATAGCCTCCAGATTGCTTATTCGGACATTATCACATAAAGCTCACTCAGTGTGAATGTTTCTGGTCGAGGCCAGGTGACTAACAGATGCTTAACAGGACATTAAATTGACCATAAGTTCTACGATGAACTCTTGGTATTGAGTAATTGTCAACACTGTTATTTTATGTTTACCCTGTCCTTTAAACAATCCTACTGTGTATTGAATATTAATATTGTAATACATCCTCGTATACATTGTTGTTTTCTAGTATTTTCAATGGCTTTTCCTTTCACTCCAGATATTCCCTTAATGCATATTGATGTGAATAGTAACTGTTTCAAATAAATAGTAACACACACACACACACACACACACACACACACACACACTAACATTTCAGTCAACAATGAACTGCATATATGACAGTGTTCCCGTGAGATTATAATACTGTATTTTTGCTGGACCTTTTCTATGTTTATATAGGTTTAGATATACAAATACTCACCATTGTGTTACAATTGTCTAACATATTTAGTACAGTTACAGGCAGTGCAGGTTTGTAGTCTAGGTGCAATAGGCCATGCCATGTAGCCTAGCTGTGTAGCAGGCTATACCATCTAGAGTTGTGTAAATACACCCTATGATGTTCATAGGGCACCGTCACTTAATGATGCATTTCTCATACGTATCCCTGGCATTTAAGCAACACATGACAGGAAAAATACGAAGTTGTGATCCTCATTTATACAACCAAGTTTTTGTTTTGTTTTTATTCTATATATTTAAGGTAGACAACATGCTGTTTTGATACACTTGTACATAGTAAAATGGTTACTGCAGTCACACAAATTAACACATCCATGGTCTCTCATAGTTATGCGTCCTTTTTTTGTTAAGGCACCTAAAGACTACTCTCTCAGCAAATTTCCAGGATGAATTATGATATTATTAACTATAGGCTTCATACTGTACACGACAGATCTTTAGACTTATTTATCCTGCATAACTGCAACTGTGTACTCTTTGACCCACATATCCCATTTCCTGTTTAGTCACCTTTTATTTGTTTTGTTTTTAGATTTTGTATATAAGTGACATCACTTGTCCCTGTGTCTGACTTACTTCATTTAGCCTGATATCCTCTACTTGCATGTTGTTGCAAATGGCATGTCACAACATCCATGTCGTTGTTGCAAAAGGCGAGATCTCCTTCCTTAAAGTTGCAAATAGCAAGATCACCTTCCTTAAGGTTAAATAATATTCCATGCTATAGATATGCCAGATTTTCCTTTTTTGGTAGGGGGAATAGTGGGGATGGAGTTTTACTCTTATTACCCAGGCTAGAGTGCAGTGGTGCCATCTTGGCTCACTGCAACCTCCACCTTCCAGGTTCAAGTGATTCTCCTGCTTCAGCCTCCCAAGTAGCTGGGATTACAGGTGCTTGCCACCATGCCCAGCTAATTTTTGTATTTTTAGTAAAGACTAGGTTTCGCCATGTTAGCCAGGCTGGTCTTGAACTCCTAAGAATGGGTGATGCACCCAACTGAAACCTCCAAAGTGCTGGGATTACAGATGTGAGCCACTGTGCCAGGACACCAGATTTTCTTAACCATTCATTTATAGACAGACACATAGGTTGTTTACATACCTGGGCTGTTGTTGAGTAATGCTGCAATGGGCGTGGGAGTACAAATATCTTTACGAGGTGCTGATTTCATTTTCTTTGGGTATATACTCAGAAAAGGGATTATTGGGTCATTTAGCAGTTCTGTTTTTAATTTTTTGAGGAAACTCTAAGCTGTTTTCCATAATAGCTGTACCAATTTACATCCCTATTCCTAAAAGCAATGTACAAGTTTTCCCTTTTCTCCACACCCTTGCCAATATTTGTTATCTCTTCATTATTTTTTGTTTGTTTTTTTGATAATAACCATCCAAACAAGTGTGGGGTGATAGCTCATTGTGGTTTTAATTTGCATTTCTCTGATAATTAGTGATGTTGAGCACCTTTTCACATCCCTTTTGGCCATTTTTATGTCGTCTTTGGGAAAATATCTCTCCAGGTCCTTGACTGTTTTATAATTGCGAGTTCCTTATGTATTCTGGATATTAACCCCTTATTTTGACATGATTCTAAAATATGTTCTACCAATCTGTAAGCAACCTCTTCAATTTGTTGATTATCCCCTTTGCTGTGCAGAAATTCTTTAGTTTGAAGTAGTCCTACTTGTTTGCTTTTGCTGTTGTTGCCATATCCCAAACAATCATTGCTGAGGCCAGTGTTAAGGAGCTTTTCCCATGTGTTTCCTTCTGAGAGTTCTATGGCTTCAGATTGCACAATAGGTCTTTGATTCATTTTGAGTTGATTTTTGTGTATAGTGTAAGATGAGATCCGATGTTATTCTTTTGTATATAGATATTCAGTTTTCCCAGCACCATTTATTGAAGAGACTTTACTCATAGTGCCTTCTTGAAGCTCTTGTCTAAAATTTGCTGACTCTATGTGTGCCGGTTTAGTTCTAGGCTCTGTATTCTGTTCCATTGATCTGTGTGTCTGTTTTTATGGCCGTGCCACACTGTTTCAATTACTATAGCTTTGTGATAATTTTAAATCAAGAAGTGTGATACCCCAAACTTTGTTTTCCTTTTGCAAGATTGGTGTTTGGGTTTTTTGTAGTTCTATATGAATTTAAATTTTTTTTTTTTCCATTTCCATGAAGAATGCCATTGGCACTTTGAGAGTGATTGCATTGAGTCTGTATATTGCTAAGGGTAGTATGTACATTTTAATGATATTCTTTCAATTCATGAATATGAAACATCTTTCAATTTATGTGTATCTTCAGTTTATTTTATTAGTCATTTCATAGTTTTCAGTGTATAGATCTTTTACGTCCTTGGTTAAATTTATGCCTAATTTTATTCATTTTGATGCTATTATAAGTAGGATAGTTTTCCATATTTCTTTTTCAGGTAGGTTGTTATTGATGTAAAATTACAACTAATTTTTGTATGTTGATTTTGCATGCTGCAACTTTATTATTTAATTTAATTAATGTACTTACATATTTTGAGACAGAATCTTATTCTGTCACCCAAGCTGGAGTGCAGTGGTGTAATCTCAGCTCACTGCAACTTCTGCCTTTCAGGCTCAAGTGATTCTCCTGCCTCAGTCTCCCAAGTAGATGGGACTACATGCATGAGTTACTACACCTGTCTAATTTTTGTATTTTTAGTAGAGATGCATTTTACCCTGTTGGCCGGGTTGGACAAGGTTGATTTAGATGATTATGTTTATTTCTCCTCCTGCTGATGTCATATATTATATTGATTTATTTGTCTATGTTAAACCAACCTTGCATCATAGGGATGAACCCTGCTGACTCATGATGTATAATACTTTCAATATGTAGTTGAATTGAATTTGCTGGTATTTTATTGAGGATTTTTGCATTGATATTTCTAAGAGATATTGACTTACAATTTTCTCTTTAGGTGTTTTTATCTAGCTTTGGTATCAGAGCAATGCTGGCCTCATAAATTAAGTTTGGAAGTATTCCTTCTTTTCTTTTTTGAAGTGAGTTAGATGGATTGGCATTCATTTTTCTTTGGGTGTTTTGTAGAATTCAGCCATGAAGCTCTTTGTCATGATTTTGTTGCTGTTGGGAGGTCTTTAATTACTTTAATCTCTTTCTGTTATTGATTTGTTCTAGCTTTTTGTTTCTTCCTGATTCAACCATGGTAGATTGTGTGTTCCTAAGAATTTATCTATTTCTTCTAAGTTATCCATTTTCTTGACAGGTAGTCGTTTATAATAGTTCCTTAGGATGCTTCTTATTTTTAAAGCGTCCATTCATTTGCCTGGTTTTTAAATTCTTGGGACAAAAAGTCATTATTTCTCTTCCTTCTACAAAAATGCAACCTCCTCCTTTTCTTTCTCCATTTCCTCTTTGTCTGGAGTTAGTCAGGATGGCAGCTTCACCACTCCACATTCATTTGTGATTTTATTTATTTAATTCTTCTCTCTTTTTTCTTAGACCAATTAAGAGTTTGTCAAATTTATCTTTTTTTCAAAAAACCAATTCTCAGGGTTTTTTTTTTTTCTGTAGTTTTTATACTCTAATGGGGTACTGAAGTCCCCTACTATTACTGTATTGCTATTTCTCTCTTCAGATCTGGTAATATTTCCTTGATATATTTAGGTGGGCTGGGGTTGGATTCATGTATGTTCACAGTTGTTAAATCCTTTCTTGATTAATTGACTCCTTTATCATTTAATAGTGACCTTCTTTGTTTCTTATGCAACTTTTTGACCTAAAGTCTTTTTTGTCTATTATAAATATAGCCACCAGTATTCTCTTTGCATGGAGTATTTTTTGTTTGGAATTATTTTTAATACCTTCACTTTGAAACTGTGTATCCTTAAAGCTAAAGTCGGTCTCTTATAGGCAGCATTTAGTTGGATCGTGTTTATTTATCTACTCAGTCACTCTGCCTTTTGACTGAAGAATCTAATCCATTTCTACTCAAGGTAATTACTGATAGGTAAAGACTTACCGCTGTCATTTTGCTAATTGTTTTCTCTGTGTGTGTGTCTGTCTGTGTGTGTGTGTGTCTGTCTGTGTGTGTGTATGTTTTGTAGATCTCGTTTTTTACTTCTTGTCTTCCTTTGTGATTGGATAATTTTCTATAATAAAATGCTTTGATTTCTTTCCTTTTATCTTTTGTGCATTTAGTATATGTTTTGCTTTGTAGTTACCTTTGCGTTTTCTATGAGATTACATTGCTAGTCTTATAGTTGCAACTGTCTATTTCAAGTTGATAATGTCTTAATTTTGATCACATGTAAAAACTCTACTCTTTTATTTCACCCTCACATTTTAATTCTACAATGTCACAATTTTCATTTTTAAATCTTGTATATTCCTTTATAAATGAATGTAGCTATAGTTATTTTTTGGTAGTTTTGTCTGTGACTACACTTTGAAATCCCAGTTTCTTAACTCAAATCTGTTCGCTTATGTGAATCCCACTGCCTCCATTTTTTTCTTGCCTGAACTATTTTTTTTAAAAAAACCTCCAAACATAAAACCCCCTTTTGAACAATTTTGCTACCTCTGAGCTTACTTCCTTTCAGGCTGCTCTTCCAACTGCTACCAGAGTGATATTTCTAACTTGAAAATCTAATTATTTTCCTTCTTAAAATCCTTCTTATCATCTTTAAAATAAAGTAACAACTGGCTACTGTGATATGAAAGGCCCTTTTTGACTTGAATGCCACCTCTCCAAGCTCCTCTTCTGTCACCCTCCAGCATGATCACGTGCTAAGCAGCCCTATCCTCCAGCTACATCCAGAAGTTCCCAGATGTGTCACAGCACCCCAGACCCTTTGCTTGAAGAATTCCTTCTTCATTTATTTATTTGACTAACTCATTCTTTAGGAATCAACTCCAGAGTAACCTGCTCTGTGAAACTGTCCTGTTCCCTCACATGCAGAATCAGATACCCCACCCCTGTGCCTCAGCATCCACACATCTCTGCTGTGGCACTTGACAACGAGTTTTGTCATTAGGAACATGCTTGAGTACCCATTAGACTTTGGGCAGTTTGTGGAGAAGGGCTGTCTTGAAGTGTTGATCTATTTTATTTTTTATTACTTTGAATTTAAATTAAAACCATATATATATGCACATATATACATGCATACATACATACCTACAACAGCTTCCTCATGGAAAGGTTGGGCTTTGATGGATTTTAGGAGCTTGAATCCAGGAGGCAGAGGTTGCAGTGAGCTGAGATCATGCCACTGCAATCCAGCGTGGGTGACAGAGAGAGACTGTCTCAAAAAAGAAAAACAAAATTTTAACCAAGGATTCATCAATAATAAGATCATTTTTTATATCCTTAGCACTCAGAAATATATATTGTCATTTGTTAAATAAATAAAGGATATAAGGAAGGAAAAAGGGCTGGAATAAAGGAAGTGAAGAGAAAAGATCAAAGAAGAAAGAAAAAAGAACATGAAACCATGTGGGGAACTTACTGAGATATACATGGGTAACCGGGATACATAAACAACATCGGAATTCTGGTGGAAATGAAGAAAAGGGAGGAAACCAATGTGGGTGGACAACTAACAGTATTCACACCAAAAATGTTTTGTAGAATACAAAAATAAATCGGACATAAAAGTTGCCCTCAAAAAGCTTTCTTTCTGGTAAAGGAAATTAAAACAAGTATCTACATAAAGTTACAAAGCGAGTAGTGAGAATTGCCTGGGGCGGTTGGTCTTCCGTAAAAGTGTTGAATTAACAAATACTTGAGCAAACAGAGTTACAGGGGCCATTCTTATGGGACTTCAGAGAAGAAGAAAGTTCCATCTATCTGAAAGAGTCTAGGGAGGGATAAATAATGCTTGACTTAGGCCTTGAGGACAGGGAGGATTTGGATAATATGGATAAGGGGCAGCGTTAGGGGTGATGGGAGGATGCGGAGGAGAACATTCCAGGTAGCATGAGGAAAGGAGAGTGAATGAGACTTGTGATTAAATCAGTCTGGCCAAATTATTCAGTTTTGATGGCTCACAGTCACGCCTGTATGACTACAAATCCTGACAGTTTAGACATGCATTATTTTATTGTCTTGACTTTTCTGGCTATGGTGGTAACCACAAATATCATTTCTACCTCTCCCAAAACTTTAAAATCTATTCAGAAGTAGCCAGAAAACATTAGTTACGACAGTGACATGTAACTATCCTAAATCCAACTTTGTTACATGCTGCAAAGATGGAGACTAGGAAGTGAACTCTTGTAATCATTACGCATAGGCGGTGGCAGAGTTTTCACAGCCTTGCTTCCTAATGAAGGGTTGAAAATTCTTTAGCCAGAGTAAAGTAAAGACTAAAAGAGGAGCTAAACTCAGCAGGCTCAGGGAACCCAGATAGCACACAGGAATGACACCACACCTGACCACGGAGAATTACACTTTGCTTGTGCTGCTCAGAAGTCTGAACTCCTCTAGTGAAAGGGTTTTCCAGTTAACAGAGCTTAACCTTTAACGATCGTGACAACTATCTTTGTGTCCTGCTCACAGGTCTTCTGTAGAAGAGGCTGAGTATGACAATGAGAAATGGAAATCATGTTTTCTGTTTTATGGACATTTTAAAAAATGCTAAAGTTTAATAACATGGTATTTTTCTTCCGAGCAACATTTTAAAATTTAAAGTCCATCTTTGAGTCATTTTTTTGCATTATAAGGAATTCCACAAAAGATAGTAAAAATGCAAGTTTAATACTTTTTAAAAATATTGTGGAATAAATAAACTTCCTCCTCTTTCTGAATTAGCTCCTATCTTCAAATGTTCACTGATCACCTTGATCCTCTGGGGTGGTTTAAATATGGTGTGTGATAAATCTAAAAATCATCTTGTTAGACAATGGAATTAGAATATATTAGATTCTAAGAGATTTATGTCATTTGGCTTTCAGTAAATACTGGTTACCTGCTATGGCTGGTATGAGGCTGGGTAATGGGGATGCTGGTACAGAGCAGCTTCCCGACAGGACTCACAGGCCTTTGTTCACCAAGGAGTTCTCAATGGAGGGCGTGTGTTGCCCAAGGTCACTCAGCCTCTGTGGGCTCAAGTTAGAGCTAGAGCTCAGGGTTTTACATTCCCATCCAGTGCCATTCTCCAGATGCCCAAAGTTTAGACAGAAGATTCTGTAAGTACAGAAGCATCCCTGACAATGTCATCTGTGATCCAGGAGTAGGAAGCAGGTTGTTGCAATTCTGCAGGTATAGATATCGGTAAACCCAGGGTTCTTCAGGACCTTGCCAAATCCAGCCTCTAGGGTCAAGAAGGGATCATAGAAAACAGATCATTAAGGTAGAGTAGATGCTAAATTGAAAGGAGGGGCTGGAGGTAATGTTCTGGATACACTTTACAGGCTACTAAGAGGCTATAGGATGAAAGGGAGCATGCCACTGGAGGAGTATTACTGGGAGTTGTGACAAGACAAACAACACAAAAACCTGCCACACTGCCCAATTTCTAATTCAGTGTGCTATATGCATATTTGTATAAAAAACAGCCTTTCTTACTGATATTTCTTTTCTAACCCAATTGGTAAAACAAATAATTGTAAAAATGTTAACCCACTATAATTCCTTTTGGAGTATATATTTTTAGGACAGAAATTTGTGAAAAGGTTGTTACCTTGTGTTTAGTATTTTCTTCATTGGTAAGTCCTCTGTTAAACATAATTGATTTTGGGGCTAGGCATAGTGTCTCACACCTGTAATACCAGGGTTTTGAGAGATCTGGGTGGGAGAATCACTTGAGGCCTGGAGTTCCCGACCAGCCTGGACAACAAATCACCCTATCTCTACAAAACGGAAATGAAAAAATTACCCAGGCACAGTGGCACACACCTGTAATTCCACCTACTTTGATGGCTGAGTTCGGAGAATTGCTTGGGCTGGGAAGTTTGAGGCTGCAGTGAGCTGTGACTGCACCACTGCACTCTAGCGGAGCAGCAGGACAAGACACTGTTTCTGGAAAGGAAAGAAAAAAAAACCATAATTGGTTATTTGAGAAAAATTAAGATTCTCTTCATTGCAATTTGTTGATAGCCCAATGGGAGAAACATGCAATTTCTGTGCTGGGAAAACCATCATGGAATTCATAGGCCTTTGTTCACCAAGGAGTTCTCAGTGGAGGAAATGTGTTGTCCAAGGTCACTCAGTCGCGTGGGGCTAAAGGTAGAGCTGGAGCTCAGGGTTTTAAATTCCTGTCCAGTGCCAATCTTCAAATGCCCAAAGTTTAGACATAAGGTTTCCAGCAAAGGCTTGGTAGGGATCCTCTAGTTCTGCTGCGAAGTATCCACTGTGACATTAACCTTTGTTTCTACCTTCCTCTGCCCCCATGTGGGACTTTAATTAATTAATGGAAGGTCAGATAGCAAATAATTTGCTTTCTGATGGGATTTTGATATGCATTGTAGAGAGTGATGACACATGCACATTTTGGAGACAGCAGCTTCCTGACAATACTCATTACCATGGCTAATTACTGTGGGCAGCGCCTGTCAGCCAGCTCTATCTATAGCGGTAGGACAGAGACGGGGAAACGTCAACAAGGACATAACAAAAAGCACCCTCATTATGCTCTTTCATGGTTGAAACACTCAACGGCACATTTTAGATGAAACCCAGTGACATGTTATTACTATTATCCAGGTTCTTTTACTTGAGGCTTCAGATGGCCGTAGAACTCGGTGACCTTAAAGAGATGAGTTCAGGTCAAAAGAGACAATTGTTGATATATTTCTTTATAGCGCAAGAGGGTTAATGAGCTGGCATTTGCTGATAAAAAGCAAAGCTCCTTTTGCATCTTTATAATTCTTAATAAAACTTGAGACCAAATGAGAAAACTTTGTCTTTTCTACTTCCCTTTCCCTGATTGTGAAATAAATTTGTAAGTGAAAAGAGAAATAACTTCCTTTTTTTTTTGGTAGTTTTACTGCAGTAGATCTAGTTAAGGCATCAGTATTAGAGGCTGGTGATTCTTAACAATGTTGGGGACATTTATTTTTAATCTTTGGTGATTCAACTCTTGCAGTTTGATTTCTGAAAAAGACTGCTGTGTGAGTAACCGGATATTGTACAGTACACTGATTATCTGAGAACAAAAATCTGCCATTTGTAAGCATTTCCTTTTTCTCTAGATATATCATGCGGAATCTGCCGTGAATGCAGGCTCTAAAATCAAATATTCTTAGGCCCTTATCCTAGTTTAGCCTTATGCCACCTGAAAGATGCCTGGTAAATTGACATAAATTTCTTGAGACTTGGAATTTTCTTCCGCACAATGGGACGATAATGGAATCCATGTCATAGGGTATTAATGAGCATTAAGTGAGGTGAAGTGAGTGAAGCCTTGGCGAGGTATGTAGCCCATTCTAGCAACTCAGTAAGTGCTATCAGATATAATGTGATTGGTAATGTAGAGCTTTTTTGAGCTTTTCAGATTGTACTTGATATTTTAAACACTCATAACTGCACTGACCCTGAGTTCCATTACTAAGAAATGGCCAACTTTGGCTACAAGTATGGAAACTGTCATAAGTACTATTTCTCCAACACTTTCTAAGCTGTTAGCATATGGTCATAGGTGATGTTTGTAGTAAATACTGTGTAGAAATTTCATTTGGTGAAAATAGCTCCCTTTAAAATAATTCTGATACAGGGTCCTCCTCTGTCACCCAGGCTGGAGTTCAGTAGCGTGATCTTAGCTCACTGCAGCATCGACCTCGGGGGCTCAAGCCATTCTCCTGCCTCAGCACCTCCCAGTAGCTGGAACTACAGGCATGTGCCACCACGCCTAGCTAATTTTTATATATTTTTGTAGAGTCAGGGTTTTTCCATGTTGCCCAGGATGGTCTCGAACTTTTAGCCTCGAGTGATCCTCCTGGCGTGGCCTCTCAAAGTGCTGGGATTACAGGCATGAGCCACCATGCCTGGGCAAATAGTTCCCTTTTAAAGAATAAGTGGTTATCCCTATTGTATTACCAAGTAAAATGAGAGGAAAAAAAGACTATTTTGATATCTATAACTAGCTGTCTTTCAGGAATTCTGTTAATTTGGTTTATTGCTATAGACATTCTTAATAATCATATAATTTCTGGTCATAATAATTGTTGGCTCTTTGAATATTGGTTTAAAAAAGTTTGTATAATGAAAAATTTCAAACCTGTACAAAACGAGAGAAGAATAAGTTTGTGTGTACACCTCATCCAACCTCAACAATTAAGAATGTATGGCCAGTTGTATTTCATCTAAATTCCCACTCACCTCCCCCTTGCCTCATCACAATGAGTTATTTTGAGAAAAAATAAAAAAGCCAGATGTTATGTTATTTTGTTCCTAAATACTTAGAAATATATCACTAGAGGATAAGGATCCTTTGATGTTAATAAAACCACAGTACCAATATCACACCTTAAAAATTAAATTCATTAATATCATCAAATATCCAATCAGTTCTCTAATTTCTTCAATTATTTTGTGAACATTGTTTTATAGTTTAAGTACCACTTTTGTATAAAAGAAAATGAAAGAAAAAAAGTAATTTTATTGTGTGTTTTTGTTCATGTGATATATACCATAGTAATTTCTGTCAATTGCCTTCCAGGAAGTAACATATTGAAAAATATCTTTTTAGTAGTTGCATTTACAAGGCTACGGCTAGGTGCATCTAGATCCCAATGGTGAGAATTTTATTGGGAGTTAGGAATATCACAGCCAACATCAGGATTACTGTTTTATATTTCCACCACATAAGAACTGATTTTTTTTCTTTGTTATCTAGACACCGTCAATGAAGACTAACCCAGAATAATTTATATTTCCAATTATACTTAGGAAACCCATTGCAAGAGTTTCCTTTGATTTGCAATTTGAGCTACATCCATACCATATTTTGTCTTGGAAAAATATTGATATCTGTGGAAATAGTCATGACTTTCACCTGTAAAAGCTGTTAAGTGTCCTAGAAATGAATTAAATAGGAAGTCTCTCATTAGGGTGATCATTTTATGATATCTTTGTGAGCCAGGACACTGGAGGACAAAACAAACATTTAACCCAGCCAGTGGGGTCACGAAAAGTGCAAACCTTTTCACTTTCTGCCATACTTATTCCAGAATATTCACGTGTAAATCATGCTTTCAGAGCCATGCTATGCTTTGGATGTCTACAGAAGCCTGCTATTCAAGGAGAACTACAGTGAATCCTTTTGCAAAGTAAGGAATATGTTGTTTTGAACCATGAGTAAATATGGTTAATTTAGTTCTCTTATAGTAAGCTTTCCATATATTAGTCTTTTTGAATGGATCTAACTTGAATGTTGTTGCTATTAAAATATTACCCTCTTCTTACTCTTTTTGTTTTAAAGTAAGAATGTGGGTAAAAACTCTAAGCTTCTATGGCCTTACAACTGCTCCATTCTATAGAATTGCATTTCTCTGAGATTTGTTTGCTTTTCTTCTCTGAGTCAGTATTATGTTTAAATGGTGCCAATGGGTTTTCTTTAGCCATTTTTTACAATGCCTTACAGTTTGTCACACCAGTGGATTGTGCAATTGTCCAGGAAACATTATCACTTCCCACGTAGGAGAAGGGATGACAGTCAGTAGGGAAGTCTTTTATGCTCCAGATCATGTCACAGAAGAAACAAGTGAAGATTCGTGCATGGTTCTCTTGTATTGATTAGGAATGTGTGTGTTTCATTCCCATTCCTGTGCATGTTCTTCTGTCGGGATGAGATTTCTAACTGCTCAGTTGTCTCACTGTGGTCACAAGGATGACCTCACAGTGAGTGGGGAGGACCCAGAGAACCCATTTCTACCCATGGCACAGCAGCCCACAAGAGGAGATCCCTATACCACGCCCAGATACCACATGCCTAGTGCGTTTTGTGCTTTTGCCTTGGGCATATTAATTCCATGTCACTGATGGCTTCCTGGCTAAAGGTTAAATGTCTGTGTGAGCCAAGAAGGCACATTCCTGTTCATGCCTGTCTTTACTTTTCCCTCCTTATCTTCCAGTTCTGGTCCTGTTTGCTTCCTGGACAGTTTGCATTACTTCCAGGAAAAGTCTAGCCATTCAATGAAAATGTAGTACAATTAAACATACTTCTATTGAGCACATTCTTGGCAAGAAAAACAATGTCTTGGCTGTCAATCCATTGCCTGAAACACACTGATAGTTGCTAACCATGCACATTTTTGCATATAAAATGTCCACGCGGAAGCGCACCTGCTGTCTAGACCTGGGTTCTTGCTCCCCTGTGGCCGGAACTGTTGCTGCAGCTGCCTCCTGACCTACCACACAGGCCAGCCACAGGCAGGCACAAAGCACACCCCTAGCTGTGGGCTCGAAGCTGATGGAGGTAATTTGGGCTCTGCCAGTAAGGGCTCTTAAAAGCCAAGGAGATAATTTCATTTTGACCTTTTCTCCCCACGGTTCACATGAGGTGAAATTAATTTTAATAGTCATTCATCAAAGGCATTTTGACCATTAATGTAAAATCATTGCTTTTAAAAGTACCCAGATGCTTGTTAAGAGGAAACTATTGCACTTCTAAATAGTCTTCAATTTTAAAAATACCCTTTAACAACGTTAGTCCATAGAATTTTGAGACCTTCTTAAACTTCACTTTCCAAGTTGCATTTAAGCCATTTCTTTCTAGACCATAGTGCAGAAAGAAACGTATCGTGTCTTCCCACCTGTTGGTGCTGCTTTTTAAGTGGAGGCTAGTTCATTTCCAGTTCTGAAATGCTTACCTCTTGCTGATTTCACTGATATCACCAGTCATGAAATGTTTACATGTTTTGGGGAATATCCTAACGCTTATGAAATGGACATTGGTGGGGGAGGGGGTGGTAAAAAATCTTTTATATAATAACTTGGCTTCTGAGATAAGTTGATTCTTAAGGAAACTGACCCATCTTGGTCTATTCTCTACCTATTTCCAATCATAGGGGTGTAAGCAAAGCTCAAGTTTTCACTAAAGAATAACACATTTTTCCCTCAGACTTTTGCTTACGAAAGCAGAGAAAGCTGTTGTTAATGTTTTCATTTAGCTGACAAAATTGCAGTTATCTATTTTAGGGAGGATTTGATATTTGTTAACAACTGTGAATCATTTCATAGATAATACAGGCTTTGGCTTTCATTCTGTCAGATTTCAGAACAAACTTTTATATTTCCTGAAATAAATGTGGAATGCATACTTTGCTCAAGGTAGAATGAACCTAACCTATATGAAGTCAATTAAATAAATGTGTAATTGATCACCTTAACCTGAAAGCGTGAGATCTCTAAAAGTGTCTCATGATCTTAACATGTATATGCATGTTTCTTTTGATGATAAATATGTAAAGATACATCTTTTATCTGATTGTTAAAAGGCACCTGGCTATCACTTGATTTTCCCACTTGTAACATAGATGTCAGGTGAGCTACTTACTCTTTGAATAGCTGATTACATTGGGCCTGACTCAGTTTCCAGCTTGTGATGCCCCAAAGTCCTCTGTAGGAGAGCTAGGAAGCCCTGGGACTTTCTTCCTCATGAGATCCTCAGCCTCAGTGCTCCTGAGTAGGTGTGACAGCTTCAGCCTGCTTCGGCCTGGCCACAGAATACCACCTCTTTCTCAACCAGTGCCTGTAAGAACAGCCACATTAATAACATTTTCTGATTTTAGTAACCTTTATTGACAATTTGGGGGCTATGGAGAGAGATCATTCAAAAAAGGACTTCCCTTTGATGTCTCCTTATCTCTACTTCATTCTCTCTTCGTCTCCCTGCCTCCCTTACTGAAGAAACAAATTCCCTTCTTTATGACTCACTAGTTCTCCCAGAGGTCTCAGCTTCCACCCCTGGTGCTTACCTTGTTACCAAATTGAACTTGGGTCCACTTACCCAGTGCACAGAAAAAGCCACATGGACACCAGGATTTGCTGCAAGAGAAAGTGAGGCATGATTTCAGAGCACCAAGCAAAGAAAATGGGCTGCTAAAGCTTAAGATCTTAACTTCTCAATGGCTTACAAGCAAGGACTTTAAAAGGCAGGTGTATGTTTCAGGAAAGTAGAAGTTACAGGCAAAATCATAAATCATTACATGGAGGTTATAAATTGGTTTGGTCCGAAAGGCTGGATACCTTGAAGCAGGGACTTTATAGCTCATAGGTAGATTCAGAGATTGTTTGCTAGAAAACTTGGGGTCAGCAGAAAGAAATGTTCAGGTTTGGCCTATAGGCATGAATCTCTTCAGGCCCATCAGGAAGAAATGCAGAACAAAGAGTGGTGGTTGGAGTTCAGCCCACAGCTCCCCCTTTTCTGAGGTCTACATGACAGCGGTTGGCATTCTCCATCTTCTAGGGGTCCGGATTTCTATAAAACAACTCAAGAAGATAATGTTAACATGCTTTCTTTTAGTTTTTGTAGAGAACCAAAACACCTTGTGACTCTGACTTGCTTGGGAGACTACTATTAATATCTCGTTTGCTTTATCAGATTGTTCGTTTACTTTTCAAGCCTAGGTAGGTGTCTGAAATTTCCCTTGAAGGAACTCAAATTTTTTTCTTTATTTCCATGCTTGGGGACCCTGGCAGGCCCCTAAGAGGAGTCCCTGCTCCATCTCAATCTGTGTAGTTTCCTAAGGAAATCTGGAATATAAAATGATCCCTATCTTCTTACATGCCATGCAAAGATTTTAGTTCTGGTTCCCAAGGAAAAGCCAGGATGCCTGGGGTCTGAGGGTCCTGCCCCTGACCCTCTATGTGACCTTGTCTCAGTCGCTTCACCTCTCTAAACCTCAGTGTCCCCATTTGTAAAGTGGAGATAATAACATAAGAGAGGCTGACCTTTTTTTAAAATTTTTATTTAAATTGAGACAAAGTCTTGCTCTGTCACCCAGGCTGGAGTTCAGTGGCGTGATCTGGGCTCACTGCAACCTCTGCCTCCTAGGTTCCAGCGATTCTCCTGCCTCAGCCTCCTGAGTAGCTGGGATTGCAGGCATGCACCACCATGCCTGGTTAACTTATGTATTTTTTAGTAGAGACAGAGTTTTACCATGTTGGCCAGGATGATCTTGAACTCCTAACCTCAGATGATCCGCCCATCTCAGCCTCCCAAACTGCTGGGATTATAGGCATGAGCCACTGTGCCTGGCTGCTTTGTTTGTCTCTTATGTCCTTTGATATCCTGGAGGGTAGAGCAGGTCCAGGGTCTGGACCTTCAAATTTTCACAGGAGTACAAAGCAGCTCTACCCTCTAGGGCCTTACATAGGATCCCTTCGTTGAAGGAACAGAACACTTTAGGTACATGATTTTGGTGCTTTTTAAGATAGATGTATGTATACATGCATACATAAATATTTAGAGAGAAGGTCTCACTTTGCCACCCAGGCTGGAGTATAGTGGTGTAATCATAGCTCACTGCAGCCTCAATCTCCTGGGCTCGAGTGATCCTGCCACCTCAGCCACCCAAGTAGATGTGACTAAAGGCAGTGCTGCCACATCCAGCTAATTGTTTCTTGATTTTTTGTAAAGACAGGTTCTTACTATGTTGCTCAGGCTAGTCTCGAACTCCTGGCCTCAAGTGATCTTCCTGCTTTGCCCTCTCAAAGCTGTAAAATGTATATTTTAATTCAGAGATTGTCCATATTGTCATGTGGGTCTGAAATATTCCAGCTATATCACCTTTCCTGATGAAGGTTCTGAGTGGACATGAGGGTGTGTTCAGGCCTGAACGGTGAGAGGGTGTACTTATTGAACACTCGTATACCTTGTGACACTGGCATAAGCAGCAATTTGCTACTCACAACTACCCTGAAGATAAGACATTTTAACACTCTATTTCAGAAAGAAGGTGACTGAATTTGTGAGAAATTAAACAACTTGCTCAAGGCCACACAGTCATTATGTTTTATGTCAAAGTACACTTACCTCCAAAGCTCGTGGTTCTTTATATTAGTCCATTTCTCACACTGCTATAAAGAACTACCTGAGACTGGGTAATTTATGAAGCAAAGAGGTTTGACTGACTCATAGTTCCACAGGCTGCACAGGAAGTATGGCTGGGGAGGCCTTAGGAAACTTACAAGCATGGCAGAAGGTGCAGAGGAAGCAAGCACGTCTTCACAGGGCAACAGGAGAGAGAGCAAAAGGGGAAATGTCACACCCTTTTAAACCACCAACTATCATAAGAATTCACTATCATGAAAACAACAAGGTGGAAATCTGCCCCTGTGATCCAGTCACCTCCCACCAGGTCCCTCCCCCAACATTAGGAATCACAATTCAATATGAGATTTGGGTGGGGACAAAGAGCCAAACCATATTCTTCCATTATATCAAGTTAAGGTATACATCATCATTCATGCAGAAGACAATCTGAACTTCTATATCCACCAGTTCTCTTGAATCCTAGAAGGAGATTTAAACTTGGAGGAACAACAGACTGGAAGATCTTTAGGGTCACTGCCACCTGTAGCATTCCAAGAGGTTATTAATCTATTTTTTTTTTTTTAGACACAAGTTCAATGGGGTGCTCATAAAAAAAATTATTTATTCCTTATTTTACCTCTTCTATCCAAACAATAGTCTCTAGAGTGAGCTGTGCAAGACAGTCCATCAGGTTGTAGAGGAAAAATGTTAGACAGGAAGAGGAAGTTGCCAGTCTCTCAAGGCCTGGCCTATGAATCAACATTTTGCATTCTATTGGTGAGATGGTCATAGCATCCATCTAAGCTCAAGAGGAAGATACAGAGCTTACGCTTGGGAAGAAATACCACAGAATTTCTGTCCATCTTTAAATCTTCCTCAAGGTGCATTATTTTTGTAAAAATGATCCCAGCAAATCTGTCCTCCCTGTAGCAGAAAGGACTTTTTGTAGGAGTTACGTTCTGTGTCCTCCTCCATCACTGCTTCTACCCGTCACCGTCAGCATTGGCTTGGGGTTGGACAATTGACCCTCTGAGTTATTTATGTGACTTAAGGGTAATTTTTAAAGAAGATGTATTCCAAATTGTTGGAGATAAAGATGTAGACTACCTCTTGTAGTAATTCTTTTTTCTATGAATCAATCAGGCAAGTTAATGGTGGAGTGAGTGCAGGGCTCCATCAACTTTGTTGTACGTCTCATGAAACTAGAAAATAAAGGAAAGATGATGTCCCCCAAAATATTCTGAAATGTGCAATGATCTCTGACAGGCAAGGCACTGTACTTCTAGTGCTTAAATCCTAACAACATCTAGCAGATTCTTTGCAGACAGTCTCCTGTCTAGCATGTTCAGTTTGGCTGGAGTGTGGAGTCCATTGGAAGGAAGGTTGAGAGATGGTGCCAGAGAGAAAAGAGCAGATTGCAAAGAGCCTTTGTATTAGTTTTCTTGGGCTGCATGACAAACTACCACAAACAGAGTGGCTTAAACAACAAAAAAACACTATTGTCTCACATTTTCGGAGGCTAGAAATTCTAGATTGAGATGTTGGCAAGGTCGATTCCCTCTGAGGACTGTGAGAGAGAATCTGTGTCATGTCTCTTTCTCAGCTTCTGGTGGTTACTGGTGAATTTTTGGTGTTCCTTGGCTTGTAGATGTATCACCGTGGTCTCTGCCTTCATCTTCTCCTGTATGTGGCTGTCTCCAAGTTTGTTTTTTTGTTTGTTTGTTTTTACAAAGGCATCAGTCGTATTGTATTAAGGCCCAACCCTAATAACTTCTGTAAATGCCCTCTCTCCAAAGAAGGTCATGTTCTGAGGTCCTTCGGGTTAGGATTTCAACATATACATTTTGAAGGGGAAACTGTTAGACTCCTAACAACCTTATAAACCAGTAAAGGAGTGTCGACTTTGAAATCAGAGTTTTTATTAGGATCATGTAACATAATGTTTATGAAAGCACTTCACAAACTGTGAAGCACAACACAGATGTGAGTTGTTTCTATTGTAATTGCTATGCATGTTACAATTATTCAGCCTATTTGTTTCCATTTTCCTCTGATTTTTTTGGACATTGCAGAGCAGGCTGTCACTCGGCAGAAAGTGTGAAGATAGGAAAATGCTTTTACCAACACAGGATTTGGATGTGAGAAAATACAGCTACCCTTTGCATATTCTTCTAACGCATTAGACCTACTAATTAATTTCTGATGTTTTGAGGGAATCCAAGAACCTCCCTCTGTAATTTGTATTGGACCTATCAAGACTCGCTCTTGTACACAAGCCCACTGGGCTTATGTATGAAATAGAAATTCTGTTCTGTTCTATTAAGGGAAACCCAGCAGCTGCCATTCTCTTCTGAAATGGAAAACCCCAAGGACCATACTCTTTGGAATGTTAGATTTAGAATATTAAAAGTGCTTATGTTCAGAAAGGCAGCAAAGAGGGTAGGGTTCTATCGAACTAAGAATTGAGAATATGTTAGCCCTTCAAGAAATGCCTTTCTAGGATGTAAACAAGATTAATTTTAAAGTGATTTATTTTTCCTTGCCTGTATAATATTCTTCTGGGAACAATTTTGTTTGTTTTGGAAGCTGTCACCACCGGGTATCTTAGAAAGCTCCTGATTGCTTTTTCATCTGCTCAGAGCCCACTAATCTCGCACCCCTTGCCTCTCATATTTTCATGACAATGGAAGTTCAAAATTCACTTAAACAGGAGTGAAAACTGCCATAAAACAGTAAATAGCATAATAGGAAATAAGACACCAATCCACACTGTATGAATTTGTTTCTCTGTTTGTGTGTATGATGACTTTTTTCCTCAATGGATTTGAGGTGGTTCATAAAACCACGTAAATGACAGTAGGATTAAATAAACAACTGAGGGAACAAAAGCCAAGGAGCAAACATGGGTGACAAAATTAGGAAACTAGAGGTGGGTTTAACACTGTGAAATGCATACACTAGAGTCCTGTGCTTTCGCTGGAGCTGGACCTGAGGTGGTGCCGAGCTTCTCAGTGGTCACACCATTGGTCTCCAAGTGCCTGGGCTCTGTCAGATAATAATACTAATGAGCCCTGTGCATGAGTAGCTGCTCTGTGTCCTTGCAGGGATATTTCTTCCAGGGGCCCTCATGAAAGGACACTGTATGATGATGGGCAGAGTCTTCAGCCCCCTTTTCTATAGATACAAAAGTAGATACCAGTTGGGCTCTTGTATCTTCCCTTGATGAAGGTCAATGGCATAATAATATGGTATAATTAAACAAACAAACAAACAAACAAACATGATCCAAATCAAAACTCCCTGATGGTCTGCTAGTCTGACTCCATACAAGAGTTTGAGAATATCCACAGCAGCGTTTCTGAACATTTTTGGAATAGAGAATCCTTTAATAAGAATAATAATGACAAATATAAACTGAGAACTGAATATACCCAGATATCTGAGATTGTCTTGTTTACTCTGCACAGAAACTCCAGGTGTAAATACTATTATCATCCCCCTATTACAGATTAGGAACTCGAGACCTCTCAAAGTAACTTGCCCAAGGTTACACAGGTAATAGTGATAGAACTAGACATAAACTCAGTCATGGGTTCAGCCAGGTGTTATCCATCACACAGAACAGGTCAGGACAAAGCTTTTTGACAACCTGATTAAAACCATTAAGCAGTCTCTTAGAAGAATATACATATGGACATAAATACAAAAATCTAGATGTCTTCTTTATAGCTTTCATGTATTCCCTAAAGTTCTTTCAAATAGAGCAAGAGCCCCCAACTGTAAAGACTGAATGATTCCAATGTCATTCAGGATCTTCTTGGAAATAGTTTTCTTATCAGAACATGAGAGACTGTAGAGTGGAGAGTCAAGGGTCCTAGCTGATGACAGAACCTGGGGTGCAGATGTGCTAGGTTTCAGATGAAGGGCAGATCCATGAGCATGTACAGTCAGGTAAGATATGGGAAAGACTGAGGCCCTTTCATGAAAGCTGAGGACAATCATTGAGTGAACAGTCACTCTCACTGCCATGCTGAGAAGTTGACCAGGGAACCCCTGCATTGGGTGTTCCAGCACATGATGAAAGAGTGACTGAAGGCCCAAGGAATCTTTACCTACATAATCATTTAGTTAGGAAATATTGTTCCCGTAGTCCAACATGGCCACATGAACATTCCAATAAAGCAGCCATAGTTGATCTACCTTTACATGGAGCTGTTTCCTGGCAATCTATCTAATTTATTGACCTCTCTGCAAATTGTACACTCAGGTGTGTCTGACTGACTTAATCTGTGGCATAGAATCAATGCATATGAATGATTAAAGGTTGGAGGACATCTGACACCTATCAGGGTTTTGATTTTAGAATAGTTGACCTAAAGCTATCCTTTCTGCCCTTCAAATGTCAATCATCTTTTGAAGCCATATCTACTAATCAAGTACCGGCTACTGACTCTGCCCCTTGAAGTGGTTTGTGGAGCAGATTCTCAGTAAGCATAGTAACCATCAAGCCATATTGAGCTCACAGAGTTTTCCAAAAATAATAATACTGGTAAAAGCTAACTGTGTGACAGGCACTGTATGTAGGATATCTATTAAATAACCCTTTAATGCCTAGCTACTTTTTTTTTGCATCTCATTGATGGGTAAATTTATTCTGCACACCCAGTAAAGTAGGTGCTATTATTATTATTCCTGTGTTATAGATACAGGAACTGGAGCCCACTCTCTTTCCACAAAGTGTGCGAACATTCTATTTCCATCAGATTTCTCTACAAGGTGATCAAGGGCACTTTTTCATATGGAAAAGCTGGATTACAATTGACTCACTGCCCTAAGAAGTCAGATTGTCAAAAGGAAAAATCATGAAGTTAAGAAGGGATATCTCATAGAAGAGTGGATTTATAATTTGGGGTAATAAGTCGTAGCCTTCTCAAAAAATAAGATGGATTCATGAATCTCTTATAGTGATACTCTGGTGCCCAGATCATGCCCCCTTTAGTCCTGAGAACCATATTTCCCCAGCTGCTGAGAATGTCCCCTCCTGATGGCTCATGGCTGAGTCCATCCCTGAGCATTGCCCTCCCCAGAAGAGGTTATGCCCCACACCAGGGGCAGCCCACGTCCTATCTCTGCTCAAGGCAGGGTGCCAGGGCCCAGCCCCCATGCCTCAATCTGGGACACCTCTGAAAGGCCATCTCAGCCCCATCACTTCTTATGAGGTCAGCTGAAGTTTCTTGTGAAGCTAAATTGGAGTCAATTTCTCCCTTTGCCCTATCCTGCTGCCCTCCTGCCCCATAAGAGTCCTGCTCCCAAGGCACTCCCCAGTGAACACCATGCAGATGCATTTTGATCTCAGAATCTCATTCCCTGGGGGACCAAACCTATGACATCTTTGTTTATAATTTACTTTTTCTCAATTGTAAATCAGTGAAAGATTATTTTCTCATTGTATGTAGGATATCTATTAAATAACCCTTTAATGCCTAGCTATTTTTTTGTTGCATCTCATTGATGGGTAGAAGAAACACATCTCAGATTGCATCTTGATGAAACTACCATGAGAATGCTTTGATTTTACTTTACCTGGTGGGTTTTTGTTTACATGCACACACATACACACATGTAATGACAAAGACATTGATGCAGATTCATATAAATATATATGTGTTTATATAAAATCAAAATAATTTTATATAGCTTCATATATGTATGGTATAAATGTGAAAAAATATAGACCTAAAATAATATTTTGTATACATTATCATATAGGTGTAAGTACAGACAAAATATAGGCATATGGACAAAACATAGCCATAGCCATAGACATGGATTTTTGTTGTTGTTCTGTTAGGCCTCCATCTGGATCATGTTTTCAACCCAGCACTTCTTTTTTCTTCAGTGTTGGTTCTTCACCTTTATTAGGAGGACAGATAGTGTGAAACTATTGAAGTATGACTTAAATCAACTGCCAGGAAACCTCAGGGAAGGTTGTAATTATATGCTGCTGATGTGCTACCAAAAGCCACCCCTTGTCACTTAGCTTGCTTTGTGTAGAGGTGAGTGTGATAGGAAGCTGAGTGACAGCTTTCAAGGGTTTTAAATTTCTCCTCTTTGTATGAGTATGGTCTAGGAGCCACTCAGATGTTTTGCGTTAAGATAACATAACACCTAACAACCAGAAATTTTGGACATGTGAATAAATGTTGGACTTACACTTAGGTAAACTATTTCATTTTTTAAAATGAATCATGGTCATGGATGGAGCTGGAGGCCATTTTCCTTAGCAAACTAACAAGGGAGCAGAAAACCAAATACCATATGTTCTTACTTATAAGTGGAAGCTAAATGATGAGGGAATATGGACATGTAGAGGTAAACAACGGACTAGGGCCTATTGGAGGGTGGAGACTGGGAGGAGGGAGAGGATCAGGAAAATAACAAATGGATACTGGGCTCAATACCTGGGTGA
Source organism: Sapajus apella (assembly GCF_009761245.1). Classification (NCBI taxonomy): domain Eukaryota; kingdom Metazoa; phylum Chordata; class Mammalia; order Primates; family Cebidae; genus Sapajus; species Sapajus apella. The sequence goes on along the minus strand of NW_022436993.1, from coordinate 4,769,568 downwards.
TAAAATAATTTGTGGAACAAACCCCCATGACACAAGTCTACTTATGTAACAAACCTGAACATGTACTCCTGAACTTAAAAATTAAAAAAAAAGTTCTTGGGATATAGAAAGCTCTAACTATAAAAGAAAAATATGTATACATTGGATGTCATCAAACGACACAATTTCTGTTGATTCAGGAAAAAAGATATCATCTAATCAGATAAGACTCCCACCTTGGAGATTCCTTAGATATTTACTCCAAAGATTGAGGGACGTGTGCCTGTACACATGCAATTACATCTCTGTGCATGTGGAAAGAGAAAGGTTCATTGAGAAGAATGTTCTGTCATGGCTGAATTTATTTCCTTATTGCATAATAATCTCATAGGTTAAAAGGATGCATATTTAAGTGCAAATTAAAAGTGATGGATTAACAAATCCAAACTGAAAAATAAATAAGAAATGAATGTAAAATGTGAATGTTTTTTTTTTTTTTTTTTTTTTTACATTAAATTGGCTTTGCCTTTGGATAATAGTATAAAACTAGAGGTTCAGGACGTCATTTTTCTTGTCTTCAGATCTTGTCCTAATGACTACACCTGCCTTTACCTTGGTGATGATCTTCCATTTTTACATTCATCCGTGTTGCTAAGGATACCATTTTGCATTCTCATGAATTATGCTGTGAAAAAAAAATTCTCAAAACATCTGGGTGGTTTCTTTTTTTGTATTTACATTTCATATTCTATTACTTTCCTCTTTCATCTCTTCTGGGAATAATGATTTTTTGCTAGCCTAGTTGATTCTTCTTAGGTTTGAACCAACTGTCCTGACGCTTTTGAATGAGTTTAATTTGCACTCCTACTTTTTCCTTTTGCCGATTCTTTGAAGATTGCAATCAACTCCTTTTTGCCTTCACTGTACATTTTCAAGTTATTGATTCACTTGCTACGTGGTATAAAATGAAGCTTACAAACGCAGTTTCTTTGGTTTCTAAGGTGCTTCTCACCCCCCACCCTCTTCAGTTCTCTGTTGTCCCAGCAATTCTAACTCTGCATTCACAATATCTTGGCCCATTAGCAGTTAGGATTTGTTTGGGCAAACTGAACTATATTTCCTTGCTCTAATGAAGCACACAAACTATAACAGCTATCTCCTCAGCAGGCTGCTCTTGCCAAAGAGGGCAGAGCAAATGGTGTTGTAGAGCAGGGAGCTAAGCTCTGAGGATTTAATGAACTTCAGGATACTGTCTATGCAGGACTGTGGCATTGGTGTGAAACTCAACGATTCGTTTCAGCTGGGTCAGCTGCTCCTGGCTGCACAGGGCTTTTCTGGCTTTTTGAATGGACAGCTTTACTCTCCTATATGGCTTTTGTTAAGTGGTTTAGTGACCTGGATTATGTATTTGACTGTGCTGCCTTGTTTTTGCACTTTCTGAAATGGAGAACTCACAGATCTTAGATGAAAGTCACAGAAAATCATTATTATAAACAGAAATAGGACCTAGAAGCTACCCCTAAGTTTCTTGAAACAAAGATGTGGAGTTGTGATGTTACATAGAATGTTCAGGAATGAGGCTTGGGCCGTTATGGTTACAGTGTGAGGTGGGGGGATTAAAGGTGTGGCTACAGGTCAAGTTGAGGAGCCAGAATTCTACCTGAATATGAAGTTTATAAAACAGCCAAATGGAGAGATGGTCTTTATTCTTCAAGTAAATGGGAACCCATTGAAGGCAATGTGACCTTATTTTTGTTTAGAAGGATAGAATGAATATGACTGAGTGAGCTGATATAAAACAACTTCCCAGGCTTTTACTTCAGCACAGAGCCATGTCAAAAAATATGAAAATGTAAATAACTACTCCAGGTTCAGAATCAAGAAATGGAAGTCCTCAGCTGTCAGGAATGAGGAGGGAACTCAGAGGCAGGGCAGTGAGCAGGAACTGACATTTAAATGGACCATGTGAGAAAGCAATAAACATTTAAGCTCCAAATGCTAGCAGTTAGAGTTCTAAGCCCATGGGAAGGCAGTTCAAACTGTACTCTGAGATCTGAGCTACATGCACCAAGCCAGGAGTTACAAACGGCTGCCGCGTAAGTTAAAAAGGGAACAGCAACTGCGCAGTGGCTCAGAGGTTTGATGACAAACTTGCCATATCTCTGGTGCCATCAGAAAAAGATCACCAAAGAGAAATTAGAACTTCAGGCTATTGCCACTGCAGATGTGAGGTCTGGATTTACACTATCTATATGATAGGGGAACCCAGTATTGAGAAATTAACATGAAAAATGTCTTGGAACAGGAGAAATGAGGAGGCCTCTGGCAGAGACATCTACAATCATCACATTGGTACTCTTCCTAAGAGAACTTGAATAGAAAATAATCCCCACTGAAGGTGAAGTCACACTAAAAAAAGTGTAAGGCCTGTGAGTAATGAAACAACACAGAGAATTAGGCCCAACAAATGGTAGAATGTAGGTTCCAAGAACTAGAAATTATAGAATAATCAGAAACATCAATTCAAGGACATTTAGGATGTTCAAAGAGCCAAAGGAAAGAAGACAATCATAGGAGTCTTGTATAAAATATTTTTATAAGAGCATTTTTCAAGTGCTCTTATAAAACTGTATAAGAGCATTTGAAAACAAGAGGCTTTCTAAAATTAGAACTGCAGTCATTTAAATAAAAAGCGAATGGGTTGAGCAATAGATCAAACAGTAAAAAGGGGTGAATTGGAGTATTAGTCTGAGGAAATGATGGAGAATTGAGTACAAAAGGGTAGAGATGGAAAATTTAAGAGAAGCTAAGAAAAAATGGAGGCTACATTAAGAAAACCCAACATATATCTAATAAAACTGTCAGAAGAGAAAATAAAAGATGAGAAAGAAGCAATATTCAAAGTGCAAATGGTGAGAGTATTGCAAAACTCAAGTGATTCCACATTAGTTCCTGAATATAATAAGTACATAACAAAATAAAAATACATAACCAAGACCTACAACTGTGAAACAGCCTAAAGAAAATTTTATAACCTTCTGGAGAGGAAGGCAAATACCTAACAAGGAAGGGCTGTTAGATAATACACTTGGCATCTGCAATAGGGCATGACATAAGACAGTGAAATGTCTTCAAGGTACAGAGGAAAATAATTGTCAGTATAAAATACTATACGCAGGAAAAAATAAAAGAATAAACAGTGACAAACTATGAATTAAAAAGTATGAGTATTTACAACTCTGACTTCACAGTTTAAAAGTGTCCTTGAGAAAGAAGAAAATTAAATACAGAAAAGAATGATGAAATAAGAAAGCTATAAAAAACAAATGCAAGTGAAAGCAATATTAAAACATCTAACAATGGGTATTTAAGAAAAAAGACACAAAACAGTGATAACAAGGGACTTGGGTTGGGAGGGGGAGAGAATTGAGTCCTTGGGTTACTTGGTAAAACATTAAAGATACTAATGAAATCTAGACTCATTAAAATTAAGATGCTATGTGAAACTTTAAGGGTAGGTATTACGAGAAAAGAAGTGGAATGCATAATTTGGCAGAAAAATAAAATATAGCAGATAAAATGAAAAGGAATAAGGAAAATGAGTAATTCAACAGAAGTGAGGTAAGAAAAAAATTCAAAACAAAAAGTAAGATGACAGTAATTAAACAGGTAAGTAATCACCGTAACTAAATGCTTTAAACATACCTTGCAAAAAGCAAAAAACCTTCATCGATAATTTATAAATCAGTAAGAAGTTAACAAGGTCACTAAAATGAAGTTCAATATATAAAAACTAACCGTATTTATGTAATATGTAATGGAAACAAAAATAAATTTTAAAGACCATTTACAATAGTATAAAAAAATCTAATACCAAGGAATGCCTCTAATAACAATGTACTGGATATCCGCACACATATATCTGCATATACAGATGGTCTCCAACTTAACAATGGTTTGACGTACGATTTTTCAACTTGACGGTGTGAAAGCAATACACATTCAGTAGGACCCGTAGTTCAAGGACTCATACAACCTTTCTGTTTCTCACTTTCAGTACAGTATTCAATACATTACATGAGATATTCAACACTTTATTATAAAGTCAGTTTTATGTTAGATGATTTTCCCAAATGGCCAATGTAAATGTTCTGAGCACTTTTAAGTTAGGCTAGGCTAAGCTATGATGTTCCGTAGGTTAGGTGTGTAAAATGCATTGCTGACTTATGACATTTTCAACTTGTGTTAAGTTTATCAACATACCTCCATTGAAATTTGAGGATTTATCCATCCTTTCAACTATCTATCTACCTGCCTACCTACCCACCCTCTTTCTGGCTACCTACACTATCTGTCTATCTGTATATATATGAACGGCCTACCTACCTACCCACCCTCTTTCTGGCTACCTACACTATCTGTCTATCTGTATATATATGAATGGCTATATAATATATATATATATGTATATATATATATGTGTATATATATATGTATATATATATATGTGTATATATATATGTATATGTATATATGTAGCTATCTATACATACATATATGTATGTAGTATATACACAGTATATGGACTAGAGTATATAGATCTATATAGTATATGGTATATGGATATATAGTATGTATATAGATATAGTGTGTGTGTGTATGTATATGTACACACACACACACACACACACACACACACATATATATATATATATATACACACATACTATATATGGATATATAGTATATACATGAAGGGGGAACTCAGTTTTGGCCAAAATGATCCATTTCTAAACAGAAAATACAATTACAGTAAAAGTTACATTATATTACGATATGTTCATTCCTAGTGTATTCATGCTTTTACTTGCATTTGTTTTTATAACACTCTTTATTCATCATTCTTTTCTGTATTTAATTTCCTTCTTTCTCAAGGACATGTTTGAACTGTGAAGTCAGAGTTGTGAAAACTCTATATACTACAGTGTATATGGATATATAATATATATGTAGTATATGGACTAGAACTATGCATCCCAATTTTTTGAGGCAAGAAAGAAGGGAGTGGGACTGGAGAAGGAAAAAGGGGGAACTCAGTTTAGGCCAAAATGCTTCATTTCTAAACAGAAAATAAAACTACAGTAAAAGTTATGTTATATTAAGATACGTTTATTTGTAGTTACAGGATTTTCTGTATTCAAGTGCATTTTAAACTTTTTAAAAATGCAGTTTAAAACAGGAAGGACAGCTAACCCTTACTGCAATGTGAGGATGAGAAAGGGGAAGGAGAAACTGGAATTAGAGGTACCACTTGGAAAATGGCTGTACTATCCCAAGCAAGAGATGGTGAAGGCATGAACCAGGGCGATGGCAGTGTGAGACTGGAACATGAATGCTAGAGACACTCAAGTGGTGGAATTATAAAACCCTGGTGATGGCCTGGATTAGGACACAGGGAAGTGAGCAGACTTGGGATTCTGAGGTTTCTAAACCTGCTTTCTGAGAGAATGCTGTGCAATATGCTTTCTGAGATGTGAAAACCAGAAGAGGTGTGCATTTGGTATGGCAAAAATGGGGAGGAATGGAGGATGAAAATGTTACTTAAAACTTAAACTTGACATGGTAGTGCACACCTACAGTCCCAGCTGCTTGGGGGGCTGAGGTGGGAATTGCTTGAGCCCAGAAGGTTAAGGCTGTGGTGAGCTGTGTTTGCACCACTGCACTCCAGCCTGGGTGACAAAGCAAGACCCTGTCTCAAAACAAAAACAGCAAAAAACCCACTTAGGTCTGAGATATTATGGGAAACCCAGGTGGATGTTTCCATAAGACAATTGGAAATGCACATCTGATTTAGTAGATACTTAAGTGATGAAGCCATTTATGATTTCTTAAAAAAGAAAATGGAGTAAGAAATGATAATACATTTTCCATGTTTTTTCTAAAGCTATGAGATAATATTGTTATGTTGAATTTGATCCTGCCATTTTGATGCTGGCTGGTTGTTTTGCCCGTTAGTTGATGCAGTTTCTTCATACTGTTGATGGTCTTTACAATTTGGTGTGTTTTTGCAGTGGCTGGTGCTGGTTGTTTCTTTCTGCATAATCTATAATTAGATTACTTCTAGCATGAGTTAGTGTTAATTCATGTGAACTCCTTAAAAACAAAGGATTTACTTTATTTAGTTTCTTTCATTGTGTTTGCCACAGGCCACAGTAGGAACTTGGAATAGGGTTAATAAATGAAATAATGAAACTAATTATTCTTATTTCCTTGGTGTTTTTTTTTTATTTAAAAAGCTAGCTCTATGAAATACTATAGAATTCACATTACATACAAGTCACTCATTTGAAGTACACAATTCAGTGGTTTTTGGTGAATTCCCAAAGTTCTGCAACCATCACTGCCATCGACCTTAGACGATTTCCGTCACCCCAAAGAGAAACCCTGTGCCCACTGGATGTGACCCCCAACACTGCCTCCCATTAATTTTCCACTCCAGCACTAGTTAACCATTCATTTATTTTCTTTCACTGTAGATTTGTCTATTCTAGATATTTTTTTATAGATAGAATCATGCAGTATGTGGTTTTGTGTGTGTGTGTGTGGTTGGCTGCCTTCACTTAGCATAATGTTTTCAAGGTTTCTTCATGGATTGCTTCCACTTTTTGGCTGTGAATAATACTGTTATGAACATTCATGTGCAACTTTTGTGTGGACCTATATTTTTCTCTTGAGTGTAAACGTAGGAAAGGAATTGCTTGGTCTATGGTAACTCTGTGTTTAACCATTGAGGACTGCCTGGCTGTTTTCCAGAGAGGCTATACCATGTTACATTTTCACCAGCAGCATAGAGGGTTTCAATGTCTCTAAAGCCTCTCTAGTACCTGTTATTATCTGACTTTTTGATAATAGCATTCCAGTGAATGTGAAGTGCTATCTCCTTGTGCAGGTTTGCTTTTCCCTGATGGCCATCATGTTGAACATCTTGAGCCTATTGGTCATTTGTGTGTCTTCTTTGGAGAACTATCAGCTCTTTTGCTCATTTTAAAAACTTGGGTTATTTGTCTTTATATTGTTGTAATAATTATTTATGTATTCTATATACAGTTCTCTTATAAGGTACATGATTTGCAAAAATCTCTTATTCTGTTTGTTTTCTTTTCACTTTCTTGGCGGTGTCCTTTGAAGTACAAAATTTTGATGATATTCACTCTATTTTTCTTTTGCTGCTGGTACTTTTGGTATCATATCTAAGAAATTGTTGTCTAATCCAAGATCATACTCTCTTGATTATAAATACTTTTTGCTATTTTTGTTTTGTTTCATTATAGTCCTTTTTATGCATATAAACCTTTTCCTGTGCTATCCCTTTCTTTCTCTCTGTAATTATCTATCTTTAAATAAGATCTTTATGTATATAATGATTTGATCCTGTTTTTCTCGCTTAAAATTTTATAGTAAAATTTTTCCCATATTAATCAAAATATTTGGAAAATATTTATAAAACAGCTATAAATTCCACTATGTAATTTATATGCCATAATGTATTTAATTATTTTTATATTCCTGCATATTTATAAAGTATTTTCAATATTGTGGTATTATTAAGGGTTAATGAACACATGTTTAAATACATGTTGGTTCAAATACCTAAGTCTATGCCTCGAATAGGTTCTAGTTAAGAAATGGAATAGCTGGGTCCAAGAGCTTAAACATCTTTCTAGACTGCATGCAGATAGTTTTCTAGAAAGTTGTGTCAATTCACAGTCTCCTAGTAAGCACCTGTTTCATTATGTCCTTACCAGCACTGTATTATTTTTAATCAAGTAGTAACTGTGTGAACATTTCTCCTTGATGCCCAGCCCTCAGCATTTACGTAATGCTGAGACCTCAGCTGTCAATTCAGGATGATGCAGTTCTCCCAGGAAGCCATAAATTCCGACAAAGCTTTCACAGTAGTATTTCCATGACTTTTTTGTGACTTCAAAATTCACTTAAAAAGACATAAAACAATTACCAGATCATTAGCTGGCACTTTTTTAAAAGAACTTCAAAAGGAATCATCTCTGAGAGAGATGGCTGCTGAGCTGGTGTTTTATTTTGAAGGGCAGGGAGGGAGATGCCAATAGGAATAGTTGACAAAAATCAAAAATTTAAAGGCAAGCATTGGAGTTATGGAAGGAAATGAGTAGATCACCCTGCTCCCATATCTGGGTGATCTCCTTGAGGGCAGGGGTCCAGCTTACTCCTACAATGTGAGACGCTTAGTAGCACAGATTCCAGATGGGCAGATCAATGTTGGAATATAGGTGCTCCTATTTTCTGGCTGAGTGATCTCGGGTCTGCCTTAATTGTTCATCAAGCACTTAGCACAGCTAAGAGCCATTTTCCATGATTGTTCACTCTGTATCCCTAACTGGACAGCAAGCACTGGGGATGACCCAAAAAGGTACTCAATATAACTATTAAATGAGTAAGTTATACGAAAACTTTTAAAAAATTTACATGGAAGAAACGTTACAGTTTTTCATAGGATGAGCCACTCACAATCTTCTGTTTCAAATTAAGTCTTCTCATGTTTGAAATTTTCCTATGCTCTTATCCGCTTAGGTTTCTTCGGTAAGATTTTACTCTGAAATAAACCATTATATGTAGCCTGACATTTTTCTATTCTTGCAGGGATATGCATTGGTCTTTAGTTCTGTTATTTTAAATTATTTATTAGATAACAAATCACTTAGAGTCTGATTTAATCAAGAAGCACAGGATGAAGTGTAAAAGATCCAGTGTTTTTCTGATCTTCAGTTTTGTTGAAGGCTGCGAAAAGGTATCAATTAAGTGACCCTTCCAGATCAAGATTTTATGACTGATAAATTCCCCAGGCTTAGCACTTGTTAGAGAAAACATGCAAGTGAAAATATGAAGATTCTCTCTAACTAAATCTTTCCAATGAGTAGATGAGATCATGGATTTGAAAGTGCCTCAAGAAAAGTTTTATACATCTATAATGTTATTACTATTATTATTATCTTGTGATAACAGCACCAAAAATAAAGGACTTAAAATTGAGGCAAAGTGTTTTTTTTTTTAATCATTTCATAACATCTTATAGCTAGACAGACCATTAGAGATTTTGTGGTCCCAAGCTTTTACTTTTACATATGAAAATATGAATAAAGTTACTTAAGATTACATCATTTAAAACCAAAGTCCTGTTACTCTACATAAAACCAGTGGATCGGAAATGTTAATAATTTAAAATATTCTTAGATGGCTACATTATTTATCTCCACAATGCAAAGAAAATATAAATTCACATATTTCATGTATAGTGAGTTTGAGTGCATTTTAAATGTTATTATCCCAAGATAATTTTAAAAATCTGAAATAAGAAATTTCATTTGTAAATCTTTAGTGAAATCAGTTATTTAAGTGTTTAGAAAATGTTTTTGCTGCATAAGCAGGGCAAAGTTTAAATTCTCTAAGCTTACTGCAGTTTACCAAATAACGCTTTTCTTCAGAGAACTGCTTACAGGGAGGTACTGTCTTCACTGGAAGTTAAGTTACACTGAAATTAATAAAAGCTAATGAAGTCTTTTAGGAACGCCCTTTCTTTCCTGTGGGGTGCCATATTTAAAGTTAAGCTATGTCCCTTAAGCAAAACTTGAAGAAAGTTATTTCCTGGGAACCAGCATTTGCATTGCCTTGAGCTGTAAATGTCCTCTGTGCAAAGTATTGAGTGACATTTTGAATACACACAAAAAAGTACTAGGTTACAATTTTTTCTTTTTTGCAAATGTTACTTTGATCTTTAGGAGAAGCAGTTTCCCGTGCTCATTTTGTTGTTGTTTGTTCGTTTGAGACGAAGTTGCCTCTATTGCCCATACTGGAGTGCAATGGCACAATCTCAGCTCACGGCAACCTCCACCTCCCGGAGTTCAAGCGATTTTCCTGCCTCAGCCTGTCAAGTAGCTGGAATTACCGGCACCTGCCACCATACCTGGCTATTTTTTGTATTTTTAGTAGAGATGGAGTTTCACCATGTTGGCCTGTCTGGACTCTAACTCCTGGTAGGGCGCGGTGGTTCGCGCCTGTAATCCTAGCACTTTAGGAGGCTGAGGAGGGTGAATCATTAGAGGTCAGGAGTTCACTTTTTGATAATACTGTATCTAAAACACACTTCTCCTTTGTCCAACTCTATGTGGAAGAACTGAAGAGTGAAGAATGATGGTGTGAGAAATCTAAATCACTTAAGGGAGCTCTAGAATATACTGTATTTTATCATTATAATTGGAAGGGCAATTGGACAAGTGGTTGGAGATTGACATTTCTGCATTGTTTATCACTAACTTGAGAGGCATAGTCAGAAGGAGAATGGTGGAAATCGTCCATTGGGCACTATTCTTTATGCAATAGAGCAGGGTGCATAGAGATTCTGGGAAAAAAGCAAAGCAAAGAGGGAAGTAGAAAAAAAGGATGACTGTGCTGTTCTCAGGCTGCAGCGTATACTGCTATCCCTGCTTCCAAGACTTGAAATAACAATGAGCAGTGCAGAATATGTATTGCAGAAGTACTTGACGTCAGATAATCCTGCATAGTGGGAAAGTAAGATGATTCCTTTCCCCTTGTAAAAAGAAAAAGTGCTAGTTCTTCCAAAAGCCATACTCTGAGAGTATTATATAATTGTCATTTTAAATGATTTGAAATAATTTTAATTGGTACTTATCTGGAGACTATGTCACTTTTAATTTCACCAACTCTCTCAAAATGGCATAGTGAATTGCCTCTCATTGGCAGCTGTGAAAGTATGATAAGACAGGATGATGTATACCAATGATTTCTTCTTCAGAGGAATCCATCCAGAAGAATTGTCAAATTATTTTTAAAGGGCTGTAGTTCTTATTGAAACATTGCAAGAGAAGTTTAAATTCCTCACTTGCATTGTGTGACATTGTTATTTGGTATTTCTATCATAAAATCGTGGAATGTTTGAGTTGGGATATGCTTGAGAACCTGTCTTTTCTAAAGTACTCACTTTTTCCAAATGTGATAAGAGAAATCCCAGACTCTAGGTAACTTGAGGAATAAAAAATAAACTTGAGGATAAAAGGAGCTGTCAGAAATCCAAAAGATCATAGTCACTTTTGTAATTGACTATGAAGAAGACAGGAGGTTATCTAAGATCACTTCAATATCAACAGATAGGACATTGGTGGTGGGAATAACGGAAAGAAGGGAACAAGTTGTTAAGAGAAAAAAACATTTCAATGACTTTGGTTATAATGTTGAAATAGTGCTAGTCTAATTTTGAGATGGTAAGACAGAGAGTTTTTGGATGATAGTAATGCAGGTTTTGTATATGAAACATAGGGCCAGATGTGGTGGCTCATGCTTGTAATCCCAACACTTTGGCAGGTTGAGGCAGGAGGATTGCTTGAGGTCAGGGGTTCAAGAACTGTCTGGACAACGTAGCTAGACTCTGTCTCTACAAAAGTTTAAAAATTAGCTGGGTATGGAGGCATGCTCCACTAATCTCAGCTGTTTGGAAGGCTGAGACAGAAGGATCACTTGAGCCCAGGAGTTGAAGCGTTCAAGTGAACCACATATATGCATATATACATATATATATATAAATGCATATATGTGTGTGTGTGTGTGTATATATATATATATATATATATACGCATTCATATACACACACAAAGTTTCAAACCGTCAAGACAAATTGCCATGTACAATGGCATTATAATAGTATTAGGTAAGATGTTTTTTTGTGTCTATGGGCAACACTTTATATATATGTATATAATATATATATTTTATATATATATATATATATATACATATACACACGTTATAAACCTTATATATATAAAGCCAGAATGGGAGAGCCTGGCTACATATATACACACACACACACATCCACACATCCACAGATAGGAAGTGTGAACAACTAACTGGGAAGGGCTAAAAGGGACTAATTAGACCCAAAGTGAAAAATATTTTGCATTTATTTAAAACCTAAATTTGGAGTAACTCATATTTTCCAGATAGTAGCCCCAGCTTGAGGAAGGAATATAAAGGAAGAGTCAGCAATCTTTGTCTCTGTGGTTTGGACATAGAAACCAGGACTCCAGGCATTCAGTGACAGAAGGAAAAACCCACCCCCATCTGCCCCAGAGGACCTTCTTGCTCCTTACTGCTTGTTTGATCACAGCACAGGCGACCAGAATCAGCAGGGGAGTGTGAAGGGCCTTGGTTGCCTTGGCAATAATTTGTCCTTTGGCAAGGCTTAAGGAAGTGGAAAGGGTCAGAGGAAAGGGCCAGCCACACTCTTGAAGAAATCGCAGCTCTGTAAGCTCTCTTGACAAATGTCAGGACCTGATGACTATTTCCTTGCCCTGTGAGTAATTTTCTGAGAGCTCTGGGATTATTTGGCGGCTATTAGTCTCAACCAAACCAAGATGTGAGCTCATAATGATCACATCTTAGTAAAATCTTCCTTATATACATAATGTGTTTAAAATGATTGTCATTATGCTGGTTTGTATTACTTTATTCATAGAAATTATAGTCTTCCATTTTAAAGTGTGGATTATTTGCATGATATTAAAGCAACCTTTAAATTGATTAAGCACGCAATTGAGGAATTGTTGAGCAGACTTTCTGTGGAAAAGGATGCTGGTTGCACCTCATATAGACTCTTTCTGGGGAGCAGAATCTCTATTTTAGCAGGGCACATGGCCACCATGATAAAAGACTGGATTATCCAGTTCCCTTGCAGTCAGATGGGGCCACAAGCCTAGGTTCTAGCTAAGGCAATGTAAGCAGAACTGTTATTTGGAAACTCCAAGATGTCTTCTCGAAAGAGGAGTGTGCCCTTTCTCTGCCTCTTCTCCTTCTGAATTCAAGGGAGATAGATGAAGTTCTAGGATCAACCTTGAATCTGAATGTAATAAGGGAAAGATGTGGAGCACTGAGAAATGACATGGACTGCTGATACCAGTGAGCTCCACACCAGCCTGTGGCTGGACTTCTTTAGGTGACAGAAAAATAAATGTAATTCTCATTAACTTGGGGATCACCAGATACAGTCAGCTGAATGCAATCCTGAAAAATATAGATCTTAAAATAGTATGCAAACAGCCCCTGTAAGAAAATCACCGAGCAAAAAGTTTTGCCCATAGATGCAAAATAATATGTCTTACCTAATACCTTTATTATGCCATTGTACATGGCAATTTGTCTTGGTGGTTTGAAACTTTTTATGGCATAATATTGAATTTTTGAATGAGATTTCCCTTTATATGCCATATGGAGCCTTGGGAGAAATAGCAGAGCCTGAATTCAGTGCCACCTGCATCATGCTTAGGCGCTATGCTGTTGAATAAGCCATCCTAATATCAGTTTCTCTACCTGTAAAATAAAACTTCTTGACTAAACAATTCTCTAAGCTCCAAAGATCTATACATTTATGGTAGTGCCTATTTCTTTTTAAAACCACTAAAACTGATTATGGGCCCTAGTCATACATGTAAATATATGTTCGCAAATACTTATAGAGTACCTGGTATATGTACACAATTATCCAACTTTTTATTATGTGGAGTACATGCAGAGGACCACAAAGCTCATTATTCAAGAGTCTACATCTTAATTGTATAGAAAATTATGCAAAAATCTAGGCATAAAATTTTGAGTAAATCCTGTTTCCTGACTCCTAGTTCAACAATCTCTCTTCTATTTCATATCTTATCTCACAGAGATTCACATATTAAACTGGGTCTACTAGTTCTGTGGTTTACAGAACTCTCTTAAAATTCCAACAATTTTGTTTAATGCCATGCAATACAGTTCTCCTCTATGATTACCAGCCTAAGACGAATCCACTTGCTATCTCATTCAACTTCTGTCTAATTAACATTAACTGTGCTCCATCTCACTTTTAAAGCTGTATGTCCTTGAGGGCAAAATATTCTATTGTTCACTGAATACCCACATATTAAAACAGTTAATGGGACAATTAAACCAGCAACATTTTTTGGAGGAGGTGAGTTTTAGGGAGGTAATAAATGTGGGTTGTGAGAGAAAGTGAGGAGATTGCCTTAAAGGGCGTGAATGTTATTTGCAAAGGCATCAAGCTGGGGATGATCAGCAGTACAGGGCAGATGGTACAGGGTGGGGCTTAAGATGGTGGGATCTCAGAGCTTTCCTGCTGTTCCTTTGCTGCCTTGACTTTCTTATTAGCATGAAATACTCCCTTTATGCCCAGTGTTTGTTTGGAGTATGGATGGCACTCATGTAGAAGGGAGATGGGTAAGAATATGATGCTGCTGGAAGTAATTTTAAAGATGCAGAGCAAAGAATGGCAAAATCATCACTGTAAGAATGTGTCCCCTTTGTACAAGAGATATTTCATTTGCATATTTAGGTTTCATGCTTCACTGTGTGCTTATGTGGTGTGGGTGAGATAAAGTTGCAGAAGGAACTAAACATTGCCCAACTTGCGAAAGTTAACTCAGCTGTGACTTTCCACTAATAAAATATCTTCATGGGCTTAATTTTCTTGCAGCTGTGTGTGCGTGTGTGTGTGTGTGTGTGTGTGTGTGTGTATGTGTGTGTGTGTGTGTGTGTTTAGTGGGAATAAAGTGAATAGGGAACCTGTTTATTGCAAACGATGTGTTTACCTGTGTGTATCATCATTGAAATTATCAGTTATTAGAAATGGAAAAAGTCGTGTTTTAATTGTCAGTTCCAGCCAACTTCTTTTGCAGTGCAAACCTGCCCAACAGAGTCCTGATGGTTCCTAAGCACTGATTTGGACATGGTCACTCACAGGAATACAGCCAAGAATAAAGCCCCATGTTCAGATGACACAGTGTATGGCAAACTGGACTGGCCAGCTCAAAAGAATGCATGCAAACCACAAATTAGACAGAACACTGGTTTGTGTTTTCAAAGAGAGGCATGGAAGTAACTCTTCTTCCTGGGCCATCTTCCAAGGGTGAAACACAAATGATGAAGAAACCTTGAGAAGCAGAAGGAAGCAGGGGCCTTCCCACTTGGCCCTCCTTTTAATAGCCAGTTTCCTGGATTACTTTCAGCTATGCTCCTCCATCTACCCATCCACACATACATATAGTTGGCATGACTTTGCTCCACAACACATACAAAAACATTGCATTGCTTTACATTTCTCTATGTAATAAAAATCTCAGTTTTTGCCCGTTAGGTTTTACCTCTGACACCCAACATCAATCATAATGGGAGGTCTGCTTACCTGAGGGTGGCTTGAATTTCATGGTGTTCTGCAGTTCAGAAAAATCAGGAGAGGGCCTCCAACTCTTTAGGGTCACTGCTGACATGCGTGTTGTCCAAACCTTTGAGGCCTATGCCACCAAAGGAGGTACTTCTTCCGCTGCATAGAATATGACCATCATCTTCCAGGTCTCCCGAGGGCCCTGCTTCTTGTATTCAGGCTCCAGCTTCCTTCTCAGACCATCCCATCATCTCTCCTAGACAATAAGTAAAAGTGGGCACAGACACCACAGCTTTATACATTTTCCACTTGTCTCCTTATTCAGTCCCCACCATTTTCACCATCTAAACTCAAAACCATAGTCTCCATCCCTTTCCTGTCAGGAAAGACCCACCTTAACTCATCTCTTTAGCTTGTAACAGACCCTGAAGCCTGCATAGGGCTGTTTTTCAGGTTTCTAGCAATTTCTGTTTTCAACTTATGAACCTAAAACTTCTGGAAGCCCTAAACTCAGAACTCAAGGGACTGTGCCACCTAGAAAAAGGACAGATAATTTTGCCTTATTTTTTTTTTTTGAGATCTATTATAGTAGCAGAAACAAGACATAAACTTGGTTTTTAATAGATTTTCTTGAACACACACATATCAGAGTGTGTGGGAATTTGTGCCAACAGGGAGCAAACAGGAATTTGTTGACTCATGGAAAATTTGTAAAATTAATATTTGTTTTTGTTGCTGATGTTTTATGTTAGAAAGAATGGGACTCTTCTTATGGTTAATTTGACTGCTAAGTCAATAGGCAGAATCAACAGGTTGTTTCTAAATCACAGGCTTACCAGCCTCTTGCACTATTTATCAGTTTGGGGTAATTGTACTTCCCTTCTGCTAGTGTGGTAGAGAACAATACGTCCCTTGATTGCTTAAAGAAACGAAATGTTTTGCTTAAGTCTCCCACAAAGATGGAGAGGTATTTAGCAAAAGCCAAATGAAGACTTTGTTTCCCACAGAGTTTTGTGAGAATAAGAGTGAACGAAGTATTTACCATAATGATATATACCTTAAGAATCAGCCCCTCTAGATTACTGTTTATCCTTTGATCTGAAAACATAACGATGATTGAAAAATCAATTAGCACATATACCATATGTCTAAATTTAGCCTAAATTAAAGATGAGGGAAGCACTTTTTTATTAGGAGTTATTAACCTATGAGACCCCAAATTAAGCAGGATTTGATAGAATTTATACTTGCATTCATTTTCTGTTGCTACCGTAACAAATGGCCTGTGAGATAATACATAAATATTTTAAGCATACTTCACTTGGATCCTCTGCTTAGAGTCTCACAAGGCCACAGTCAAGGTGTTGGCAAGGCTGTATTCCACTCTGGAGGCTCTGGGGAAAATCTACTTTTAAGCATATTCAGGTTGTTGTGAGATTTCGTTTCCTTATCATTGTAGGACTGCAGTCCTGCTTTCTTGACCACTCTCAAGACAGCTGGGGACCACCCTTGGCTCCCAGAGGCTTCCTCTGATCCTTGTACAGGGCCTGCTCCATCATGTGATTTCCTCTATCTCAGAGCCAGCAAAAGTTTTTGTCCTTCTTACACTTAGAATCTCTGACTTCCTGTTTTGCTGCATCTGTTCTGCCCCCAGAAGAGATGGCCGAGAAAGGTCTCCACCTTTAAGGGCTCATGTAAGTGGAATGGGCTCACTTAGGTAATCCAAGATAACTCCCTCAAAATCTATAACCTTAAAGGCATCTGCAAGTCCCTCTTGCCGTGTAATAAACCATATTCATAGGTTCCAGGGATTAGGGCGTGGATATGTTTGGCAGGGAGTTCAGCCTCCAAAATGCCTTTTTGTAGAAAAATAAAAATAAAACATTAAACCCGCCTACTTTTAAGTTATAATGCAAAGGATATAAAAGTATTCAATAAAAGTGACTAAAATATCAAAACTTTTAGTTCCAGGTAATGGCAAGTTGGGATGGGCATGATAGAATGGAGAAAATACAAAATCTCGAAGAAAGATTTTTGTTTTAAAAAGGGGTAGAAGGAAAGGAGAAAGCTGCATAGATGGAGAAAGAAAGAGCCATAGAAAGAGAAATAAGGAGGAAGAAGAGCGAGGGGAAAAAGAAGGGAAGGAACTGAAAAGAAAGACAGAGGGTTGTTGAAAGAGGAGGGACAGGCCAGGTGTGGTGGCTCACACCTGCAATCCCAGCACTTTGGGAGGCCAAGGCAGGTGGATAGCTTGAGCCCAGGGTTCAACAGCAGCCTGGGCAACATAATGAAATCCCATCTCTATGAAAAATACAGAAAATTAGCCCAGCATGTTGGTGCACACCTGTGGTCTCAGCTACTTGGGAGGCTGAGGTGGGAGAATCGCTTGATCTGGGGGTGGCAGAGGTTGCACTGAGCTGAGATTGTGCTTCCGTACTCCAGACTGAGTGACAGGAGTAAACAGGAGTAAGAACCCTGTCTCAAAAAAAAAAACCTATAAAGAAATGAGGAGGGACAATGTGTAAAGGCTAAAAAAAATACAGATATGTAAAGGAGAAAACAGGTGCAGGAAGGCATGTGAAAAATAAAGTGTAGAGGGCTTTAAACTGAAGGTTAACTGGAGGTCCTGTGGTGTGTAGGGCATTTATCATCTATTAGAGTGACATATTCTCTAATTTTCCTGAGACAACTCCAGATGACGCTCATTGTCCTGGCATATTTACTAGTGGCATCCTTTTCACTCTCATAAATGTCCTGATTTGGACAATGTATTACATGGTGATCTTCCCTTAATAGGGCTCCATTTATAAGGTACATTATCTGTTTACCACTTTTTTGCAGTGTGTAAGATGTTTATCAGGAACATGTGCTCCACATGGGTTGGTCTCAGAATTCAGTAAAATGCATGAAATTTATCAGTGACTGACTCAGGTCCTTGAATCAAGTTTCCAATTCCTGCACACATCTTGTGTTTCTATTTGTCTCTGACATTCACAGCCTGCAAACTCTATTAGTGGTGTTACAAAATGTCTGCATCTTTTCTTTTAATCTAATTTTCTTTCTCAACTCATAATGTGTCATTGCATAACACACAAAGTGTAATCCTATGCTTTTTGGTGGGAGGAAAATGAATGCTCATAATCTCTTAGATGTTAACTCAGAACATACTTTCTTGCATTTTTGTTTTTTTGCATTAAAATGTCAGCTTTTCCTTACTTTTTCATCCTCTTTAAATGGTTTAAACTCTTAGAAGTTACATTCATGTTTGTATGCTAATTAATCTATATCGATGAATACACTTGTAAATAATAGTGATAAATATCTCACCAATAGAAAAGCTAACTGGCTTTAATGAGGCTCTATTTCAGATTGATTTTGGTTATTAAACTACATATAAGGCTCTTGCCTTCCAATAATTACGCTTAGCAGAACTGGTTATTTGATGATGACATAGTTTCCATATTGATTTAAATCAAATTGATTTATATAAACTACAGTTTAGTTCTGAATAATCTAAATGTTATTCTGGATTGCTAAGCGTTTAGGAAACGGTAGATAAGAGAAATATTCCACTTGCCACAGATTAAAACAGCAGGGTGGTAAAAATGCAGACTGAGATCCAGTGCTGACTTTGTTCCTTATGAACTGGATGACCTCTCACGAGTCACTCGTTCTTTCTGACAGTCAGTATTTTTATGGGCAAAATGGGGTTAGCAGTATCAACCTGGGGTGGTGGGCAGGAGTGTGATGCAGATTAAATGAGATTGCTGAGAAATCCCCAGCCCAGATTCTGGTAAACAGACAGAGATCAAAAATTATTAGTTACCATGTCCTTGCCTCCTGGGGTGGCTAGTATGCTAGTATATTAACCTCAGCGTCTGCATCTAACTGTAACCTGAGCCCCAATTTTGTGATGAAAGAGTGAGTTGAGTCTATCTAGATTTAACATTCTTTTATATTGCCCTAGCTTTGTTTGAAATATTTTCTTTCAGTTATACCCTCTGGGTATACTTAAAAAAGAAAAAGTTTAAGCAGTTCATATGATTGTTTTCTAAAGTAATAATAAAAAACTTTTTTAAAAAGATTAGAAATTTTATAACAGGTTTAGAAAACAATAGCATTTTATTATTTACATTAGATTTGACATTTCAATAGCAAATGAACCTTTATTGTAGTTCAAAGGTCTTACCACAAAGAACTTGATCTTCGTTCTTAGAAGTAAGTTGGGTGTAGTAGCATGTGCCTGCAGTCATAGCCACTCAGGAGGCTGAGAGGGTAGAATCACTTGAGTCCAGCCAGGAATTCAGTAAAAGAAAACAGCCTTGACTGGTGATTTGAAATCACTGTCAGCATCTCCCTGCATTTCCTTTAGTGCCTGGATTATGATTCCTCCTCTGAGATGCTCTTGTCCATGGTGCTGACCTCCAGATTCAAGCTGTGGATAGAGTTCAAGCAGTGGATGGCCACGCTGTTTTTCCATGCTGGGAACATAAGGAGTGTCCTGCGGTGTGTAGTTGCTTTTCTTCTGTGTTCAGTCTGTTGTAACTTTAAAGCTCTTCTTCAACTACTCATATGCTCCAAGGGCTATCATATTCTCGGTTACCATTCTATAAACTCTCAGTATAAAGTGTTCTGTTTCATGCTGTGGGTCACAGCTTCATGAACTGTTTCTCTGGTCCAACTCACTTACGGTTGTTGAGAGTCAGGTGTCCTATAGTCATATCTTCACTCATTCATTCCATAAAAATTTACTGCCCTTTTATATAGACTTTTGTTATAGGCACTATAGACAAATAAAAGGTGACTATGACTTAGTCTCTGAGTTTCAGATACTTAGAATCTGGTGAGAGCTGAAGAGAGAGATTATTACACAAATTCAGGAAAGTGAGGCAGAATTAAGTAACTGTTATAGGACAGGTGCAGGGTGAGCCTACAGTGATTCTCAACCCTGACTTCACATCAGAATCACTTGTAGGGCTTTTAAACATCCCGCCACACAAGCTTCATCCCAAACAAATTCAGAAACTCTGGGAATGGGGAGTGAAGGCATCAGTGTTCTTAAAGCTGATTCTAGTCATCGGATGTGAAGACAAAGTTGAGAACCATTGGCCTAAGGAATTCTCACTGACAAACTCATTCTCACTGGCTCTGTGGCAGGCTGATACTAAAATCTTAGGTACCTTTGTTTCCATTGATTTCTTGCACCTGTCTTCATATTACTTATTGGATTTTGATGTCTCTTTCATTTTGATAAGGGACCTATATAATTAGTATATACTTAGTAAACATTTGTTTGTGGATAGATGAATACTCACTTTTAATGCTTCCTTCTTTTTAACAGCAAACATTTATTGAGCATCTACTATGCCTCGGGCACTGTAGTGAGTAGTGGGAACAGAGGAGTCAGTACGATGTGTCTTTGCCTGGATGCCTTGTGTTTCTCACACTGCAGCTTCCCCTCCAGCAGAACCATCTGGGGAGCTTGTTAACATTAGAGCAGATTCTTGAATTCCTCCTCTGCCTATTGACTAAGGTTTTGAGGGTGAAGTTCAGTAATCTCTACTCACAAGCTGCCCAGATGATTCCCGTGTGCAAGAAAGCCTGAAATTGCAGAGTAACAATGCATGCAAAGGCATGATGACAGGACAAACCCAGGAGAAGGGGGTTGTGGGTGTCACATCAGAAAGGGTGACTTCCCCTGGGGAGAGGTGGCCTCTAGGTGGTCTTAAAGGATGACTGCCCAGGGAGAGAATGGGAAGGAATGTATTTCAGGCCAAAGGAAGATGACTGGTGAAGTCACAGAGACAATGAGTATAGCATGTTGTGGAGGTTGGAGCCAGATTGTGAAGAGCCTTTTATAATTTTAAGCTAATTAACATTTATTGATTTTCTGCAACGTTTTAAGCCCTGTGCACAAAGATGATAATAAACTGCCCAAGGAATGGGGTGTTCCCAAGTCTGGCTCAGAGCTCTTGTTTAGTTTGGAGCTATGCCAAACTCTGAAAGTCTCCCCAAAACACAGAAGCCTTCTTGATTCCTGGTGTTATAAAACCACACCTAACTGTGCCAGTGTCTCCAGGAGAAAGGCACAGAGTTCTAGTTTGGGTAGCCAGGAAGACATTCTCTGATAAAGCAATGGCAGGTAGAGTAGGGACCCCCTGCTCTCTAAACTTCTGAAGCCTCTAGAAGGAGGCACAGTCTGCTTTGAGAAGGCGGACTTGGGAGTTAAGACACTCTAGGAGGTCATGGCTGGTGATCCTATTAAATTGATAGTTTGTTTTTATAACAGCATGGATGCTAGGCTATCATCATTATGAGTAAAATTGGCTTTGGTAGCCTAACATGGAATTCTTACCACTTAGAACTTTTTGTCTAAGGGAAAGACTAAGCTGTGTTCTAAAAACTAAATATTTTGAGTAACAACAGTTACGTATGAGTTGCTTAAAAGCAATTGGCCTCCAGTACTCTGAGCTTTACATTCGCTTCTCATTAGTACATATTTGCTTTTCTCACCAATCCTCTAAGATATGCTATATTACATCTCTTTCTACAGGTTTTTGGGGGTATGGGGTAGTGACAGAGTTGGGATTTGAATCTAGGTGCATGTAGTTATTAGAAATTGAGTGCATAGCAACCATGCCAGGCCACTCTTGGAAAGAGGCTTTTTCTTAAACTGGTGGATTTTTTCTGCCTTTTTGTTAAATACTTTACATATCTATCTCACAGTTTCTATAGGGGTTTTGTTGAGTAATTAAAGTATGACAAATTGGAAGTAAATAAAATGACCCAGATTAAACAGGAAAAAAGATACTATGCTTTTTCTTCTGTCCTATAACACACATTAATAAATGCAAAATCCTTTTTCCTGAGTACTTCTGCTTAAGAATGCCAGATAAAGAAGTAAGGCATTATAAACCTATTCCGTTTGGCAGGAATAACAGCTAAGGTTGAATATCACATTACTTTGCTGCAAGGAGCATTTTCAGATACAGTGGCTATAGGAAAATTCTGATTCTGCAAAACAAAGTGTGGAGGATTAGGATGAATTCAGTTGAGTTATGAAAACAATTATTGCATCTGTTCCTTTATCATCTAATTCTCCTGTTACCTGGATAATTACTAGAGACTTCAATCACAGACTACACACCTAACCAGTTGATGGCCCGCAAAACCTAGAGGAAGGGTAAACTCTCAGCTCTGTTAGTCCTCTTTGCAAGTATTGTTTCCACAGGAAAAATACTGATGTTGCTTTGGTGAAAACTTATAATTCAAATACACAAAAGGAGAAAACTGCAGAAGCAAAATACCTTCACAGTGATCTGGAATTTCAGTAAGATTTAGGTATGATATATTTGCTCCTTTTTATTAAAAAGATTTAATTATTTGCATATTTACAATTTTTTGCATGATTTGCCATTTAATCCAAGTGTTTTATGTTTATTCATTGTATAGTGTAAACATATTTTCTTTTTCCAAACTGTTATCAATCATCACAGTCATTTGATATGATCCAATTAGATCATATTATTTAAATAATCCTCTACCAACTGCCTTCTGTGTACCCAGTATTATGTATGTAACCTTTTTTGTACATGTGGTAATATTGGATAGCAACGGGTTAACAATGACTTGCATAGTTGTTAGGCATTTCAAAATATTTATAGTGAAGATATGAATGTATGTGACCTCTTAGTAAACAGAAATTAATTGAGCTCATGCTGTGAAACTAAATAAATCAGTGGGAAGAAAAATGGTAGGGTTTACTAGAGGAAGTAATTAGATCAAAGAATTCTCTGTTGTACTAAGTTGCCTCTGTTTGTTTCTGAATGGCTGCTAATGTTTAAATGTCGGGGCTGCCAAATTTGTACTATTTTGCCAACAACATTTTCTCTACTCCAAGTGTTACTGGAAGCTAATTAGATGCAGTAATTGATTTAATGACAGAATGATTCAATAGTTGCAATCTTCCGTAAAATAGCCCTTTTTTTGGTAAGGTAAATTATCAGTTTATAGATCTTCTCAGAAAAGCAGTTCTGTTTGCTCCCTTCAAAAGAAGAGTTCTCTGCAGCCAAATTTGTTTGGGGATAGAATGTTTCACCTATTTTGTGCTGGAGCATAAACACAGTCCTTTGTTGACAGTGAAGTCTATCTTGAGTTGGTTGTCCTGCATAATAATTACATGGCTGCTTAAAATGGCATGTAATCAAAATGACACAGCCTTGATAAAAGATGACCATGTCCAGGGGTCTCTGAGAAGAATTTGATAGCAGAATTTGTGTGTTTGGCCATTCTCTACCTATTTAAGAGCCTTCTCTCTATCTGAACTGCCTTTCTCAGCTCCTAGTTCCAATCGTTATGAACAACACACAGTTTCCTCCCTTGCAGGTATGTGTGGCATGAAAGAAAGAGAGAGAAAGGGAGACAGTGATGATAGGGAGAGAGATGATAGATGATTGATAGAGAATGAGAAATGGTAGGTAGGTAGGCAGGTAGGTAGGTAGGTAGATAGATAATTAATAGAATGATGAATAATGGAAGATAAATAAAAGATAACAGAGAGGTGATAGAGATGTATGTGCGCGCACACACACACACACACACACAGACATACACACACACACACGGATGCTTAATGACCAGAGAAGTTATTTTGAACCCAGAACTTTGTCTCCAGCCATACTCAAAGTGAAATGTAAAAGAAATAAATTAAGCCATGTTCAAACAAGGATTGGAAAACATAAAATAAGAAATGAAACTAAGAAAGTGATTAAAAGAATTGTGGGCTTAGGTCAATAGTTAGCAAACAGAAAACACTAGCATGACTATGAAATACACCTAGAAAGTAACCTATGGGCCCAAAGAAAATGTCTTCCAATGTAACAAGCTAGACCCTGGAAATTAGTAAATACATGCAATTGTTCTTACATGAATTTAAAATGCCACTGTATTGAGGGTATAATTGACATAAAATGTAGATCATGTAAAAGCCACGCTCTGCTGACTGAGGCTGGGGTTGTTCAGTGACAGTGGTAAGGAGATGAAGGTTGAGGCAGTTAGTTAACTGTCCCCAGTGAATAATAGCTAAATTAATTGAGAACTCACTGTGAGCCAGGCCTTTGCTAAGTACTTTAAATGGATTCTCCTATTTAATCATAGTTAACAGCCTTATAAAATAGGCATTGTAACTATCCCCATTTTACAGATATGGTGGAGTCTAGATATAAAGCCTAAGGTTGATGTATTAAGAAAAATAGTTTTAAATATTGATAAGGCTTGGCTCTGTCCCCACCTAAATCTCATCTTGAATTCCCACATGCTGTGGTAGGGACCCAGTGGGTGGTAACTGAATCACGGGGCAGGTCTTTCCCTGCTGTTCTCCTGACAGTGAATAGCTCTCACAAGATCAGATGGTTTAAAAAAAAAAAGTTCCTGCATAAGCTCTCTTCTCTTGTCTGCCACCATGTGAGATGTGCCTTTGGCCTTCTGCCATGATTGTGAGGCCTCCCAGCCAAGGGAGCTCTAAGTCCATTAAACCTCTTTCTTTTGTAAATTGCCAAGTCTTTATCAGCAGCATGAAAGCTCACTAATACAAGTATATGGCTAGAGTTGTGATATTGTAATAAAATAATATATATAAAAAATAAATATATATTTGATCTCTGTCCCTGGTCCCTGGGATACAATTCCTAAAGCCCTTGTAATCTGTGGAATAATCAGTCTTCTTTTGCATAATAACAAAGTGGCTCATAGCTGGGAGCACCAAGGTAGCTTCAGGATGAGGAGGTGGTTGCCAGAGGAAACAACCATGTTATTAGGGGGTTGAAACTTTCAGCCCTACTCCTGGGCTTCAGGGGAGAAGACAGGGCTGAATGATCACCAATGGCCAATGATGCCATCAAACATGCTTACGTAATGAAGTCTCCATAAAAACCAGAAAGGACAGGGCTCAGAGAGCTTCCCAACTGGTGAAAACATGGAAGTTCTGGGAGGGTGGTGTGCCCAGAGACGGCATGAGATCGCTGCACCCTTCCCCCATACCTTGCCCTATGCACCTCTTCATCTAATCTGTATCTTTTATAATCTTTATAATAAACCAGTAATTGTGTTTCCCTGAGTTCTGTGAGCCATCCCAGAAATTAATCAAACCTAAAGAAGTGTCGTGGGCAGATTACTTGAGATCAGGAGTTGAGACCAGCTTGGACAAAACGGTGAAACCCCATCTGTACTGAAAATATAAAAAATTAGCCAGGCATGGTGGTGCACAACTGTAATCCCAGCTACTCAGGAGGCAATGGCAGGAGAATCGCTTGAGCCCAGGAGGTAGAGGTTGCAGTGAGCCAAGATCGTGCCACTGTACTCCAGCCTGGACAACAGAGTGAGTGAGACCGTTTCATTTAAAAAAAAAAAGAAAAAAAGAAAAAACAATGTTTACTTCTAAGACTTTGATTTTGGGGTGTCATTTTCTGAGCCCCAACAATATTAAGATGTGTGTGTGTAGGAATCAGGCAGGCAGGCTGAACTTAAATCCCCCAACTCTACTCCCCACAAAAAGGACAATATTTGGAAGTACTCTATCCTCAGGAGCCCAATTTCCCCCTGAGTAGAGGGCTTCAGCAGATAGGAGGATATTTAGGAGGAGGTAGAGTGAAGAAGCTATGCAGACATATTAGACCCACAGTATGGAGAACTGGAGTGAGCAGTGAGTTTCCTACAGAAAGTCACTTCTTCATTCTAGCCCTCCCAACTGAAGCTATCTCTGTGCTAAAACTGGAGGGTTAATCTTCAAGTGAATTAAAACGTTCCATTGAATGTACATGTTTAACAATACTATGGCAGATTTCATTGCAAGAAAAGTTTAAACAATCGTTTTCTCATCGTATTAACCTGCTGAAGGGCTGTTGAAAGTGATTTGTCTAAGAGCATTCTTTTGGAAGCCACTTTATATATGACTCAGCTTAATACATATAAAAAAGAGGGTCTACATAAAAATTACCTTTGCTAAGGGGTATGAGAAACTGGAAGATGTTCTTAATGCTATTCTTAATTCATTTATTCAGTATATATTTTAGAACAACAAAAGCTAATAGATTACATTATTTTTTGGAAGGTTTCCAGCTCTGAAGTCTACATATGTTGCTTTCATTATGCGATCACAGTAGTCAAAATAATGGATGCTTAAATGAATATAGTCATTAAAGAGTAAGCCACCACAGAAATGGTAAAAATCCTATTTATAGCCACTGTTTTTAAAATTTAGAGTTAAGAACATTCTGAAAAATATTTTCAAAGGATGAAGACTGTTCATTTTGAACATAGTGTTACAGAAATTTAAATAATTGCAGATTTTTTAAAAAAGATTACATCTTCCAAAATGAGTGTTATGCTCTGAATGTTCATGTTCTAAAATTCTTATAATGAAATCCTGACTCCCTAGGTGGGGTGCGGTGGCTCACACCTGTAATCACAGCACTTTGGGAGGCCAAGGCAGGTGGATCACAAGCTCAGGAGTTCGAGACCACCCTGGCCAACATGGTGAAACCCCATCTGTACTAAAAATACAAAAATTAGCTGGGTGTGGCAGCACATGCCTATAATCCCAGCTACTTAGGAGACTGAGGCAGGAGAATCCCAGCTACTTGGGAGGCCAAGGTTGAACCTGGGAGGCAGAAGGTGCAGTGAGCCAAGATTGCGCCACTGCACTCCAGTCTGGCAACAGAGCTAGACTCTGTCTCAAAAAAAAAAAAAAAAAAAAAAAAAAAAGAAAGAAAGGAAGAAAATCGCAACTCCCAAGATGCTGTTATTGAGAGGTGGAGCCTTTGAGAAGTGATTAGGTCACAAAGGTGGACTTCTTGTGAATGAGATTAGGGCCCTTATAGAAGAGACCCAAGGGAGCTCTTGGCCTTTCCATTGTGAGAAGGTGCTCACTATGAGCCAAAAGTTGGTCCTCACCAGATATCTAATTTTCTGGCACCTTGACCTTGGACGTCCTGGCCTCCAACACTGTGAGAAGCAAATAGCTATTCTTATAAGCAACCTAGCCTGCGGTGTTTTGTTATAGTAGCCCAAGGAGGCTAATATACTGAGGGTAGAAAGTACGTTGAGGCTGTATTAATTGGAATATGATGTTTTCAAAAGTTGAAAAATATTAGGAATTACTATTTGTCTTCACACTAAAAAGCAAGCAACTAAATTCCAAATAAAATAACCAGGGGCAGAGAGATGTGAGAAACAGCCTCAGATTACTTTTATAATCTCTGTTAAACTGAGCTCCCAGGTAAGTGGCTCCATAGGGGTATTTATGAAGAGCCTTGGGACACATCAGAAAGTTACAAGAAATCAATTGTTGGTAAAATATTAAATATTTTTAAAGTTCTAGTAGTAGAAATGACGTTTATAGTGGTAGAAAATGACATTATTAAAAAGTAGTAGAAAATATTTCTTGGATGAAGCCCTGCCGTAACCAAGAAAAAAGCAGGAGTTTTAAAATAATTTGAGCTAAAAATATTAGAATTCAAAATATATATGCTTAGATAACCAATTATTCTGCATCTGGAAACCTTGTAATTTTATTTATGGCATGTGCCAGAATAATTTCAAAATCCCTTGGACCTAAAGTAATGGTTTCTTAATCTTTGTTGTTTGAACTTTACATTCTAGAATTCAGGAATGGTATGAATCTAGAAATTGGTACCCAGAAAGACTATACTGAATTCTTTTCAAGAGACTGAAGTATTTCCAATATCCATCCTGACATCTGAATTTCATCAGAAAAATTATCAATTATATTGATCGGAGTTCACTGCAGAACCAAAATCAATGTAGCTGGTTTAAGCACAAGGGGGTATGGTACAAGGTTTTAAATGGCTGATCAAATCATTGGGAAGGGAGAAGAGTTGTTTCTAGACTAAGCTTTTACTCACTGGATCATATCACAGAATAGACACCAGTGGCATCTACTGCTGTGGTTAGAAAGGTTCCAGTTTCAGGGCAACCACCGCTGTCCAGATCTGGAAGACTCTGTGAGTGGCAAGCCACAGGGCGAAAAAACTGCCACCAGAATAGTTATTGGTTCTGTTCGGCTTTGTTTTAATTTCTGACTTTGTATTTTGATTTTACTCTTTAATGATAATTTAAATGGGTATAAAATTCTAAGTAGGCTGGGCTTGGGGGCTCATGCCTGTTATCCCAGCACTTTGGGAGGCCAAGGTGAGTGGATCACCTGAGGTCAGGAGTTCGGGACCAGCCTGGCCAACATGGTAAAACCTGTCTCTACTAAAAATACAAAAATTAGCTGGACGAGATGGTGCATGTCTGTAATCCCAGCTACTCAGGAGGCTGAGGCAGGAGAATTGCTTGAACCCAGGAGGCAGAGATCGCAGTGAGCTGAGATTATACCACTGCATTCCAGCCTGGATGACAGGGTGAGTCCATCTCAACAACAACAACAACAACAACAAAAAAAATTCTAAGTAAACAGTTATCTTTCCTTAGCATTCAGATAAATTACTATTTACTGATTGCTGTAGTTGCTGATGAAAAAATCGTCTAACATCACACTTGACTCTTTAATAGTCTCTCTTTTTTCTTCGTTTTCTTGTTTACAATTTCAGTATTCTGTCTCTAGTTTTGCATTTATTTTTATTTAACTTTTTTGGTACTGAGGGTCTATTTTCATTCCATAACTTTCCATAATTCTTGGAAATTCTTACCTACGACTTTTCAAATGTTGCCTTAGCAACCTTTCCCTAGATTCTAGAATTTCTATTAAATAAGTGATATACCCTCTCAGTCTGTGCCATTTTATTTTTAAATATATATATTTTTTATTTCTAATATGTCAAAACAGATCTTTAAAAAATCTGCTTTCCTTGTTTTATTGCCATCAGTTTTGTTTCATAGTTTATTGTTATGGGTGGTTTATAAACATAGTTTATATGGATTTTATGTCTTCATTTATCTCCCTTTAAAGTTTGTTTTGACTGTTTCATAAAATAAATTAAATTCCAAGTCTAGAGAATTTATGTTCCTATTGTTGATGTTTTTGGTTGTCTTTGTTAGGATTAGTCTTATATTTGTGTTTTGAAATTTAGATTCATAGGCTCATTTTGAGTGGGAAAATCTTGCTTTTTATTTTGTTTTGTCTTTTCTGTCTGCTCATCCCTGGGCTCCTAGTTTAGAACCAAATCTTGTCATCATGTTTTGAGCTTTGTGATCTGTGGTAAATTGGGAATATTGCAGTTCCACTTTGGCTTAATTCCTAGACACAAAGCTTTCCCTCCATGTATGCATGCTTACTTTCCTATCAGGCAACTACTTCAAAGAACGATGCAGCACCCAACATCAGGGTTATTAATTTTATAATATTTATTGAGTTATCAGTATGTTCTAGGCATTATTCTAAGTCTTGGAGGTTTATCTGTAAATAAAACAAAGTCCTTTCCCTCATGAGCTGATATTCTAGTGGAAGAGAGACAATAAAATATAAACATATCATATGTAAGAAGATGGTCAAGTGCTGTGGAGAAAAATAAAAGGAGTGAGGAGGAGTAGTTTGAGGCCAGTGTTATCTCTTAAAATTTATGAGAGAAGTCTTCATTGGAAAGGCAAGGGGGCAGTATGGCTGGAATGAAGAAAGTGTCAGGTAAGGTAGAGGCAATGGAGGTGATGAGAAGGAATTTGAAGATAAAACTAAATCTATTGCATGTGGGATATGATGGAAGAATCAACGGCAACTCCAGTAATTGTGTTCTGAAGGATTCGTTGCCATTTACTAAGATAGTGAAGACTGCAGGAGAAGATTTGTGCAATGGAGGGGTGGCAGGTGGGAGCAGAGAGCAAGAATTCAGCATTCAGATATAGTCATAAAATAAATTTGAATAAATATTCAAATCACGATTTTGTAAACAGCCATTTGAAATGACTACTAAATATCCAAGTGGAGATGTGGAGTAGGAAGTTGAACATATGCTCTGGCATTTGGGAAAGATATCTAGCTGGGAAGTTGGAACATGGGGTAATGGGGTTGTAAGACTGAATTAAACCATGAAGGGAGAGAACATACTAAGACAAGAAAATAAACAGTTCTGAGGACCAGGTTCTGCGTTATGCCTAGTTTAGAGGTGAGAGTTATGAAGAGGATCTGAGAGATGGAGAAGGAGAAGACAGTGAACTAGAGGAGAACTAGGAAGGAGTGTCATTCAGGAAGCCAAGCGAAGAAAGACTTTGAAGAGGAGAAATTAAGAAACCAGACCAGTAATGGGATTGCTGGGTCAAATGGAATTTCTGTTTCCAGGTCCTTGAAGAATCACCACACTGTCTTCCACAATGGTTGAACTAATTTACACTCCCACTGACAGTGTAAAAGTGTTCCTATTTCTCCACATCCTCTCCAGCATCTGTTGTCTCTAGATTTTTTAATGATTGCCATTCTAACTGGCACGAGATGGTATCTCAAGGTAGTTTTGATTTGCATTTCTCTAATGACCAGTGATGATGAGCATTTTTTCATATGTTTCTTGGCCTCATATATGTCTTTTGTAAAGTGTCTGTTCATATCCTTTGCCCACTTTTGAAGGACCATGTTTGTTTTTCTCTTGTAAATCTGTTTTAATTCTGTAGATTCTGGATATTAGCCCTTTGTCAGATGGGTAGATTGCAAAATATTTTTTCCATTCTGTAGGCTGCTGATTCACTCTAATGATTGTTTCTTTTGCTGTGCAGAAGCTCTGGAGTTTAATTAGATCCCATTTGTCTATTTTGGCTTTTGTTACCAATGCTTTTGGTGTTTTAGTCATGAAGTCCTTGCCTATGCCTATGTCCTGAATGGTTTTGCCTAGATTTTCTTCTAGGGTTTTTATGGTGTTAGGTCTTATGTTTACCTGGAGTTAATTTTAGTGTAAGGTGTCAGGAAGAGGTCCAGTTTCTGCTTTCTGCACATTGCTAGCCAGTTTTCCCAACATCATTTATTAAACAGGGAATCCTTTCCCCATTGCTTGTTTCTGTGAGGTTTGTCAACGATCAGAAGGTTGTAGATGTGTGGCGTTGTCTCCGAGGCCTCTGTTCTGTTCTATTGGTCTGTGTCTCTGTTTTGGTACCAGTACTGTGCTCTTTTGATTACTGTAGCCTTATAGTATAGTTTGAAGTCCGGTAGTGTGATGCCTCCAGCTTTGTTCTTTTTGCTTAGAATTGACTTGGCTGTGCAGGTTCTCTTTTGGTTCCATATGAAATTTAAGGTGTTTTTTTCTGGTTCTGTGAAGAAGGTCATTGGTAGCTTGATGGGGATAGCATTGAATCTATAAATTATTTTGGGCACTATGGCCATTTTCATGATATTGATTCTTCCTATCCTTGAGCATGGAATGTTTCTCCATCTGTTTGTGTCTGGTATATATCCAAAGGATTATAAAGCGTTTTGTTATAGGACACATGCACACGAATGTTCATTGCAGTACTCTTTACAATAGCAAAGCCTTGGAATCAACCCAAATGCCCATCAATGACAGCCTGGAAAGGGAAAATGTGGCACATATACACCATGGAATACTATGCAGCCATAACAATCGATGAGTTTGTGTCCTTTCTAGGGACATGGATGAACCTGGAAATCATCAT
This sequence comes from Sapajus apella, assembly GCF_009761245.1. Lineage (NCBI taxonomy): Eukaryota > Metazoa > Chordata > Mammalia > Primates > Cebidae > Sapajus > Sapajus apella. The sequence goes on along the minus strand of NW_022436993.1, from coordinate 4,737,719 downwards.
TCTCAGCAAACTGACACAAGAACAGAAAATCAAACACTGCATGTTCTCACTCATAGGCTGGTGTTGAACAATGAGAATACATGGACACAGGGAGAGGAGCATCACATACTGGGGTCTGTCGGGGGTAACTAGGGGAGGGACAGCAGGGGGTGGGGTGTTGGTGAGAGATAACATGGGGAGAAATGCCAGATATAGGTGATGGGGAGGAAGGCAGCAAACCACATTGCCATGTATGTACCTATGCAACAATCTTTCATGTTCTTCACATGTACCCTAAAATCTAAACCGAAATGAAATATGTATTTAAAAAAAATTCTCATTCTTTAGAAACAGAAAAAAAAGAGAAACCAGACCAGATTCTCATAGTAGTAAAAAGAATATGAAGGCTGAAAAGTAAAGTGAAGTTCATTGGTAAACTTCTCAAAAATGGAGTGATTTTTTTTTTTTAGCTTCTCTGAGAAGGGGGAACCCTCCTCAATCTTTGGGGCGTTTTTATTCCCAGGAGGTAACCCCTCCAGTACCTGCTAGTGTCTGCATTAGCACCCAGCAGGGCCGTTACCTGAGACATTGATGTTTCTGCTCTTTTCCTCATCCAAGGGGTGATATTTATTTCTTTAAAAGCCTGGCTGTGTTGTTTTTCTATTTGATCACATTGGTATATGTTTAGAGCAGAGGGAGTATGAAAAAGTATAAATTTACTATAGCATTTTGACTGAAATTTCTTTCTGCTACACCTTTAACGTCTTTAGTAAATGTTCCTTTTATCTTCTAGCCTCACCTCGTTCACCATTAAGAATATGATTTTTTAATCCCATTTCAAATATAGCCAACTTGGAAGTGAAATTGATGTCTCATCATACCACACTGCTGTGAGAAGTCATTTCTCCTTCCTTTATGAGTATTTCATTTGCTATACTCCCTCTGTTCCTCCTAATTTTTGTTGTTTATTAAGCTCCGCCTAGCATCTCCTGTTATGGGATGGATTGTGTCCCCCAAAATTTATATGTTGAAGTCCTAACCCTTAGTGTCCTAAGAATGTAACTATAGTTAGATACAGGGTGTTTAAAGAGGTTACTGATGTTAAAACAGGGTCATCAGGATCTATTTTCATTCAATATATTTCTCTAATTCTTGGAAATTCTTACCTACTACTCTTTTTTTTTTCCATTTATTTATCTTATTGCATTTTAGGTTTTGGGGTACATGTGAAGAACATGCAAGATTGTTGCATAGGTACACACATGGCAGTGTGATTGCTGCCTTCCTCCCCATCACCTACATCTGGCATTTCTCCCCTTGCTATCTCTCCCCAACTCCCCACCCCCCACCGTCACTCCCCTATTTCCCCCCAACTGACCCCAGTGTGTAGTGCTCCCCTACTAATCTTTGAATGTTGCTTTGGTAGCCTTTCCCTAGACTCTGGAATTTCTATTAGATAAGTGATAGAACCTATCGGTCTATGCATTTTTATATTTAAATATATAGTTTTTATTTCTAATATATCAAAACAGATCTTTTAAAAATCTACTTTCCTTGTTATATTGCCATCAGTTTTATTTCACAGTTTATTGTTACAGGTAGTTTATAAACATAGTTTATTGGATTTTATGTCTTCATTTGTCTCCTGGAGCCGTATTCCAATATGACTGGTATTCTTATAAGAGGAAATAAAATCACACACACAGAGGGAGGATCATATGAAGACAAAGGGAGCAGACAGCCATGCATGAACCAAGGAGGGAGGCCTCAGAAGAAATCTCCTCTGCCAATACCTTCATCTTGGACTTCTAGCCTCCAGAACTGACTTTTTTTTTGATTTGTATAAATTCAAAAGGTACAAGTGCAATTTAGTTAAATGGATATATTGTACAGCAGTGAATTATTGGTTTTTAGCGTATCCATCATTAGAATAATGTACATTTTAGGCCAGGCTCAGTGGCTCATGCTTGTAATCACAGCACTTTGGGAAGCTGAGGTGGGAGGATTGCTTGAACACAGGAGCTCAAGACCAGCCTGGGCAATGTAACAAGACTGCCGTTTCTGCTAAAAATTTTTTTTTTTAAATTAGCCGGGTGTGGTAGCACACACCTGTGATCTCAGCTACTCAGGAGAGTGAGGTGGGAGAATTGGTTCAGCCTGGGAGGTCAATGAGCTGTGATTGTGTCACTGTACCCCAGCCTGGGTGACGGAGTGAAACCCTGTTTCATGGAAGGAAGAAAAGAGAGAGGGAGGGAGGGAGGGAGGGAAGGTAGGAAAGAAAGAAGGAAGGAAGGAAGGAGGGAGAGAGGGAGGGAAGGAAGGAAGGTAGGTAGGAAAAAAGGAAGGAAGGAAGAAAGGAAAGAAAAAAAGGAAGAGGGAAGGAGAGAGGGAGGGAGGGAAGGAAGGATGTACTGGTGCTTCTGGTTTTGATATATTGGGTCCTCAACCACTTCGTCATACTGGCTGTTATCTTCTAGATGTTCTCCCTGTATATAAGGCAACTATTTTCATGAATTTCTCCCACCTTGCTTAGCCTCCATGACCCACTCCTTCAAAAAACTCTGCCAGCAGTCCTCTCATCCAATTGTCTTTCTGCTGCATCTTTTCAACAAACCTAAGACCTGGATGAATCCAAATGCCTCTTTTCCATGTCTGCAACTGGGACACATTGTAATTTGTTTAATGATTTTTGGGCACGTGGAGATTGTTTCTCTTTTTACTATTAAGACTGTGATTAATATTATTATACGTACATCTTTGTGTGCTTCTCTATTTACTTAAGCTAAATTCCTAGAAGTGTAGTTACAGGATTAAAAGGCTTAAGACTTTGGAAAAATGACATCAGGTTGCCTTTAAGTAGATGTGTAATGATTTCCCATTACCGATATATGAGAATACAGTATGCATTTTGTTGCAAACATCCCACAATAGAGAAAAATGGGTTTAAAATTTTAAATCAATAGGTGAAAAATGGCACCTTTGAAGATATTTTCTTTCACGGCTAGGTAGATAACAGATTTATATGTTTATTGACAACTTGTTTTCCTGTTTTTTATTTCATTCCATTTCAGTTGTTAAGATTTTTATTTTTTTAATATATTTTATTTTTTTGAGAAAGAGTTTTGCTCTGTTGCCCAGGCTGGAGTGCAATTGCACAATCTCTGCTCACTGCAACCTCTGCCTTCCAGGCTCAAGCAATTCTCCTGCCTCAGCCTCCCAAGTAGGTGGGATTACGGGCACCCACCACCACTCCCGGTAATTTTTGTATTTTTAGTAGAGATAGAGTTTTATCGCATTGTCCAGGCTGGTTTTGAACTCCTGACCTCAAATGATCCACCTGCCTTAGCCTCCCAAAGTACTGGGATTACAGATGTGAACCAATGCACCCAGCCGGTTAAGATTCTTTTTAATGGACTTGGTAAGGGATCTTTTTTTTCCCCATACTTGATTATCAGATATATTGTTGACTTAGGACTTTCTTAAATTCACAAGTATTGTATCTTATTATGAGTTTGATTTTTGTTTCAGAAATCTATTATCTGCTATTCTTGCATCTGCCGGGCTACAAATTATACATAAATATACGATTTTTTTCCCTTTCATATTTGTCATGTTCTTTATTTCTGTGTTCAGCTCCATTCTTTTCCTCTGTATTCTGGAAAAGTATCTAATTCTTTTCCACACATTCTATTGATTTTTCCACATTTTCAATTCTTTTTCTTTTAGAATTTCATATGCAGATTTTAAATTCTCCAATACATGCCTAGTTATCTTCTCTTATTTTATCTAGATCCGTTCTCTTCTCTTCCTTTGTCTCAGGCAGCTTCTGATTAATTTCTTGCGATCTTTCTTTTCTTGCTTCATGGCCTGATTAAATTTTGAGACGACAAAACTGATATTGCTGACAATCTTCTTGTGAATCTTGTGGTAGACTGTTTTTGAGGCATGTAGTTCTTCTTCATCTTGAACATGACATTTCTCTTTGTTTGGGTGGCAGAATATTTTCTACTGGATTGATTTTTTTCCTGTTTCTCTTCTTTAGTGAGAAGAGATCTGCTTTTGCTGATATACAGGGCAAGCAAAATCTCCTGAGTGTCTCTAACGCTTCACCTGGTCACTGTTAGAATTTCTCTCTCAGGCAGCAGCCTGGGTTATTTTATACAGATTCTTTTCTATTTCCTGAGTCTGGTGGTCATTTATTTATAGCATGGCTGTGCTGCAGCGAGGAAGGATCTTCTGTTCTCCCATCATCTCTCTGTGTGAAGAGGAATTTATTTTAGCTCCTCAGAAGCATCCTATAGATCATCCCTTTCCAAAAGTAGTACAAGAAAAACTATCACCTCTCCATCTCTGATGACTTCCACAACTCTTTCTTCTCCTTCTCATCTTACAATAGATTTTGTATCTCAGGATTGATGTTCCACCACAATTCTGTCTTTGTAGCCCAGAAATGATGCTCCATCACAAATCCCCCACCCCAATCAGATAGTTTTATTGAAAATGTATATGTCCAAATGAGTACAGAAAAGGGCATACTTTTAACTGGTGGAAATAGGTGGTAAAGGGGCCCTAGCTGCTGCAGAACACAGCACCTGTATTAGATTGATGGATATTCTTGTTTTGACCAGAGGAAGTTCTTAAACTTTCTCTGCTCCCTGGGCAATGGTGGAAATTGCCTAATGTCCTCTCCTTAAGTTCTGCCCATGTTTGGCTGGTATATCTGGTGTGCTATGAACCAGTATTCCTTATTTCCAGTGCTCCTATAATTATATATTTTTTTCTTTTTTCTTCTCTCTCTCTTTCTTCTTTCTTTTGAATTTTGCTTTTGCCACCCAGGCTGGAGTACAATCTTGCGATCTCAGCTTGCTGCAACCTCTACCTCCAGGTTCAAGTGATTCTCCTGCCTCAGCCTCCCAAATAGCTGGGATTAGAGAGGCCTGCACATGCCCAGCTAATTTTTGTGCTTTTAGTAGAGACAGGGTTTCACCATGTTGGCCTGGCTGGTCTTGAACTCCTGACCTCAGGTGATCCACCTCAGCCTCCGTAAGTGTTGGGGTTAGTGGCATGAGCCACCGCCTGGCCAATTATATCTTTCTTTTAGTGTTATTGTGAGTATTTCAGTGAGAAGGTAGAAAAGGGTGAGCATAACACCACTAACCATTCTTCATCTTAATATGGAAGTCTATCTTTTTCTTAAAGTTATAGAATGTGATTTAAAGAGGAATTAGTGATCCTTTTACATGAGCTTAAAATATGTAGGAAAAAGTGATTGAATTTCTATGAATGAAAGCTTTCATCGACTTAATATGTTTTGAATATGTTTTAGTTGATATAGGTGTGTTTATGGTAAGTTACAGTACATTCTCCCTAATTCCTAAGTCTTTACAGATCATCTTCACTCTATAAAGAAACTCATGGAAACAGTAATAATTATTAAGACAATATAAAATATTTGAATTTCTAAGATAGGCAGAGTTAACAGAACTGATAATGATTGAATTTCTTCATATTATTCTATTGGTACTTGCATTTTTCCCAAATTGTATGTCAAGAAAAGCTATAGCATAGTGATCAAGAGCATGAATACTGAAGCCAGACTACGTGGATTCAAATTTCAGGCTGACAACTTCTAGCTACAGGTCCGTGGGCAATTTTGCTTAACCTGCCTGTATTTTCATTTCCTCAGGTATAATGTAGGATTGGCAATGGTATATACTTCATAAAGTTGATAGGAAGATTAAATAAGTAGATGGGTATAGAATTTTAAAACAGTAATCAGCATATGGTAAGTACTACATATGTGACTTTTATTGCTATTAGTGCTTTGTGATAAATTTAGGACTGTTTGGTGATTTCTATGAAAAAGTGTCGTTTCTATAAGGTTGTATGTAAACCTGAATGGTGACAGAAGCCTATGATGTAAAAGCTGGAGGGAAGATCATTCCAGAAAGAAAAAACAACAACAACAACTGTAAAGGCCCTGAGAAAGGAATGAACTTGTCCTGTTCAAGAAACAGCAAGGCCTGAGTAACTGTCATTGCTGGGTGGCAGGGAAGTGGTACACAGTCCTTGATGCACATAAATACTATTTATTTAATGCACCAAAATAGTTAATGCATGCTATAAAGCACCCCAAAAACATTTATGCAAAAGATATTATATATGGGAATGATTGAACTGATGCTTACCTTTTCATGTATGCTGTTCATGGTACAGACAGATGTAATATTCTATTCCTATTCTATTTCTTTCATTTTCTTCTGGGAATTTGTAAAAGAAAACCCAACAGCTGATTCAAAAACAATAGCTTCTGTTTATTTTGTCCCAATAAGTAGTATAATTCTTACTTGTTAAAAAAAAAAAAAAGCTTACATTGATGAAAACTTAATGGGTAATTTATTATTATAATATTGAGGTGTCTCACAGAATACAAGGATAGAATACAAAGGGTAACTTAGGTACCCTATCCTAAGGGGACTCCCACACCATTGGGTCTTTCTTTCTTTCTTTCTTTTTGAGATGGACTCACCCTCTGTTGTCCAGTCTGGAGTACAGTGGCACCATCTCGGCTCACTGCAACCTCCACCTTCCAGGTTCAAGCTATTCTCCTGCCTCAGCCTCAAGTAGCTGGGATCACAGTCACATACCACCACACCTGGATAATTTTTGTATTTGTAGTAGAGACAGAGTTTTGCCATGTTGGCCAGGCTGGTCTCGAACTCCAGACCTCAGACGATCCCCCTGCCTTGGCCTCCCAAAGTGCTAGGATTACAGATGTGAGCCACCATGCCCGGTCTAGGACTTACTTTCTTTATCTCTGTATATCTGCCTTTATTTCCTCTTACTGCAGACCAGTTTTCTGTTTTCCAATCTACAAGATAGGGGAAAAAATGGTTCTGCCAAAAACTTCTGAGTTCAAATATTCTCAGTTTAAGGAGATCACTAGATGGCTCTCCAAATTCACAGAAACAACAGTAATTGGCTGAGCGTGGGTTGGATTTTCACCTTGGGACTAACCACAGTCATTATACAGATAAATAAGAAAAAAAGGCAGTCCTCAAAACAGGCGGTGGTGATATGGAGTGAGTGCTGGGTAGACAAGATAATCATTCTGCTTCACACATATTCTCTGATTAAACCTTCATCATAAACTTAAGAGCCTAAGAAATAATTTGCCTTCCACCACTCACTTTATCAGTAAATAGGGATGATATTTAAACCCTGAACTGAACCACTTCAAAACTCGTATTCTTAAGTACCACACTATGCAACCAACTTTTAATTATATGGTGCTGAATGAAATCTTAGAGACAACATGATGATATAAGTGAGTTTTGGACTCAAGAAGGAATTAAACATTACATCATCTCTGTTGAGACTGTTTTAGGATAAAAATCTTCTATTATCCAAGGAGAAGAGTTTCTGAAATGGACTTCAGAAAAATACAGTGATCAGAATCTTCAGATCTACTGCAGGCAAGCATGCACGTGTCACAACAATTCTAAGTTTGAACACTGATATGGAAGGAATTAAGTGGTAGGCTCTTGGAATATTTCAAGAAATGTTTGTTTCTGACAAAGAACCAACTAAAAATTTATCTTGGTTTTGAGAGTATTTCTAAAAGCGAAGGTCACTGGGCAGAAGTTATGAAAGACTTCCAGTACATGTACAATTGACCTGAGACCACTTAGAGTTAGTCGTGAAGTGGAATCAACTCTTAAGTATCATCAGTGTAAATGTTTCAACTTTACTGGTCAAAGAGACATGGTTTGAAATTTGAATGGCTTTGACTTAGTCTATCTTACTGTGTAAACTTTTTATTATATGTGGTAGAATCGTACTATGGGCATTAAGATATTCTTTTATTAAAAATTGTAGCAAGCAAATAAAGCAAAACGGTGATGTCTTAAGTAATCTAGTAGATCAACTCGAAATATTCCTACCCCCAAAACAGGTTCTACAAACAAGACAGTTATTTATTTCTAATATCTTACACCTTTTTCTGACTTCCAGGGCTAATAAATGATTTTTATCCTAAAATAGTCACAACAGAGATGACTTAAAAATCAATCCCTATTCCTCTCTGCCTTCCTGTCTGAGTCTGTTCTCCTAAGTGTTTTCAGCAAGTTGCCACGAGTGCACATCTACTGCTTGGCCCTCTTTAAGGTACTAGCCTTTGAGGAGGACCTATTCCTTTGGTTCCTTCAGATCCACTCTGTCCTTCCTCATTCTGCTCTCTACCTGGAAAGGCTAATTGCAGTTGGGCTTGGCCAATGGTGATACCCAGCAAGAGATCATAGCCAAGGAGGATACTGGGAAAAGATCTTTGTTGACTATGTTCTTCTGCGTAGGTAGGGTGTTAATGGTTAACCTGTTCCCTTGGTGAAAAGCTATGTAAATTTCTCTGGTTCTTTTTTCTTGGGCTGGTCAGATTTCCAAAAGAAAATTCAACCAGTCACTTTCTAACCATACAAACTTGGTTAAAATACAATATACATCAAGGAAGAAGGCGTGAGGGTCTTAACATTCCATAAATAACTTTTGATTTAATTCTCCATTATTCAACATGGTACCTTATTTTTAGTGGTGTCTGGGGTCTACCAGGCTAGAGATCCTCTGTTTTAACCTTTGTAGAGAATTAATACTCCATTTTATGTTGGCATGGGGAAGGGCAGCTGTATAGCTAGCTACAAGGTATGAAAATGGATAAATGAAGAGTTAACTGCTTTTGAAATATTTTTAACCAATATTTTTATACTTATAAAGGAACCAAGTGTTAAAGTTTCTTGAGCCTTCTGGTATATTCTGAGATGTCACTGTGTTGCTACTTTGTTTTTGCCACCAGATTAGAATCCAGCTTTCTATATTTGCCAGTGGTTTCTATCTTCTCTTTTTATTTTTTTGTGAGTTTATTTCTTTTTTGAAAAATCCTTTTTTTTTTCATTTTTGTGGGATTTGAGAAGTGAATAAAAGTCTATTTTAATCCACCATCTTTAAACCGCCTTAACTCTTACTGTCCTTCAGCCTGCTGAAGACACAAATTCTCTCCCCTCTGTCACTCAAATATTCGTTGCTGAGTTACTCATGACCTGTGTTGTCGTATTCAAAATACAAGTCCAGCTTTCATTTTACTGATCACTTTGGCAGCATTTGATTATGTTCACCACTTATCTTTGTAAGAATTTAACTTCTGGATTTCAAGATACCACATTCTTCTGGTTTTCAGTATATCTTTTGTTCCTTCTTGTCAATATCCTCTGCAGGATATGCTTATCAATGTTGGAGTCCCTCAAGTGTTGATTCTAGGTTCTCTTTTCATCACTTTGTACCCTCTTTGCAGGAAGTTCCATCTATGCCTCTGCCTTCAGTTTCCTGTTATTTTCTCATCACTTCCAACTTTGGTGTCCCCAGTTAGATATCACTTCTCAACCCCAAATGCCCACCCAGAATCTCTGTTTGAATGTCAAAATCTTTAAAGGAATCTTGAAATCAGTATCTCCAAAACTGAACTCAGAAATCTCCTGCAACACACATAAAACACACACTGTCTGCCCAAATCACACGACTCTTCTGGAATTTTATATTTTTGTGAATGACACCATTATCCATGTGGGTAAACACATCAGGGGTCATTCTCAACACTTCCCTGTCTCTCATCCCACATTTGTAAACATCTCCAACTTCTCTTGATTTTACCTCTCATATCTATTGAATTGTCACTTGGAGGACAGTTATTGCCTGCCCTGGAGAGTCACATAGCTCTATAGTGGACTTTCTGTGAACAATAAATACACCTTTGTTGTTACAAGTAATAAAATATTGAGATTGTGGCTGCAGCACTATTTACCTCATCTTTCTAATAAAATATATGTCATGGATTGTAATTACACATTGCTTTGAGTTATTAACTTAATGTGTTCCTCTTTCACTAAATTATTAGTTCTAGTAGTGCAGAGATTGTGTCTACTTTTTGTATCCCCAGAGCCTGGCACAGTCTAGCAAAAAGAAAGTGCTCAAAAAGTATATGTTAGATGAAAAAAATGGGGAAATAAGACAACATGGAACTAAATATTGTTGGTGATACAATAGTTCATAGCTTACCATAAACATTGGTAAAACAACTGAATAAATGAAGTCAATTTTGCTATTATTTATAACATTTTACCAATGGAAGCCTTAAAATATATAAATCTCCAATCTAAAAACAGGGACTAATGTTGGAAATGTGCTAGAAGCTTGGGCTGTATTTTCTGGGAACCAGTTTTTATTTACATATGCAATCATCATCCATCCACATTTGGATGTAGCAGAGCTTCAGTAGCTGCTAGTTCTTGTGAGAAATTCTTTGCTCATCCTCTGCCCCAAGGAGAGGTCTTTGCTCATCCTCTCCTTGGGGCAAGGACCCTAGATCTGTGTTGAAATAAAGGGGATGTGAGGCAGTGGCTCTAAAATCACATGGAGTGGCACTTGAGTGATAGATTGTTCCTCCATCAGTCCTCCTCAGGAATATTCTCAAAGTTCGTATCAGGATAACATCCTCCTAAATGCAGCTGAGCTTCACATCTCACTCTTTGCTTAAGAGTTACTCTCAGTGGGTTTCCTGAACCTTTCAGCTCTAGGTCTGCTTTCCCTCTCATTCCCTAGAATTGATCAGAAGACTTTCTGTTCTAACTTAATCTCGGCAATGATGGCCCATGTTCTCCCAGGGTGACAGTCTTTGACTTGCCTTCCTCTGTCCTCCTAAGAGTTTTCTGCCGATTTCCAGGTGCTTATAAACATTCATGCATATGACAGACACACTGCAATCTTGCTTACTTTCTAACCTGAATAGCCTATAAATCCATCCTTCAGAGACTGCCATGGATCTTTTTATTGTGTGTTCAAACCAGGAGGCTATTTTTAAACACAATTTACAAATTGGACTTTGGAAAATGAGGTGGACCAAATTCTAGCCTTTACAACAAAGGCCTGAGAGTCCATCCCATTAAAGAGCTTTTAATTAAAAAGAACAACCCACAGGTCCCTTACTGTTATAGCATACAGGATCATTCAGCAGCCTCTGAAGGAAACAGAATGGTTCACTCCATGGTTAACATCCTCTAGATAAAATTAACCCTAGCTAAGTTCTGGGCTGGCCATTAGAGGCTAAGGTAATTTTGTTTGAAGTGCTACCTGCTCCTCGATTTCATTTTTTAGTCTCCCAGAATAGCACAGAGAAGAGTAATCATGGCCTCAATTCTTTTTTTCCTCCCAACACTATTTTAATGAGAATTTCAAGGAATGCCACCTGACAACTTCCACTGTAGGGAAAAAACCAGATGCAGAAATGCAAACAGAGGACAGTTTTCCTCTGCACTACTCAGCTGTGATCTTCATGAAGAGACAAAGATTGAGACACCTTTGTGGACCCAGTACCAGCTACAGTATATCAAACATAGTAGCCTTTCAACAAATGTTCATTGAATAAAATTTATTCAAGATTTTGTAGTGCTTTCAATTAATAAGTTAACAAATCTCAGAAAGAGAAACTCCCTGAATTAGTGCATTCTCACATTTCTATGAAGAACTACCTGAGACTGAGTAATATATGAATAAAAGAGGTTTAATTGACTCATACTTCTGCAGGCTTTACAGGAAACATGGCTGGGGAGGCTTCAGGAAACTAACAATCATGGCAGAAGGTGAAGGGGAAGCAGGTACATCTTAATTTGACAGAAAAGGAAGAAGAGAGTGAAGCGGAACGTGCTACACACTTTTAAACAACCAGATCTCTTGAGAAATCACTCATTCTCATGAAAACAGCAAGGGGGAAATCCACCCCCATGATCCAGTCACCTCCCATCAGGCCCCTCCTCCAATATTGCAGATTACAATTTTATATGAAATTTGGATAAAGATGTAAATCCAAACCATATCACTCCCCATACAATATTGACTTACAATGGACTTCAGAGGTCAGTACATCTTATTCCTCAGGTGATGAGGGACTTCTTTGTTGCCTCTTCTGAGCATCTTGTCAAATAGTGCTGATAAGTTCACTTTGTTTATTAGAGGGAAAAAGGACAGGACGAAATAGGAGACCATAGATAGGAAAGAGTGGGAATAAAATGGTTCAATTAAGAAGTGTTTTCTGAAAGCAGAGCTCTGTCGTTAATAATGATGATCTCTAGCTGTAATTAAAACACCTCTGTAAATGTGTTCGTGTCCTTGTGCCTTACAAATGAGGTCCTCAAGCCTGTCTCTATATCACAATCATCTGGAAAAAGACTGGTCAACCTTAAAGGAATTAAATCAGAAGGTCTAGGGCTGCGGCCCAGGGGTTTGCATTTTATAGTAAATGGTTCACATGTTTCTGATGCACAGCTAGTTAGGAAAACACATTGCCTCTAAGAATTTCTACTATGAATGGAGTGGGGAATCTTTTCTTGAGAATTTTACAAAGAATCAGCTATCATGTATTAGAAGATAGCAACTTAGATTTATGTATGTATGTATCTGTGTTCATATATATGTATGTATGTATAGAAGAAACTACATATGGTTCAAATTCCTTCTGATTTAAAAGTTAAAAATGGTGAAAATACCATTTTATTAAGTTTTATGTCAAAAACATTTAAATATTTCAATCTGGTTAAAAAAAAAAAGAGGGGTAGGCCAGAGACCTCAAGTAGGATACAGCAGATGGGAGACAGGCCAAGAGGATCAGATATGGAAGGGGAGAAAGAACAAGGCTGTGCTACAAGGTAATTTCTCTAGAATACAATAGGAAAGAGGACTAGGAAGGGAAAACTGTGACCACTCAAGGAATGTGAGCCAAGGCCAGATCGGCTTCTTTCCTTGGCTCTTCTCTGGGCTCTGAGTCAATCCTGCCAGGTCTCAGTTTCTTCTCCTGAAAAATGAGCTGGATAGTGATTTTCAAATTAGCATGGGAATGTGCTTTGCTGTGTCATCATTTCAGTATCAGCATAAGGAGCTCAGAACGATGACGGTTGTAATTTTAGTGTTCATTGATTCAAAAACTGATGATACCTAAAGAACTACGAGCTTAGAACTTCTTTCACTTATATTTCCTTTGATTCACCACAACAGCATATATATGTACACACAAACACACACACACAGGTGCACACACACACCTTTAGAGTAGTTGTATGTACATGTCTGTAGCAGATATCAGTATCATTGCTTGAATTCTTGTTTTTTTGAAAAAAACACTTGACTCTGACTCTGAATATCACAAAAATGATTCTGTTATTATAATAATAAGTCTAATTTCAGTCATTATTGGAGTTTGCTATCAGTCCTCCAGCCTTCAGCCCTCACTGATTACCACTGAAATACTCAGTGTCCTAACCACTTGGTCCTTTTACAGTGTCCTCGTCTGCTGGTTCTCTGGGCATGGTACCTTTCAAGTCTGAAAGACCTGGTTGTAGGTGTCACCTGCCAAGACTTAAGAGACACACTAGAAAACTCTCCATCTTATGATTCTGTTGCTCTTCCAGTCTGTTGTACAATCTCAAAGCCTTCCTTGCTTAGATTCAAAGCTACCACTTCTCATTCCTCCCTCATAACTTACTCTCTCCAAGGGGTTTAGAGTTTCAGAAAATAAAATCCAGGAAGAAATTTAAACTTATTCTAAGCCAGTGGAGCACAAAGACCCTGACTACCATCTTAGAAAGGAGAAACACAAACGATTTCAACATAGTATTTCAAATGTAATGTGTGTGTGAACCCATATATGTATATGTGTTTGTATATATGTGTGTATATATACGTGTGTATACATATGTGTATGTATAATATGAAAATCGTTGCATTTGTAGATTGGTGGTTTCTTTGTTGTGGATTTAAAGCCTGTGGATTGGGAACCTCTGCAGAATCTCTAACATCTTTTCCAGCCTTAATGCTAAGTACTTCTGGGATCTCTTTGCCCTTTGACATTGACTTTTATTGAGAAGTGCTGCAACCTACAACCTCCAACATTAGGCACTAAACTCTCTATATGTAATAATGGTAACTTGGATGTAATTGTCATTGTTGATTGGTTGATTTATTTACTAATCTAGGGTGAAGTAAAAATATATTTAGTGTCATATTTTGCAAAATAATGGCACAGCCTTCTACTAATCACATGTCTGGAAGCATTCCTTGCTTTAGGGGCACCCAAGGGATTACCGCTGTCTACTATGGCTGTAGGGATATATGAGATTTATCTGCATGAAAACAGTTGCTCTTCAGTATTTCATACTTAAATATGAACTTTGTTGCTTTTGGCCATGGCATGTTTCAAAGGTTTCTATACAAAGAGCAAATCAATGTGTACTTTAGAAAAGGTCATATGCTTTCAGCAAAATTTCTAAGTATACAAACTTACAGCATTTTAAGAGATGAGTTTATTAACTCCATAAAAGTATCACTGTGTTTAGACTCAAGAGTCTAAAATGATTTTTCTGTGATTCTTTTTTTTTTTTTTTCTTGGCAGACAATACAAAAATAATTACTCAGAGTCACCTTTAAGACTTGCTTTTTGGTATTCAAATATAGTATAGATTTTCAAAGGCATATGCACTCCTTGTCATATGCTCATTGGAATAATGGCATTCGCAGCCCCAATGCTGACATAGTGACTTGTCTATGTATGGGAGGGCTGAGGGTAAGCAGGAATATTGATGTACCGAAGCAGCCCTGCCCTTCCTATGTGCTGACTTCCATGGCTTCCTCTCAGAGCAGGGAACAGCTACAGGATTGGGCCTTACAGCTCTGGGCAGGGCTCTCCTTGCCTCCTTGTGCTATTCTTTGTGACTTTTTCTTTCTTGTTGCAGCTGAGGTAAATGTACACTTTTTTTATCTTGACACTAAACTCTAACTGACCTTAATGGCAAAATCTCTACAAATTTATACCTCTGGTTTCCTAGGTGATAATTTAACATCATTAATCTTTGATTCTAACCCACTTGGAAACTGTTCCATTTCACTTTGGTCTTCCATGTAGTATTATTTCCATTATGTAACTCCCATCAAAGCTGACAAGATTCCCTTGCCACCTGTGAAAGGTGTATCATTTAATGACAATATTATACATTGTAATGGAATGTTTGCATGTCAGACCATATTTAAAAAATAAATGGTTTAAAGAACAGAGTTTTGGAGTTAGGAATTGTTATCCTAAGTCATTTCTTTCTTCCTTTATGTATAAACATATATACAATTTAAAAAAAACTAAATACATTACTGCCACATTAATAAAGGAATGGTTGTAGAGCTAATCATAAAAACAATGTTAACTATTATTAAGGTTTGCTTTTACCCTGCTATGGGCAAAATAAAAGTCAAGAAACATTAAATTTTTACAAAATGTTCTTGTGTATTTTTTTTTTTTCTGGGAAAGGGCTCTCCATCCTTGTGTTATACAGGGATTCTGACTATTTTTCTTTTTTACTCTTTTCCTTTCTCATCTTTTCTCTCTCCTTCCTTCCTTCCTTCCTTCCTTTTTTTTTAATTGTACTTTAGTTCTGGGGTACATGTACAGATCTTACAGGATTGTTGCATAGGTATACACATGCCATGGTGGTTTGCTGTCTCCATCACCCTGTCACCTACATCAGGCATTTCTCCTAGTGTTATCCTTCCCTAACCTCCCTACACCCCCCCCACAGTCCCTCCCCTAAGCCCCCACTCCTCAAAAGACTCCAGTGTGTGAAGTTCCCCTCCCTGTGCCCATGTGGTCTCATTGTTCAACATCTGCCTATGAGTGAAAACATGGTGTTTGATTTTCTGTTCTTGTGTCAGTTTGCTGAGAATGATGGTTTCCAGATTCATCCAAGTCCCTGCAAAGGACACGAACTCATCATTTTTTTATGGCTGCATAGTATTCCATGGTGTATATGTGTCACATTTTCTTTTTCCAGTCTATCATTGATGGGCATTTGGGTTGGCTCCAGGTCTTTGCTATTGTAAACAGCGCAGCAATGAACATACATGTGTATGTGTCTTCATACTAGAATGATTTAGAATCCTTTGGATATATACCCAGTAATAAGATTGCTGGGTCAAATGGAATTTGTATTTCTAGATCCTTGAGGAATCACCACACTGTCTTCCACAATGGTTGAATTAATTTACACTCCCACCAACAGTGTAAAAGTGTTCCTATTTCTCCACATCCTCTCCAGCATCTGTTGTCTCCAGATTTTTAAATGATGACCATTCTAATTGGCATGAGGTGGTATCTCAGTGTGGTTTCGATTTGCATTTTTCTAATGACCAGTGATGATGAGTATGTTTTCATATGTTTGTTGGTCTCATAAATGCCTTCTTTTGAAAAATATCTGTTCATATCCTTTGCCCACTTTTGAATGGGTTTGTTTGTGTTTTTCTAGTAAATTTGCTTTAGTTCTTCATGGATTCTGGATATTAACCCTTTGTCAGACGGGTAGATTGAAAAAAATTTTTCCCCTCCTGTTGATTGCCAGTTCACTCTAATGATTGTTTCTTTTACTGTGCAGAAACTCTTAAGTTTAATTAGATCCCATTTGTCAATTTTGGCTTTTGTTGCCATTGCTTTTGGTGTTTTAGTCATGAAGTCCTTGCCTATGCCTATGTCCTGAATGGTTTTGCCTAGGTTTTCTTCTAGGGTTTTTATGATGTTAGGTCTTATGTTTAAATGTGAAATCCATTTGGAGTTAATTTTAGTGTAAAGTGTCTGGAAGGGGCCCAGTTTCTGCTTTCTGTACATGGCTAGCCAGTTTTCCCAACACCATTTATTGAACAGTGAATCTTTTCCCCATTGGTTGTTTTTGTGAGGTTTGTCAAAGAACAGATGGCTGTAGATGTGTGGCATTGCTTCCGAGGCCTCTGGTCTGTTCCACCGGTCTGTGTCTCTGTTTTGGTACCAGTACTATGCTGTTTTAATTACTGTAGCCTTGTAGTATAGTTTGAAGTCAGGTAGTGTGATGTCTCCAGCTTTGTTCTTTTTGCTTAGGATTGTCTTGGCTATGCAGGCTCTCTTTTGGTTCCGTATGAAGTTTAAAGTGTTTTTTTTTCCCAGTTCTGCGAAGAAGGGCAAGGGTAGCTTGATGGGGATAGCATTGAATCTATAAATTACTTTGGGCAGTATGGCCATTTTCACAATATTGATTCTTTTTAACCATGAGCATGAAATGTTTTTCTGTTTGTCTCCTCTCTTATTTTGTTGAGCAGTGGTTTGCAGTTCTCCTTGAAGAGGTCCTTTATATCCTTTGTTAGTTGTATTCCTTGGTATTTTATTCTCTTTGTAGTAACTGTGAATGGGAGTTTGCTCATGATTTGGCTCTCATTAAGTATGTTATTGTTGTATAGGAGTGCTTGTCATTTCTGTACATTGATTTTTGTATCCTGAGACTTTGCTGAAGTTACTTACCAGCTTAAGGGGATTTTGGGCTGAGATGATGGGGGTCTTCTAAATATACAATCATGTCATCTGCAAATAGAGACAGTTTGACTTCCTCTTTTCCTAATTGAATACTTTTTATTTCTTTTTCTTGCCTGATTGCTCTGGCTGTACTTTCAATACTACATTGAATAGGAGTGGTGAGAGAAGGCATCCTTGTCTTGTGCCAGTTTTCAAAGGGAATGCTTCCAGTTTTTGCCCATTCAATATGATATTGGCTGTGGGTTTGTTGTAACTAGCTTTTATTATTTTGAGATATGTTCTGATGATACCTAGTTTATTGAGTGTTTTTAGCATAAAAGCTGTTGAATTTTGTCTAAGGCCTTATCTGCATCTGTTGAGATAATCATGTGGTTTTTGTCTTTGGTTCTGTTTATGTGATAGATTACGTTTATTGATTTGTATATGTTGAACCAGCCTTGCATCCCTGGGACGAAGCCTACTTGATCATAATGGGTAAGCTTTTTGATGTGCTGTTGCAATCAGTTTGCCAGTATTTTATTGAAGATTTTTCCATCTGTGTTCATCATGGATATTGGCCTGTAGTTTTCTTTTTCAGTTGTGTCTCTTCCAGGTTTTGGTATCAGAATGATGCTGGTCTCATAAAATGAGTTAGGGAGGATTCCCTCTTTTTGTTTTGTTTGTAATAGTTTCAGAAGGAATGGTAGTAGCTCCTCTTTATACACCTGGTATAATTCAGTTGTGAACCCATCTAGATCTGGACATTTTTGGTTGGGAGGCTATTAATTGCTGCCTTAACTTCAACCTTTGTTATTGGTCTATTCAGAGTTTCAAATTCTTACTGGTTTAGTCTTGGGAGGGTGCAAGTGTCCGGGAATTTATCAATTTCTTCCAGGTTTACTGGTTTATGTGCATAGAGTTGTTTGTAGTAATCTCTGGTGGTAGTTTGTATTTCTGTGGAATCGGTGATGATATCCCCTTTATTGTTTTTTATTGCATCTATTTGGTTCTTCTCTCTTTTCTTTTTTATTAGTGTGGGTAGCAGTCCATTTTGTTTGTCTTTTCAAAAAAAACAGCTCCTGGATTTATTGATTTCTTGAAGGGTTTTTTGTGTATCTATCTCCTTCAATTCTGCTCCGATCCTAGTTATTTCTTGTATTCTGCTAGCTTTGAGTTCCTTTCTTTTGATCTTGCTCCTCTAGCTCTTTCAATTTTGATGATAGGTGTCAGTTTTAGATCTTTCCTCACTTCTCATGTGGGCATTTATTGCTGTAAATTTCCCTCTAGACACTGCTTTAAGTGTGTCCCATAGATTCTGGTATGTTGTGTCTTTGTTCTCATTGGTTTTGAAGAATATCTTTATTTCTGCCTTCATTTCATTGTTTATCCAGTCATCATTCAGGAGCAGATTGTTCAGTTTCCATGTAGTTGTGTGGTTTTGAGTGAGTTTCTTAATCCTGAGTTCTAATTTGATTGCACTGTGGTCTGAGAGATTGTTTGTTATGATTTCCATCCTTTTGCATTTACTGAGGAGTGATTTACTTCCAATTATGTGGTCACTTTTAGATTAAGTGCGATATGGTGCTGAGAAAAATGGATATGCTGTGAATTTGGGATGGAGAGTTCTGTAGATGTCTATTAGGTCCGCTTGGTCCAGATCTGCATTCAAGTCCTTGATATCCTTGTTGATTTTCTATCTCATTGATCTGTCTAATATTGACAGTGGAGTGTTAAAGTTTCCCACTATTATTGTGCGGGAGTCTAAGTCTCTTTGTAGGTCATTAAGAAGCTGCTTTATGTACCTGGGTGCTCCTGTATTGGGTGTATATATATTAGGATAGTCAGTTCTTCTTGTTACATTGATCCTTTTACCATAATGTAATGCCATTATTTGTCTCTTTTGATCTTTCTTGATTTAAAGTCTGTTTTATCAGAAACTAGGATTGCCACCCCTGCTTTTTTTTTTTTCTCTCTCTCCATTTGCTTGGTAAATCTTCTTCCATCCCTTTGAGTCTATGAGTGTCTTTGCATGTGAGATGGGTTTCCTGAATACAGCACACCAATGGGTATTGACTTTTTATCCAGTTTGCCAGTCTGTGTCTTTTGATTGGGGCAACTAGGCCATTTACATTTAACTTTAATATTGTTATGTGTGAATTTGATCCTGCCATTTTGTTACTGGCTGGTTGTTTTGCCCATTAGTAGATGCAGTTTCTTCATTGCATCATTGGTCTTTACCATTTGGCACATTTTTGCATGGCTGGTACTGGTTGTTCCTTTCTATGTTTAGTGCTTTAGTGCAGGTCTGGTAGCAATGAAATCTCTCAACATTTGCTTGTCTGTAAAGGATTTTATTTCTCCTTCAATTTTGAAGCTTAGTTTGGCTGGATATGAAATTCTGGGTTGAATGTTCTTTTCTTTAAGGGTACTTGAATATTGGCCCTCACTCTCTTCTGGCTTGTAGGGTTTATGCCAAGAGATCCACTGTGAGTCTGATGGGCTTCCCTTTGTGCATGACCCAACCTTTTTCTCTGGCTTCTCTTAGCATTTTTTCCTTCATTTCAACCTGGTGAATCTGATGATTACGTGCCTTGGGGTTGCCCTTGTTCAGGAGTGTCTTTGTGGTGTCCTCTGTATTTCCTGGATTTGAATGTTGGCTTGCCGTGCCAGATTGGGGAAGTTCTCCTGGGTAATATCCTGAAGAGTGTTTTCCAGCTTGGATTCATTTTTTCCATCACATTCAGGTACACTGATCAAGCGTAAGTTTTGTCTTTTCATATAATCCCATATTTCTTGGAGAAGGCTTTGTTCATTTCTTTTCACTTTTTTCTCCAATCTTGCCTTCTCATTTTATTTCATTGAGTTGGTCTTCAGTCTCTGATATCCTTTCTTCTGCTTGATTGATTCAGTTATTGAGACTTGTGT
This sequence comes from Sapajus apella, assembly GCF_009761245.1. Taxonomy (NCBI): domain Eukaryota; kingdom Metazoa; phylum Chordata; class Mammalia; order Primates; family Cebidae; genus Sapajus; species Sapajus apella. Next base: position 4,717,426 of record NW_022436993.1, on the reverse strand, counting down.
ATGCTTTGTGAAGTTCTCATGCTGTGTTTTTCAGCTCCGTCAAGTTGTTTATGTTTTTCTCTAAGCTGGTTATTCTAGTTAGCATTTTGTGTAACCTTTTCAAGGTTTTTAGTTTCTTTGCATTGGGTTAGAACATGTTCCTTTAGCTCAGAGAAGTTTGTAATTACCCACCTTCTGAAGCCTCCTTCTGTCAATTTGTCAAACTCGTTCTCCATCCTATTTTGTTCCCTTGCTGGTGAAAAGTTGTGATCCCTTGGAGAGGAGAGGCATTCTGTTCTTGACGATTTCATCCTTTTTGCGTTTGTTTCTTCCCATCTTCATTGATTCATCTACATTTGATCTTTGCAGTTGGTGATTTGGATGGGGTCTCTGAGTGGATGTTTTTTCTGTTGATATTGAAGCTATTTCTTTCTTTCTTTCCTTTTTTTATAGTTTTCTTTCTAACAGTCAACCCTTCTGCTGTAGGACTGCTGGAGGTCCACTCCAGACCTTGCTTGCCTGGGAATCACCTGCGGGCACTGTGGAGGAGGGAAGATTGCTGCTTGGTCTTTCCTCTGGTTGCTTTGTCCCAGAAGGATACCTGCCAGGTGTCAGGCAGAGCTCTCCTCTATGAGGACTTTTTTTTGGTTATTTAGGGGTCAGGGAGCTGCTTGAGGAGGCAGCCTGTCTCTTGTCTGCCTGCAGAGGTGCTGCTGGGCTGCCTTGGACTCAGCCTGGCTGCTATAGGAAGTAGGCTTCCTCTGGCTTCTGTTTACACAGGTGAGATTAAACCTGCCTTGGCAATGGTGGACGTCCTTCCCCCCACCGAGCTTGATCATTTTGGAGATGGAGTCCCACTCTGTCACACAGGGTGGAGTGCTGTGGAGGATCATAGTTCGCTGCAGCCTCCACCTCCCAGGCTCCAGTGACCCTCCCACCTCAGCCTCCTCAGTAACTGAAACTACAAGCACACACCACCATGACTGGCTAATTTTTGTAGAGATGGCATTTCACCAGGTTGCCCAGGCTCGTCTCAAACTCCTGGGTTCAAGCAGTCTGCCCACCCTAGCCTCCCAAAGTGCTGGGATTACAGATTTGAGCCACTGTCCCTGGCCAGATCCTGACTCTTGAGAGTTCCTGGTAGCTTGTATCCTGTCTAGTAACACAGGCAGGAGATCTGCATCAAGAAAGGCAAACTTCATAAAATTTCAAGTTAACTTAGATTGAATGATAAAAATGCACAAACACTGTGGCTTTATGGTAGTGGTTTTCTGAGCTATAAGCAGTGAGACAGGCAGAATGAACTCCAAAGATGTTCATGCCTTGACTCCTGGGAGCAGTGAAAATGTGACATTACATGGTAGAGAGGATTTTGCACATATAATTAGGGTCACGTGCCTTAACATGGAGGGATTATCCTGAATTATCTTTGTGGGCCCAATCTAATCCTATAAACTTTTTAAAGTGGTGAACTTTCTCCAATTTGGTTTAGAAAGATGTGGCAGAAAAGGAAGTAAGAGAAATTCAAAGCTTCAGACATACTTGACTCAATGTTGCTGGCTCCATGATGGAGGGGCCAACAGGATGAAGATGCAGGTGGCTTTAAGAGTCCGAGAGAAGCTCCCCACTGTCCGTCAGCAAGGAATTGGGACCTCAGACCTGCAACTACAAGAAACTAAATTCTTTCAACAGCAGGAATGAACCTGGAAACGGATTCTTCCCCCAGAGCCTCCAGGCCAGCTGATACGTGGGTGTCCTTCTTGTGAGCCTCAGAGCAGAGAAACCAATTGAGCCACCAAGACTTCTGAGCTACAGAACTATGAGATAACAAATTGTGTTTTTAAAAGCTGCTAAATTTGTGACAATTTGGTATGACAGCAATAGCTACCTAAAACAAGTAGAAATCTGGGACCAGTGATAGACTTTGGTTCTTAACTGGTCAATGTTATGAAGATGAAACCTCTGCATTCATTATGAATAGGATTAACACGTTAGACTACACATCTGAATCTGGGTACTGAGATGCATTTAGGTGAATTCAGAGCAGCCTATTATGTTCAGTGGTTCCCAAAGAGTTGGTTGGCATTTTATACCTAGTTTATCTTTGCCTAACTTCTTTTAACCCATAACAAGCTGTGTTTTGCCCAGGAATTAAAGAAAACTATGAATAAACATGAACCTCTGTTTCAGTGTACTTTCAGTGCATAGATTATAAATATGTTTATTGTTAATTTCTAAGTTAAATTTTAAAATAAAAAATTAGAGGTCAAAAATTAGGCAGAGAGAGAGAGAGAGATCAATGAAAGTTCATACTGAGACACTTGAGTATTCGGGATGATTCACAAATATCCATGACTAATGTTGACCAAACACATTTTGTCATTGACAAATGATAGTGTTTATCTCTCTCTTTGGAGCCACAGGTCTCTCAGGAGTTATATTTTCATATTATAGTTTAAGATACGGGGAAATTTTATAATTACTCATACTTTATCCAAACAGATTGAAACCAGTAATAGAAATTAATAGACAAGAAGTTCAGATTGTAAACACCCAATGTTAAATTACTGGAGAACAAAATTCCCAATGGAGAGAGTGGTGGGCAATGAAATCAAAATGGTAGGTGGGGGCCAGATCATATAGGACCTTGTAGGCCAAGGTAAGGATTTTATTTTGTTCTGAGAGAAGTAAGAAAGTTTTGTGGAGGTTCAAGCAGAGGCAAGATATTCTAACTGCTTTTTCTTCTTTCCTTCAAGGCTGCGTTCCTTGAAAAAATTAATATTTACCATTTCTTCTTCTGTATTCTTTGCTCTTAAAGCCATTGAAGTCACACCTTAACAAGGATGAGTTTATCTCCAAATTAGTAGATTCAACATCTCTTTTCAGTGTTACGTTTCCAGATTTGTGGTGACTCTTAATACCTTTGACATTAGCTTTCATTCTGAAATTTTATTCATCTATTTATAACCTCGTTCCAGTCATTTTGACCCCATTAGCTGTGCGATTCTGGACATATTGATTCATGTCACTGTTCTTCAGTTTCCTCATCTGTGAAATGGGGAAGTAATTGCAACAATTTCATAGGGTCGTTATGAGAGTGGTAAGAGATAAGCACTCAGTGTATATTACAATTGTTACGTCCCAAACCAAACTCCCAATCTTAATTCCTCTCCCAAAATTACTCCTCCTCCATTAGTGGCATCACTATCTGCTGGTTGAATGTGTCTCCTCCAAAATTCAGCGTTTCCATTGTAACAGTATTAAGAGGTGAAACTTTTAAGAGCTGATTAGGCTATGTGGGCTTTTCCATATTTAATGAGATTAAGGCCCTTTCAAAAGAGGCCTCACACAGCATTCAAGCTGGCTGGATCTTTTGCTCCTTTGCTCTTCTGCTATGTGAGGATACAGTTCATCTTCTCTTGCCTTTCCATCTCTTCTTCCATGTGAGGAAGCAGAAAGAAGGCCCTCACCAGACACCAGATGCTGACACCTTGATGTAGACTTTCCAGCCTTCAGAACTGAGATAAATAAATTTCTGTTCCTAATAAGTTACCTAGTTTGTGCTATTCTGTTAGAACATCACAAATGGACTTAGACACTATCTAAACCAGAAACTTCAGGGCCACCCTTCATATTGAAGTAATCTTATAGATTTTAACTCTGAGATTCTCCCTTTTATCATTTCTACTGCCATGACCTCTTTCCTCTAAGCACATGTGCACATACACACACTGCTTTCCTTGTGCTACGTTCTGGTCGTACTGAACTATGCCAGCTACTTAACGCTTTGCACATTTTTCTTTGACTCTCAGTAGTCCTTTAGTAATCTCACTGCCTCTTGTCTTTAATAACAATAAAATGACAGTAAGAATAAATGCAATGTTTTATCTTGTGCCTGCATATAGTATATTAAGAGCTTTCTATACATGATCATTGGGTACTCACAACCACCTTGTAAAGTAAGCATTATTATTATTCCTACTTTACGGAGAAGGCAACTGAAACTTAGATACAAGATCACAATCAAATAAGTGATAGAGCTGGGATTTGAGCCCAGATACACCTGATGTCAAAGCCCAGGTTTCTAAACACTATGCTATTATTGTTCCCTGAAATGAGCTTATCTTGAAAAAATCTCTTAAAATTGTTCTTGTGTATCTTATATCTTTGGTAACTGTCCATTTTGCACAGGATAAGTTAATGATCTTTAGCCTGGTGTGAAAGACCCTTCAGCATCTTGTCTCAACTGATCCCTTTAAAATTTGGTGTATTTATGTCTTTATTTTTATGTAATTTTTGTATATTTATAATTTTATTTTACTTTCTTTTATAATATTTCTAATTTACTCTAGATTTTTTTTTCATTATCCTCTTCTTCAGTACACACACACACACACACACACACACACACACACAGTATTTTTAGCTTGGGACAAATTCTTCCTGAATTTTTTCCATATTCATACAGACCTATACAAATATAAATATACATGCATAGGGCTTTTGTTTTTCTGTAGCACTGGAAATGTTATATGCATGTATTAGTCAGGGTTCTCCGGAAAAACAGAAGCAATAGACTGTACATAGATATTTAGAGAGAGAACATGATTTATTTTAAGAAATTGACTGGCATGACTATGGGGGCTGTCAAGTCCAAAATGTGCAGAGTAGGCTGGCAGGCTGGAGGCCAAGGGAAGAGCTGCAGTCATGAATCTGACAGCAGTCTGGAGGTAGAATTCCTTCTGTTTCTGGGGAATCTCAGCCTTTTTCCTTTAAGAACTTAAGAACTTTGGCTGATTGGATGAAGCCCACCCACATTATGAAGGGTAATCTGCTTTATTTAAAAATCTTCTTATTTAAATGAAAATCAATTCTAAAAATACTTTCACAGCAACATTGAGACTGATGTTTGAACAAATATCTGGAAGCCACAGGCTGGCCAAGTTGACCCATAAAATTAACCACCACAGTGTATTGATTTATAACTTGTTTTTTCTCATCAACAAGATAGCATTGACATCCCTTCATATCAAGAGCTACAATATGCACTTTCCCATCAGCAGCATGTGAGATAAATTTTTCCTTTGTCCTGGTCAGCACAGGCTATTAGAATTCTTTGTAACTAATGCTGATCAAATGGATGAAATATGGCATCTCATTGTACCTTTAATATCCATTTCCTAGACTATTCATGGGAAGTTGAGCATGTTTTAATTTATTTATCATTTAGCCTCTCTTCTGTGAATTGTATTTTGAGAATTAAATCACATTCCTTGCCCGTTTTTCCATTTATTTCTATTTTTTCTTACCAATTTATGTATTCTAGAATTTAAACTCTCGATCTTTCATGCGGTTTGCAAATATTTTTTCCAGCCTATCATTTGTCTTTTGATATTATTTGTGGAATCATTTAACATTCTAAATGTTTTTCTTAAACTTCCTTTTATAATCCAAACTGCCTTTTGTTTTTATAGCTTTAAAGATTCTTAAGTTCTTTTACTTAAGAACTCTAGTTTTGTTTTAAATTTTTAATATTAAAATTTTAATTTATCTCAAGTTTATTTTTGTATTCTATATGGGATGAAGTTCAATTTCCTTCCCTTGAAATAGCTAGTCAATGGTGACAGTAAAATTTATTAAACTTTATTACATTTTAATTAAATAAATTTTAACAAAGGGAGAAAGGACTAAATAAGCCATCCTTTCTCCTATAAATTAAAATACCATTTTTGTCACATGTCGGTTTTCCATAGATACTCAAATCTTTATCTGGATTCTCTATTGATTTGTTTGCTCTTGTGCTGGTCTGATTAAAGAAACTTTATAATAAAGTTTTATAGCTTGTAAGGCAAATCAACTGCCTCAGATTCAAACACACATAGGCTCTATTCATTTTTCTCATAATTTTATATTCCTGGAGACTCATTCTTCCATGCAAACATCAAATTATTTCACACAGTTCCATTAATAAAATAACCTCTACTGTACCAAAGCAAAAACACAACCCTCTAGGATTCTACTTGTAGCCGCATTATATGATATGTGATGTCAGGGAGAAATATTGCTGTGCTCAGGATATTAAACCTTCTCATCTCAATGAAAGCTGCTTATTTGTTGAACTGCTGTCATCATAGTTGCTTCAGGTTGATGAAGCCTGAGGGAGAACTCCCCCGCTGGGTCTAGATGATTCTACTGTACTGATTCAAAAACACTCTAATAAAACTGGGTGAAAATTTAGTAAAACAAAATGGTATATTTTTGCAAGTTCTCTTTTTCCTAAGCCGTGATGTTTCCTGTTAGTACACCACACTTTATTGTATGAAAGAGCAAGGAAACCCCTCTTTTACAGGAGCCAGGATGGCCAAGAGGAGGTCCTTAATCTTGTTGATTTCTGGAGGGTGGCTGCATCCTTTTCCCAGGCTTAACTCCCCCTGCTGGGAAGGACCCATCCCACCATGAGCCCTACCCATGCTTGGGAGGGAAGGTCCATCAGAGCTCCTCTGATGCCTCTCTCCCTTGCCCCCCTGTTCACCAGCTACTCTTCCATCTTGGCAGCACTGTTTTCAGACCTTTGCATTCTGTAGACCCAGAAGCCCTCTTCCCAGGGCAGAGACAACACAAGTGAGCTTGGCATTATAGAGCTCTTGTCCTTGGTGCGATCTCAGGGCACACTTCCATGTGGTTCTTCATTTCCTGATAGTTCAGGCTTGTTTGTTTTTGTGTTGCTTTTTACCCCTTCTCAACTCGTAACATAGCTCCTAACCACATGCTTTTCTTTGCTGCTGGGAAAGCAGCCCAGATATACGGCTGCTCAGTTAAGCCGGGCCTGGCATAAAGGATTCAAAGACAGACCAGCAAATAGGGTGCACAGAGCCTGGGCAAAGATTGCCCTGACCCAAGGGCACTGTGACACTCAATTCACTGCTTACATTGTGCCTGGGGCTCTAAAAAAGACAGGCAAAGAGATTTGCCAGAATCTGTCCTTGTCTGTACAGCTTTTTGTGTGGGGATGGTTTTTTCATCCATCTGTTACCAAATCATGACTCTCCTGGCAGTCAGCCTAGGTCAAGATGCAGTGGTTATTTCCTTGTTCCTTCTGAAGGCTGACATTTTCCAACATCTGCAGCCTACATATTGAGCAAATAAATGGCCGTCAATTCACTCAGGAGGAAGTTTCTTCATTTCTCTTGTGACCCACCTCTAGGATACATGGCAGGGCCTGAGAGCTCAGAGTCTCCTGACTCTCAGGCCCGCTGCATTATCACAACATTTGCAAAATCCCTATATTGGATATAGTAGCTAATAAAAAGTTATCACTTGATGTCACAAGTTGAGGCTATACTTTCGTGCATATTTTTAAATACTTGAAAAAGTAACTTGCCTTTGGAAAAACTAGAATGTCTTTTATAAAAATAGGCCTGTTCTGATGTCAGTTTTCTGCCTGAATAAAAGTGAATGAATATTAAACATTGCTCCAGGCAGTCTTGTCATTGGAATTAAAGATTCTCTGCTATAATAAATAATTTTATAAACACACAAATTTTGTCTAAGCACTGCTAAGCCCAATTTTTTTATAAATGTGTTTTCAGTCCAGGGTACGTACATTTGAAGGGTAATTTGTGATCACGAAATATAGGTTTTTTGCATAAGTAGCATATATTTTAATTAACAGTGTAGCTGTCTACCTGTTTAAAAATGGTCTAGCAGCTGTATGGAAAATAGATGACTCTTCTCGGTGGGAAGATGGTATATGTCTTGGAGGAAAAGTGAGTCACATCCAGCACTACTAAATTGTTATTCACTTGAATAACATATTAGGTCTCTACAGAAAGAAATGTGATGTGTTGTGTAAAAGGAATACTGGATTCAAGTCAACTGACTTGATTTCAAGTGGGTGGCAATGCTGTTGCTTGCTAGCTGTGTGACCTCGAATAATTTATTTATGCTGTCTGAGCATCTCTTTTATTGACTACAAGTGGAAAGGATCAGACCAGATGGGACTTCTAAACCACATTATTTATACATGGGCATGTCTCAATCGGTCGTGAGGTAGATAAGTTATTGCTACTAGAAATAAAGTCCTGACGTTTGTAAACAACTTCTAGTTGTAACACAGGTAAGTTTAGCACCATGATGTCACTCTCACCAACTCACCTTCTGAAGTGGTTTCTTGAGGGGGAGAGAAGAAAGAGTATGAGTTATGGTTGCCACACTGGGAAGACAAGTAATACTGCCGCCAAGAATTCCACATGATCAATTTCATTATTTGTGAGCCTGTCAAATGTTTTCATGGACACTGTTCCCAGTAGGTTCCTGGGCATTTGTCTTACTTCCATACAAATATTTGTAGACAATATTTAGTTAATATCTTGTTGACATCTGAGTGTACTCTGAGGAAGGAATTCTCCCTTAAATATAGCCAGCATATGTAAACTGTAATACATAATTTTATAAAAACACAGATTTTGTCTAGGCAATGCTCAGCCCAAATTTTCATAAATGTGTTTTCAGCTCAGGGTACATACATTTGTAGCATAATATGTGAACATGAAATGTAGCTTTTTGTATAAGTAGCATATATTTTGAAGTAACAGTGTAGCTATCTACCTGTTAAAAAGTAGGTAAAATCTACCCAGGCTGGATTGTCTCTAGCATTCTTTCTGGTTACTTACTCTCTAGGCAGGAACACGTGGATTTTCACACCTCCAAAGTCAAGCCACTGAGGGAATAGAGGCTGACTATATCCAGAGGTGAAAATGTATCTGGAGGCAGAAACATCTCTGATTTTTCCTGCTTACTGCTTAGCCATAAACACTGTGATTTCCTGGGGTTTGAGTTTTAAATTCTGGATTTTCATATTCTAGATCTTCTTAGCCTCTAGGCATCTCAACAAAGGCCATATTGAGTCAAGCCATAATCAATCCCCACTCTCTACTTTCAGCAAACACATGCATTTCAAGAAGCACCAGGAAATTGATAAGGCAACCATAAGGAATGGTGACATCAGCCAGGGTCATGAGGACTTAACCCATCTCTGACCAGGGCTCACTTACCTTATTTACTGTTTATTTTGTGCTAGGCAGGAAGGTAAGTTTTACATACATTAAATCACCTAATTCTCATAACAACTCAGCAAGGTAGGTAATATTAATGTCTGCGTTTCATAAATGGGAATCCTGAAGCACATATAAATTAAGGAACCTGCTCAACTGGTAGCAGTAGGCTGAGATTCACCCTTAGTCAGTCTGGCTACAAAATCAAAGCTCTTAACCAGGCTTCTCTGCCATGTCATCAGCATCCTAAGTCGATTGAGTTTATGCCAGCTATGTTTACATAACTGTCCTCTGAAGTAGTTCTTATCCCCATGGTATATTTGAGGAAGCCAAGGATATGTGAAATTAAATATGTGACTAAGGTCACATGGCTGCAAATATTGATAGGAAGAGAAGGAGCTGGAATTTGAACCTAGAGGTTTGTATGTGTGTGTGTATAGATAGATAGATAGATAGATAGATAGATAGTTTTCTGTATCTTAGAGGAAACTCATAGGAATGAATATGAAACAATCCCAGCATTTTTTTTCTGGAAAGATCATTTGTCTTAACTGGTTGGGGTTTTCATCTATAGTATGACATTCTTTTCTAGTCACTAGATTACTATCATTGTAGTTTTGCCAAGCTCTAGGTGTTGACTATCTCCCCGTCACCCCCAAAACTGATCAATTACAATCCACCTTGACTTTCTAAGTATGGGGATTTGAACGAAACACTGATTACCACTCCTTCAGTACTGATGTCTCTGCAAGCCTCTAACCCTAACCTCAGGTTGTTGCATATTCAAGAACTGCTATGATACCTCAGTAGCGATCAAAAGCCATTTGCTCATAGCATCAACCATAATAATAACAGCATCACCAATGTGTCATTTCAAATTTGCCATTAAAAACAGCATGCATTGAGTGTTACCTACATGCCAGGATCAGGGATTAATAACAGAGGCCTGAATCATGTGTTCAAGCACTTGCAAATTCCTTTCTGCCAGCAGAAGCCCATTCTTCTCCATTTTTATTCCGTTATCCTGAGAAGGTCAGGTGACCTGTATATTTCTGAATCTTTATATGATGCATTTTTCCATTTGGGGAAAGAAAACCACTCAGCTCCCCAGATTTGATTCAGAAGAGGTACTGGAAGTATTTGTGGTCAGAAATTGTTAGCAGAGTGAGACTAGGGGATCTGGGAAAGGTAAGACATTATACTTGTAAACCTCATCACCTTGGCAAAGGTAAAGGTGTCATGGGAATAGATGAAAGGAAGAAAGCTCTCATAGAATGAACCTGGGTAGGACAAATAGACTTTAAAAGAGTTAGGAGAGATAGAATGTGAAAGAAGTTTAAGCGTTACCTCTGAGTCTCATTCTCAACTTTTAGGAGAACAAGTTCACTCACAGCTTCTAGAAAGAAAAAAAAAACTGAGGGGGCTAACCATGCTGTGTTAGCATCTCGGGGACCCCCTGCCTCTGCCTGCTACAAGATTGTGTCACACAAACCTTGCCAAGACTGCAGAGAGCTTCATTTACCACCATGAATATATCTCCACTAGCTGGTGTTCATATTAAGGAAAACAATTAGCAAGTTAATTAATTGTGTTTTTTTCCCTGCTTCTTTATTTGCAAAGCTGCTTTGCCTTGATCAGTAGTCTAAGCACTTTTATGAGCTCACCGACCTTACTTCCAGGGTTTGCAATGCAAAGTTTATGAAAATATAACATTTTGGAAAAGAAAACTAATTAAAGTGAGAGTTTAACTTCTAATGACAGTAACTCAGTGGACAGTTTTTATACATTTATTTACACTTAATTTTTGGAATAGAAGTGGAGATATATTTTCAATTTTTCTTCCCAGAGTTTTTCATTAATTGACATTCAGTATTCACCCTGAGAAGCATGTAACACTGGCAGCTCACCCATTTAGAGGTCAAGTTTTCAGTACTTCCTGAATGAAACAAACCCAGAATAAGCAATCAAACAGCCTGAAATGAAAGAAAAGATGAAAGTCTGTTAAAAAGCCCAAGAATTTTATTAAATTAGAAATATAGAATCTCTCACTGGCCAGAAGCTATGTAAAAAATACAAACCAAGTTAGTTGCAGGATTTTCTGATACCAGAAACAGGGACCAAATTAACATAATATAAATACTATAATCTGGGATCATTAAACTTAGGGACTTTCCATACCTTAATATTTTTCCAGAGCTTCACAACTCATAAGAGCATTGTTATTCGTTCTCTTAATTCCATCTTCTCAAAAACAAAATCAAATTATGTTTGGTATATTCTTTAAAAAGGGTATTATGATTAATATTCTTTACCAATAATTCAATTAAAATGATATTTTTCTGAAAGATGACTCTTAAAGGCTGTGATTTATCTTAAAAATGAATTTATGTGTACTGCCTCTTTCATGAAGATGCTAGATGAAGCATTCCTATATGCCGTTGTACATGCTGCTTCCTGCCTTACTCATAAATCAGGTATTTTACTCCCAATTTTAAGATGGATAAATGAGCTATAGTTAGGTGAATGGATCTAAGCAATGTTTGAGTTTGCCAGGGCCAAGACAAGACATCATCAGCTCTTCTGTTACTGATTTCATTCTCTGTAAGTTCGGTTGAAGGGAAAACAAGGAGAGGCCCACTGCTGTTGTTTTTCTGGCTGTACAAATTGTCTGTTTCTCTCTCTCTCTCCCCCCCTTCTCTCTCTCTCTCTCTCTCCCCCCCCCCCCCTCCCCCTCCCTCCCTCCCTCCCTCTCTCTCTCTCTCTCTCTCTCTCTCTCTCTTACTATCTCTCAATGCTCAGAATTGAAAAAGGCGCTCTTCACTTTAGCTAAGTGCAGAGTACAACATTTCAATGTTTTTCCATTGTAAGTCAGGAAAACATCACTACACATGTAGCATGACAGTAAGGCATTTGGATTTATAGACCTGCAAAGCCCAATTCAGATGGATTCTGCATTGTGGCGTCAGTGAAATGAAGCAGCATGTGTCATGAACTGAGCATTTAGCCAATGCCAAGCACATGGTAAGAATCTAATGTATCCTTTGCTTACACAGGAGGTAAAGGTATCTAGTGTATCCCTTGCTTACATAGGAAGAATATATGAAATATTTTATGGTATCGTTTCTGTAGTTCACCCAAACCTGGATTCTGTTTGATATTAACCAAGTCACATTTTGCTCTTATCCTGACATTCACCCCTCATGGTTAGCTATCACACTTCCAGCCCACGGCTCCTGGTAATCTGCTGTGAGTCATCACGGATTTGTCTAATAATCCCTCTTTGAATGGTGGTATGGTGTTCACCTCTTGAATACCATATGTTTTGTATTTTCTGATCAAAGCTGTCACTTTCTTTTATTCCTATTCTAAAGTCTCTTTCTCTCTTTCAGATGTCATGGGATAACTCTTTACTATTTAGTTTGTTCACAAGGTCAGGTGACCAGAATGCTGGCTCTGCCACTAGCTAGCTCTGAGACCTTATTGACTTAACATTACTAGGCATCAGTTTCTCACTACTATAGCAAATTATAGTGCCTAAACTCTCTAATGTACCTTCTACCTATAAAATGCTATTATTTTATAATTCATACTCCTCATGATTCCATAATCTTTGCTCATATCTCCTTAATCTAGAACAATGCTATAATCATATATATCATATATATATATGATAAGAACAACTCATAAGAACACTGTTATTCTCTTAATTCCATCTTCTCAAAAACAAAATCAAATTATGTTTGGTATATTCTTTAAAACGGGTATTATGATTAATATTCTTTACCAATAATTCAATTAAAATGATTTTTTTCTGAAAGATGACTCTTAAAGGATGTGATTTATCTTAAAAATGAATTTATGTGTACTACCCCATATCATATATATATATATATATATATGATATATATGATTATAGCATTGTTCTAGATTAATTTGGAGATCTTTTATATATACATAATTATATATATACATATATGTGTATATGTAAAATATATATACATTTTATATATAAATTATATACATATATACATGTGTATATATATATATACACACACATATATACACATGTATACACATATATACACACATATATATACACACACATATATGCACACATGTGTGTGTGTGTGTGTGTGCATATATATATATGTAAAATCATTTGGAGATCTTTTTTAAACCACCTGGTGCTGGGACCCTACGCCAGACCAGTTAATCTAGGAGTGGAGTCCGAATTTGTTTTGAAAGCTCTCCAGTTGATTGTAATGTGCAGCCAGAATTAAGAACTACCAGTCTTCACTAAAGCATCTTGATTTTATCTTTGGCATCTCTACCAGTCACTATTACAAAAAATCAGACAGAAAGCGTGTTTGTCTGTTCTGTGTTGCTATAAAGGAATACCTGAGGCTGAGTAATTTATAAGGCAAAGAAGTTTATTGTGCTCACAGTTTGTCAGGCTGTGCAAGCATGGTGCCAGTATCTGCTCAGCTTTTGGTGAGGTCACAGGAAACTTCCAATCATGGTGGAACACAAAGGAGGAGCTGGTACATCACATGGCAAGAGTAGGAGCAAAAGAAAGATGGAAGATGTGCTACACTGTTTTCAATGAAGCAGATCTCATGTGAACTCAAAGCAAGAACTCACTCATTACTGCAAGGAAGGCACCAAGCCATTTATGAGGGATGATCTTCTATGACCCAAACACCTCGCACCAAGCTCCAGTTTTAACATTGGAGATCACATTTTAACACGAGATTTGGAGGGGACAAATATCTAAACTATATGAGAAAGAAAGAGAAAAGTGTTCTAAGATCCCTCTTTATAGAAGCAGAGGAGCAAGGGACTAGGAGTCTGATAGAAGGCAGGTAGCTAAGAACAGAGAAGCTATTGCATTGGGAAAGTATAATTTTATAGGCGTGGAATATAACTCTTGACAAGCTTGGCTGGTTGGATTCCAGGATACCCAAGAAAAGAGTAGTTGGTCTCTATTTTAACCAGTTTCAACTCGTTCTAAAAAGTTTTCCCCACGAAAATGCACCTCCAGTTTTATATGGTACAGTAGTGGATATAAAGCATGCTTTACAATTATGCTTCAGGGCCAGTTTTGCTGAGATGGCACTCTTCCACAAACATGGGGCATACACACATCTGTTATGATTCTATCCCAGGGTCCCACGTTGCTTGCCTTTCTTTCTCATAAATTCTTCTTCTTTGAAAAGCCATCTTGTAGCAGTTGAATTGGAATCCATAATTCAGTGCTTTTTATTCTTGACTATGAAAGTTTTATATTTCTTCCAATAGAAAAGAAATGGTTAGATTTAAAGCCGTATATGCTTAGGGCTGAGACTGTCATGAAATTCTACAACTGTATTTGATGACAACAATAAAAGGGTGAGTTATGAAGAGTTAGGTTTAGGGTGAGGGGCATCATAGTGCAGCAGAGAGGACACTGACTTACTCTCAAACTGGAAGTTAGACTCATTCTGCCATTAAGCGGTTTGATGCTGCCAACTTCTTTTTAACCTTTAAAACATTTTTAAACCTGTTTAACTGTGATATTAGTGTGACAGGATCATCTCTAGGGTCCCTTTAAGCACATAGGTGCCATAGTTTCAAACTCATGTGTCACTAGCTGCATTTTCTTTGGCTAATGAATGGATTTCTGGTCCAGTTGTTCTTTTTGAGTGATACTGAAGTTTCTAAGATTTTAATGAGATGTACTCGCCTGTCAGGCTGAGAGCTCATTGACTGTCTTCTCACAGGCAATAGACCAGAGGACCTTATAAGCCCAACCATATTACTACATCCTGTTTGATTGTCCATTTTATTTTATACAGGGTTTCACATCTGCAGGAGAAATTTCTTTTTTTATTAGTAGTACTATTTCACTAGTATGTGAAAATCTGTTTATTATTTTTAACATTTCTAAGACTGTTTCCTTCGGCCCTTGGTTTAATGCTGTCCACTACCCAGGAGCAAAACTCTTTCCATGGCAAGAAACATCGAATACCTGTAGTGGGTGAGTGAGACAACTTCATAATTGGCGTGTTTGTATTAACAGTGTTTCTGCCTTGGTTAATGTATTTTTGCCTTAAGTAATTCCAGTTTCCCTAGGACAATATTTATAGGTTTCTGTGGGCCATATAACTTTGCCTGTCAGATATGCACAAAGTGTGTCTTTAAAAATGAGGAAGCCAATTCTCTTTGATAGCTTCTGAATAAACGTTCACTCTCAAAAGCTTTAACATTAGCTATCAATTGACACTTGAATATAAAATAGGCTTTTAAAATCTATCTTCTTAGTTGGCTAGCATCTGTTTTGTCATATACCCAATAAGCACAGGTAGTAAAAATTCATATTGTGATGCCAATGTTTGTGACAGAGGGTTTCATGGACACGGTGAAAATGTTGATTTGCACCACATGCAGGCACTGGTTTTCCACTCTTTCTTGTCAAGCTCCCACAGAGGAACCTCAGAAGCAGGATTGCCTGGGGCACACAGTTCAGCTGAACCAACAGCCAGTGCAGAGAAGTTACCAGGTAACACAGATGCGTATCGTCACAGTAAAGAGGCACAAATGCCCCCTGATTTTTTTCTTGGCAGGGAGGCTCTAAAACAAAAAGACCGACTTATGAGACAGTTTGGCTCTGAACAGTGCGAGACATTGAGTCAGATCATGGCAAGATAAAATCCAGACATGATTTATATTGAAATAACATGCTTCTCACACAGAGCACTTTCTTTGGAGAGGCATACTTATGCACTGAAATGGATTTTTAAAAAAATTTGTACTGTCAAGCCAGCGGACAGTATAAAAAAATGGCATTCTGATAGCAGTTTGGGTCAGCTCTCCCATTTTGCTTAAAATGATCATATTATTTGTCTCTTGACTTATTTAAATGATTTTGTTTCCAGAGGGATTTGTTTGCTAGGATATAGAAGATTCAATCATTCATTCAGTAAATATTTACTGAGCATCTACTCAGCTTATGTTCGAGGTTCTATTTCAGATGGGAAGCCCTCTTGAGCTTGTATTTTAAGAGAGAAGCAGAATTAATACACAAATAAGTGAAAGATATGGTGTGTCAGATTGTGATAAATGCATTGGAATAAAATAAAGCCAGGCATAAGGATAAGGCACGCATTGATGAGGAGAGGGTGCTATTTTAAATAGCATAGTCAGAGAAAGCCTCACTGAGTGAATAATATATGGGCGATTAAGAAATAAGGAGCAGGAGGTGCATCTGTCTAGGGAAAAGTGGTGGGGTTTGGAGTAGGATGGTCTTAGCAGAGGTGTTGAGCAGTGACAGGTTCTCAAACTGTTTTGGAGGAGGTAGAAATGACAGCATTTTCTTCCAGATTGGATTTGGGGTATGAGAGAAAAATGATCGGGTTGACTCCAAAGTTTTTGGCTTGAATGACTGTAGGATGGAGTTGTCATTTACTGGTATGGGGGAGACTGTAAAAACAAGTTTAGAACATGTAGAATTGGTATATCTGAAGTTTGAAGCATTTATTAGACATCCACCTGTACAAATCAAGTGGGCAGTTGGATATGCAAGACTGGGCAAGATCTGTGATGAGACATACATTCGAGGTTATCAGCTCTTAGATGGCATTCAAAGCTCCAAGGCTGGATGAGATAATTTAAGGTAATGATTCTCAACTGAGACCCACCGTTAGAAATTCTTCTGCAATTGGTCTGTGATGGATCTCAGGCTTTGGCATTTTTAAAAACTTCCCAAATGTTTCTTATCTTTGTCTTAACCTGCGATATAGGTTAAGTACCTCTGACTTAGAGACTGAGTGTTGCTAGAGATGAGAAATACTCTTAAGACAGAGTTCAAGAAGCATTTTAAGGTCAAGAATATGAGGAAGAACCAGAGAAGAGAATGAGCTACTGTGAGACAGAAGGAGAATAAGCAGAGTGAGGGATTCTGAAAGCCAAATCTAGCATATTAAGGAAGAAGGAGTGATTAAATAAATGTTGCAGACACATCAAACAAATGAAAACTGAGAACTGACCATTGGATTTAGCAAGTTGGGTCTTTGGTGGCTTTACAAAAGCTGAATCAGTAGTCCAACAGGGTGATGTCTTGGCTGGAGTGGATTCAAGAGAGAATGGGAAAAGAGAGATTGGAACTCATCTTTCTAACACCATTCTTTCAATGAGTTTCTGTATAAATGAAAGTAGAGAATCAGGGAGTTAGCTGAAGTAGGAGGTGGGGGAAAGAAAGTTTCATTTTTTTAAGATGGGAAAAAGAGTAGCATGTTTGTATGCTCTTGGAAATGATCCAATAATAGAGAGAGGAAAATTATACCATAGGAGAAGGAAGGAAGAACTGATGGAGCAATCCCCTTGGGTGTGGAAGAAAGGGATGTGTGTGCAGTGAATGCTTTAATTTGGGTGACAGCATGGCCAGTTTCTCCACATAACAGAAAGGAAGGTTTGAATATACGGGCCATTTCCAGTAGGTGAATGCTGCTGGTGGTGGGTACTGGAGGACATTCTCTTTTGACTGCTTGTTTTCTCAGGGAAATAGGAAGCAAGGGCTTTAGATGAGAGAAGGCATAGGAAGGAGAGATTAGAGGCCTGAGAAGTGACCATAGTATGAAATACATGTCAGGAAAAATGAATGAGTTTATTGCAGCACTATTCACAATAGCCAAGATTTGGAAGCAACCTATATGTCCATCAACAGGCTAATTGATAAAGAAAAAGTGGCACATATATACACAATGGAGTATAATTCAGCCATAAAAAAAAATGAGATGTTGTCATTTGCAACAACATGGATGGAAGCGGAGTTCTTTATGTTAAGTCAATGAACCAGGCACAAAGATAAACATCGCCTGTTCTCACTTATCTGTGGAGCTAAAAATTAAAACAGTTGAACTCATGGATATGGAGTAGAAGGATGGTAACCACAGGCTGGGAAGGGTGTTTGGGAGAGGAAAGGAAGCGGGGATGTTTAATGGGTACAAAATATATTTAGAAAGAATGAGTAAGACCTAGTATTGGCTAGCGAAACAGGGTGACTATAGTAAAAGATAATTTAATTGTTTATTGAAAAATAACTAAAAGAGTATTACTGGATTGTTTGAAATGAAAAGGATACATGCTTAAGGGATGGCACTCTATTTACCCTGATGGGATTATTATGCATGGCATGCTTGTATCAAAATATCTCTTGTAATCCATAAATACATGCTCTTACCATGTACCCACAAAAATTAAAAGAAGAAAACAACAACAAAAATGAACGAGTAAGTGGATGGGGAAATGTAGAATTGATGGACAGTTCAAGGGTCACAGGTTTAGTTTGAGACAGCAGCTGTATGTGTGCTTTTCAGCTGCATTCGGCTGCTTGCCTGGTGCAGAGAACCTGGGGAGTCAGATTTAACCAGGGTGGAGTTCTCAACAGGTGAATGCAATATAGCTAGCCACAGAGTTAAGCTATATGCAATGGTGTGATTCTAATGATGAACCCTGTGATGTATACTAGACTGGGGAAAGTGAGGATACCAGAGGAGTGGGGCACTGGTGGTCTGGGTTGGGTCAAAAAAATTGCTGAAGCCATGGTTCTAGTAATTCACTATGGTATGAAACAGCTGTTCTGATGAAAGGTAAACACATTTGTTACTGAAGCCAATTTTACTTTGAATCTACTTAAGTTTTTAACCATTGAAATTAGTTAAATTATGCAAAAAGAGCCATAGGTTTGAACATTAATATGCATTCTTTCACTTACAATTATGAAATGAATATGTTAGTGAATGATCTGAAAACAATTAATGATTGCTAGAATACATCTCAGTCGTCTGTCTCTTGTAAATTAAAAAATTACCAATGACAGAATTAAACTATCCTGAGCACTTTTAAAATATTTATGCTTCTTTGCAGCCTCAGTGGTTTGGGGAATTGATGACAAGCAGCAAAATATATGTCTCCTCCTACTTTGTAAATCACTTTAATTTTGCCACATAGCTGAAAAGGGATTCACTACAATCAAGAAACACTTCAAAAACCTAATTGATAAAATTGCGTTATGTAAGACTAATGCCAGAGCGATAAGATGCTTGACTTTGATAAGATTTTGTTCGTTACACTTCAGAATTGCTATATGTGAGTGGGGAATTATCTACTTTATAACCTAATCAAATGGTCTGACTCATTGAATGAAGAGGGCAGCTTGGATGTGCTGTTCCATGCCTGCCTTTCTGATTGGATGAGGAGTGGCAACTTCCTGTAGCATTAGAACCTGGCATGGTGCACCCACATGCAGGTGTCCTGTTTCCCCCATACACCCTTAAGGCCAGGTCACTTCCCATCGACTCCATCCTGGTCCTGGCTTATGTTCTGATGTCTGATGCCCAAGCCCACCTACCCACCAATATCATGTCACAGGTATGAGGACATCATGAACTTGTGCTGTTTACCTCTTTCATTATGGTAAACATATGATTTCCAATTCTGCAAAGCAGAGTGTTTCTTATCTTAAAGAAGTTATAACTTTTGGCATTTTGAAAGTTAAAGTTTTGAATACATTCAAAAACCATAAAAACAGATACAAACCTCCCACAATTTTGAGGTTTTATTACTATAAAATAACCTATACCAAATACACTGTCACATTCACATTCTCATATATACCTCACTGCACAGATGAGGGTGGCAAGTCACAAATCTGAGTCTATGTACAGCAGACATTGTCACTGTGTGAAGATGCCCTCAGTGTCAAAGTGTGGCAGTTTAGATGATCAATGTTAATCAATAGTTGCATGAAAACAAAACATATCACCACCTGAAAGGGACTGCATAGATACTTTCTAAAGCAGATGCCATCAACAAGAGGAAGAAGGATTTGAAGGGGAACTAGACAGAGAGGCTGATATGTCTACAGAATGGTGATTGGGAAGCACAGTTTTATACTCCCTGATATTTGAATTATGTTTGTTTTATTTTGTTTGAAATAGCATCTGGGAATCATTTGTGTCCACTGTACTAATTTATTTGTATCTATTGACTGATAGATTGAATGGCAATTAGGAAACAAATCACCACAATACTTAAAAAGAAAGAAAACCTGAACTTTAATCTGTGTTCATCATTCAAGGCAGCAAATGGTCCATCTTCTGGGAGTTACTCTCAGCAATGTTTCTCATGCTAAATATTAGGTCCAGGAATGTCTCTTGCTTTACTTAGGGTTCAAGTGTGTTTGTAAACCCTGCTCTTGGCAAGGTGTCATAGAGATTGAAAAATATTTACATGATTCCTCATAAAAATAAGTTAAAAAATGGAAAATGTGGCTAATGCTATAATTAACAGATTAATTAGAAAATAGATCATAAAAACTTGGGGACAGATGAAGAGACAGAGCAACTCTTCATTGTGGTGGAGAGTTTACATCTTTGGGATGGATTTCACTAGAGAGATAAGTTATGTCTCTCTTTTACCTAGAATGTTTTGCATTTCAGTGATAGCTATTTTAACTTCATGCACTGTTTATTAAAAGCAATTCAAAGGATTAAAGATAGGGATACATATATTCTTTAAGTTTTTATGATCATTTCAAGAGTCAATCAAATAATACTATGCTTTACTGAAATTACATCTTTAAACCAAGTGAAGTAATGATAATACGCTGGCCTGAAACTTAAGAATTGTGTTCTAGAGCCAATGTCCTAACTCACTCTTTACCTTAGGAAAATAACATAAAAGAAAGGCTTGAGACTACATAATCGTTCAGATTCTAGCTTTCAGCATTTAAATATGTAGAATAAAAGGTGGGATGCAAGTGAGCTATTTTTTGCCCCTTGCTTAAAAAGAAATTCAAAAAAATCTTCACACCTCAGAGTTGGTTGCTGTGGACAAAAGAAAATGCCAGTACACATTTTTAAAAAATAGACTCTATTTTTTTAGAGCAGTTTTAGGTTCATAGGAAAATTGGGTAGAAGGCACAGAGCCTTCCCATATACCCTTGTCTTGAAACATGCATAACCTCTCCCATTATCATGTTCTCCACCAAAGTGATGCCTTTGTTAGTCAAAAAGTCAATGAACCTACATCGACACATCATTCTCACCCAGAGTATATCTTAGGCTTTGCCCTTGGTTGTTGTACATTCTGTTGATTGGAATAAATGTATAGTGACATGTAGCCACTCTTAGAGCATCATACAGAACAGGCTTACTGCCCTAAAAATCCTCATGCTCTACCTAATCCTTCATCTCTCCCCACTAACTCCTGACAACAACTGATCTTTTTACCTTCTCCATAGTTCTGCTTTTCCAGAATGTCGTATAGTTGGAATCAAATTGTATGTCTCAGATTGGCTTCTTCCACTTAGTAATGCACATTTAAATTTCCTCTGTGTATTTTCATGATGTCATAGCTCGTTTATTTTGAGTATCGGCCAATATCCTATTGTCTGGATGTACCACAGTTGATCCATTCCCCTATTTAAAGACATCTTGCTTGTTTTCAAGTTTTGGCAATTATAAATAAAGCTGTTATAAACATCTGTGTAGGTTTTTTGTGTGGCCATTAAGTTTTCAGCTCCTTTGGGTAAATGCTAAGGAATGTGATTGCTGGATTGCATGGGAAGGGTATCTTCCCGTACAATTGTATACAAGAAACCATGCAACTTTCTTCCAAAGTGGCTGATCCATTTTGCATTCCCTCAAGCAATGAATGCTCCACCTCCCGACCAGAATTTGGTGTTGCTGGTAACTTGGATTTTGGCCATTCTAATAGGAATATGGTGATATCCCATTTTTTGTTTTGTTTTGTTTTGTTGCATTTCCCTGATGTCAAATGATAGGGGTAACAACTTTTCTTACCCATTGTTGATTACTCTAAAGCCTGAAAGTATGTTCTGTGGATGTCCAGAGAAATCTAACCCTGAAAATACCATCAACAGGCCAGGGAAGTATACTGTCAGTCTAGTGATTGCTGACATGTCCCTTGTCAGAACAAGCTGCAGCCTTATTTTTTGTCACCTTCATCTCTTAAGCTAATTTAGCCTGTAATTCACTATCAGTTCAATAGTCTCAGGAGTGAAATTATTTTCCAGGGTAGGGAGGCCTCTCTCTTAGTCATACCATTATCCAGGGAAGAGTGAAATTCAGCCACTGTAATATATAATCTCTTGCTTTTCCATTTGCCTCTCTAATTATCCTACCATGAGCACTGACACATGGTAGAATTACAGGAATTATTCCTGCAGATTTGCCCTTCACTGCAAGCTTCAGGTTTGTCCCCAGCAACTTGCTTACTAGTTTCCTGTTCTTGGAAACAGAAGAACATCTGGTACCCGCTAATTCCCAGTTGCCAATAATCAGTTACCCATTAATTCCAGCACCGCATCCTCAACTCACTGAAAGTTTAACTTAAAACACAATTGCATGGGATGAGTCATCTCTGCCACCTTTCCTTTTCTCCCATATCTCTAGTCTTGCCACAGTCTTCTCCCCTGATGGTTTAAATTGCTATTTTGGGAGGGAAATATTTCTGTTTCCTGAAGCCAAAGAAACAGAATAAACAGCATGTTATCTGAATTTTGTAGTACACAGTATAAAAATTTTAATTTGTAAATAAAATTTGTATAAAGTGAACAATGTGATGTTTTGATATATACACAGTGAAACGATTATCACACTAAATCTAATTAACACACTTATCTCCTCATATAGTTACTGTGTATGTGTGGTGAGAACACTTAAGGTCACTCTCTTGGCAGATTTAAGGTATACAATACAGTATTGAGTATAGCCCTCATGCTGTACATTAGATCGCTAGAACTTATGTATCCTACAGGACTGAAACTTTGTACTCTTTGACCAACATCTCCCCATTAAAGCCCTGAAGTTGGAATCTCTAAATGGGGACACTGATGGCGAGTAGATTTGAAGATAAAGGACTTCATCTGGGAGAGTCTCAGAAGGAAGCCACATAGGGAGCAAATTAGAAAGACAAATGCTCTTCTCTCTTTGTAGACTTGATCTCTATAAGTCCATGGATGACCTCCATAAATCCAGAAAAGTCTCTCATTCATCTTTGTATCTTCAGCATGTAGCCCTGTGCTCAGGATTTAGGAGGTGCTTGATAAATATTTGTGGCACTGATCAGAACAGAGCCACACACAGTTGAGCCAGGGACACATGGCAGTCAACTAGTGACTGAGTCCAACTGATGACAGAGCAATGGGGAAATGATGGAAATCGACTTCTTACCCCTGCTTATATTCACAAGTATCTTTGTGCTGCATTTTTGTTTGAAGCTGTGTGCCTAGCTAACCCATGAATACAACCCATTCCAAACTGAGCTGTCTTTCAAATCACTGAAATAGGAACAATTGTTGTAACCATGTTTAGTGGGTTATGTGTGGTGCCAAAGGTACCCACAAGAAAGAGTTATTTCCCATCACCACTTCATAGTCATGAAGTAATGCTGGCTCTTTGAAATGTACTTACGCATATTTCCTATTCAGGTCTGGGTGTGACTGTATGAATGATGACTTCAGTGCCAAGGGTGGCTGTAGAGTTAGTAGACAAATCATTATTCTAATGTTGGCTTCTGTCCTTCACAGATCATTTTAGGAAAAAAGCTGACACTGTAGTGACCTTTTCTGATTTCCAGCAGCCAAGTGTTCCTCTGATTGCTAATTCTGTGGATGTTAACATGGGTGTCTTCATATTTGGTTCAGAAAACAATATTGTTCTGAAACACTTTCCTTTGAATGTCTGGTGTCTCATGTTCATTCAAAAGGATTGTCTCTAGTGTCAATGTATGGCTGACCCTACTAGTCAGTTGCTTTTTAGTCAAAGCACTTTCTGAAAGACAAAAGCTCTGTGTTAAGCATGCTTAGGAAAAGTGATTGCAGAAATAACCATATCAGTCAGAGGCCAGAATGTTCTTTCAGATTAGGGTATCAGACAGAGGAACCTACTGGGCTTTGGTCAATGTATTTCATTTTTAATGTGCTCGCTAGGGTGCAGTAGAGAGAGAAGTTGTACATGATCCCTGAGGCTGAGCATTCAACCACTGAAAACCCAACTGACTTAAATCAATGACAGTTGAACAGAATTGAACAGAAGCACCAGCTTCAGGGTGAGGTTGATTTTGCATGTGTACATTCTCTTAAAAGATACAGCTTCTGTTATTAACATAGCCTCTATTAGACTGGGTGATTATGACTATTTTATATTTTAAAAGTATTTATTTTCCCTATAAATGTCATTTGATAACAAATTCGTAGTTATTAAGGAACTAGGAACTATGGACCTTGTTGATTTTTTTTTAACTTTTGAAGGAATTTACAGATGAAATGTTAGTCACTTTGAATCTTGGAGTCAAATTCTTCAACTGCTATAACCAGTAGAGAATACATTTTCCCATACCTTATTCTGTAAGCCCATCAAATAATATAATTTTGAAGGGATTTGAGGCCCCCCTTAATTTAATCTTTACTGTTAAAATATTTCTGGCTCTACTTAATAGAGAGAGTAGAGTCAGTAATCCTAGGTTTTAGAGTTGGCATTGCCATCTTCTGGCTTTCTTACCTTTGGAACATCATTTAGTTCCTCTGAACCTCGGTTTCCCAAATTATAGGAAATAAAGGATATTAGTAGCTAACAGGATAGATTGTTATAGCCAACAAAGTGTGCCAGAGTCTTTTTTTTTAATTTAAAGCATTATATAATTGATTTAAGTTTAAGACAAGGTATGGATGCAAAAAATAGATTGTGTCAATGCTGGGGCACAGTGGGTTGTTGGTTTTTAGTTTTTAAATCACAGCCTTTGAAGTGTTTCCATTATTAATGTTCTTATAGCAAAGAGTTGTAAAGCAAGGGAGGGATGAAGGAAGGAAGAAAGGGGGAAGGGGGAAGGGGGAAAAAGAGATAAAGAAAAGAAAGAAAAGAAAGAAAAAAGAGAAAGAAAAATAAAGCAAGCTATAGGTGACCATTAGGCTAAGTTAGAACCTGTCTAATGTGAATGTAAGGCTTTTCACATCTCTGTCCTGAGGGGTCAATATTCACAGTAACATAAGAAAAACAAAATTGTATTTGTGAACACATACTAGCCTTGAGATTTTTTTATACTGACTATAATCAAGCTATAAAATGCACATTTTTAGTTATCTCCTTTATACCATACACTCTTGGTTTCTTTTAAATAAAAATCTAACTTGTTGGACTTTCATGGCAATCCAGATATGATTACCCTTTGAAAGACCCTGAAATAAATTTATTTATTTATTTATTTGACAGAGTCTCACTCTGTTGCCCAGGCTGGAGTGCAGTGGCATGATCTTGGCTCACTGCAACCTCCACCCACAGAGAACCTGAAATTTTAAAACAACTGGAAAGTTTCACCAAAACTGAGACTTATTTTCTTTTGAAGAACCTAAAATAAAAATTATCCAGCTACTGGCCCATGCTTATTATATATCTCTTATGAAATAGTTACCTTTGAGATTTTGTGTAAGTCTCATAAATTTTTACTTAGGATTTCTTTGATTTGCAAGATTGTTCTCCGTTAATAGAGAACAATACACAACCTCTGTCACATTTTTAGCAGCATTTTACATTTGCAAAACAGAATACAGTCAAGTTTGCAATTGTTTTTGTATAGCTTTGCAAACATTTCCACCTGTCTTAACATAGGATGTTCACACTGTGTGCAAAGAACAGCTTACTAAACTACCTCTGTGACTCATTTTACCGGGCTCACACCGGTCTGACATTAAACCTTGGGACTATATTTAAGAAGATGAACATAACACCAATTTGACCTCATTCAGTAACCATCAAAAAGGATATCAAGACTGAAATCAGGATAGACATCGGCTGGAATTGCTTTTTCCCCCTCTCCATTTAATCAACATCAGTCTGTTTTTGTCTCTTTCTAGGGAGAAGTGAATGAGATAGACTACTTTTAAATAGATACACACATAATAATGCACCTGAAATCAACTATCTGGATTTTGAAATTTAGGGACAATATTTTATATGTTGTTTCATATTTAACATCCTGTCAGCCTTTTTCTTAGGATTTAGTTATAGAAAACCCAGGTAAATGTGCAAAGGGACAGATGAGACTGAGGGTACTGCTTAGTATTTTTTAAAGTAAAATAAATGGTTTTAAGTAACTTTTGCATAAAACCGGTTTTTGCGGGTAATTCTGCTAATTGTAAATTAGGCTATTCTTGGAAAATTTTTAATGAACTTTATTGATGTATAACTTACATAAAGTAAATGTACCCATTTAAAATGTACAATTTAATGAGTTTTGCCAAATGTGTAGGCTCATGTGACCAACACCCAAATCAAAGCATAGAACATTTCCTTCATCCAGAAAGTTCTCTTTTGCAAACTGTTGGCTAATTGCTACCTCTTCCCACCCCTAGCAACCAACTGATCTGACATTTAGCACTATCGATTAATTTTCCCTATTTTAGAGCATTATAAAATTGGAATCATTCAAGACATATTTGATGTATCTTTCTTCTTTTGCTCTGCCTTATGTTATGAGAGCTAACCATATGTGACAAGTATCAATCATTTGTTCCTTTTCATTGCTCAGTAGTATTCAGTTTTAAGAATATAGCACAGTTTTCTGAACACCTGGGTAGTTTGCAGGTTGAAGCTATTGTAATTAAAGCTACTCTGGATTTTCAGCATAGGTTTTGGTGTCCATAAATGTTTTCGTTACTTTTAGGTGAATACTTTTGGCTCATAGCATGTGTAGCTTTACCAAAAACTTGCCAAATTGTTTTCTAAAGTGATGGGACCATTTTATACTCCTACCTGAAATGTATGAGAGTTTCACTTGCTCTTCATCAGTGGTTGTCATTGTCACTGATTTTTATTATGGGCATTTTAATGCTTATGGGCACTTCATTGTGATTTTAACTTGGATTTCCTGATCACTAATGATGCAGAGCACCCTTGTTATTATCTATTTACATACCTTATTGTGTCTAATGTCTGTTCTCATCTTTTCCCCATTTATCAGATTGTCTTTATATTACAGATTTGTAAGAGTTCTTTATGCATTCTAGATGTGAGTTGTCAGTTATGTGTTTTGAAAATACTTTATCCCAGCTTGCTTAGAGAAGTATTTGTATCTTTAAATGATTCAATTCAAAAAAGGCAATTGGTTTGCATTTGTATTTTCCTAAAGCAGTATTTGAAGAGCAAGAAAATACTTTTAATTTTATTGAAGTCTATTTTATCAAGTTTTCTTTTATGGCTAGTGTTTTGTTTTGTATTGTTTTTTCTCCTAGGAATCATTAATGTACCATAGAGTCAAAAGGATTTTTCCCCTATATTTTGTTCAGAAATGCAGTTAATTTTTGTGCATTGATTTTGTTGCATTATTCAATATTGCTAAATTCTATTACTCATTTTTATTAATTTTAGTATATTTCTTAGGAGTTTCTTCATAGATAATCTTGTCCTCTGTAAACAGAAAACAATGTCATATCTTTAGCAGGTTTTAGGTAAATGCTGGCCTCAGAAAATGAGTGTAGAAGCATTTTTTAATCTTCTAATTCCTAAATGAGCTTATGTAAAATTGATTTTTAAAAAATATTTGATATTATAAATATCAAATGAGATATTATACATAAAAATGTGATCATCTGGAAAACTTTAGTTTTCTTAATGGGAAGGTTTTTGATTATAGATTCAAATCTTTTCTATTTCTATAATTATTCTTATAGGGAGTTTATTATTTTTAACAAAATTTTTAAAAATAAACTTCTGATTTGTTAATTCTGTATTTTCATTGACCTTTTCTCTTTGGCATTTTCTTATTTCTGTTCACTTTGGGATTAATTCAATCTTCCTTTTCTAAATTCTTAAACTAGACACTTGATAAAAGATTTTTAATCTTTCTCTTTCTTAATTTTGTCATTTAAAGTTATAAATTTTCTTCTAAGCACTGCTTGATCTGCCTTTTGCATATTTTGATAGGTAAAATTATTTATTTTGAAAGGTTTTCTCATTCGTCTTTGACTCCTTTTTGAATCCATGAATTATTTAAGTGTGTTGGTTAATTTTGAAACATTTGGGATTTTAAAGATATCTTACTGTCACCAATTTCTAATTTAACTTTACTGTGATAAGTTCACATATTCTGTCAGTTTTCAAGCTTTTGAAATTTTTTTAATGTATTATACAGTTTGGCATATAGTCTATATTGATGAGCAGTTGATGTGCCATTGAAACAAATATGTATTATGAGGTTATTAAATACAGTAATCTGTAAATGTCAATTAGGTTAAATGGATGAATAGTGTTTTTCAGATCTTCTGCACCCTGAGTTTTTGCCTCCTTGATCATCTGTTCATCTACAAACTGCTAAAAGAGCAATAATAAAACACTTCGAATTTGATGTCTGTTTTTTTCTCTGATTTTGGCAGTTTTAGCTTATGTATTTTGGAGTTCTGTTATTAGTGCATATGCATTTAGAATTGCTATGTCTTTCTGATAAATTTCCTTTTTACCATTATGCAATGTCGTAATTTAACTCAACTAATACAATTTGCCTTGGAGACCATTTTGGTATTATAATAGCCTCATCAACTTTCTTATCTTGATTGTTCCCACAGAAATCTTCCCAACACTTTTACTTTTAGTACATTTGCAGATTAAATTAAAATGTATCTTTCTAGTTTATAAAGTGCATTACATAACTGGATCTTACTTTTAAATGCAGTCAGATAATCTCTGCCTTTTAATTGAATTATTCAGTCTGTTTACATTTAATGTACCAATTGATGTTATGTTTAACATACATCTGGCTTTCTTTTTTTTTTTTTTTTTCATTTATTTTTTTAATGTTTCTTTACTGTCTTCTTATTTTCTTTGTTGAGAGACAGGGTCTCACCCTGTTGCCTAGGCTAGAATTCAGTGGTGTAATCTCAGCTCACTGCAGCCTTGACCTCCCAGCCTGAAGCAATCCTTCTACCTCCTCCTCCCAAGTAGTTTGGACCACAGGTGTGAACTACCATGCCCAGCTCATTTTAAAAAAATTGTTTTGTAGAAATGAGGTCTCACTATGTGCAAGGCTAATCCTGAACTCCTGGACTCAAGTGATCATCCTGCCTTGGCCTCCCAAAGTGCTGGGATTACAGATATGTGCCACTACACCTGACCTACTGTCTTTTTTAAAGTTAATTGAAAACTTTTAATTCTCTATTTTATTTCTTTTCTTGGTTTTTAAAATTATTTGCTTTATTATTTTTAGTGGTTGCTCAAGAACACACAATATTGATCTTTGATTTATCAGTGTTTTCCTAGTTTCATTATTGTACCACTTCACAATTTCTCCCACTTCCCTCTTTCTACTCAGATTTATATTTTCTCTCTGTTTTCATAATTAATCTTACTATATTTTCTCTCTGTTTTCATAATTAATCTTACTAGAAGTTTATTATTTTTTAACAATCTTTTTAAAGAAGAAACTTTGGATTTGTTAGTTCCCTGTTTTCATTGATCTCTGGTCTTTATTATTTTCTTATTTCTGTTCAGTCTTTTCACTTCACAAATTTGTCATATCAGTCTTCACTTCACAAATTTAATTGTCTTACAACAGTACAATTCCATGTAACTATCGCTCTCAGTACTTTGAACTGTTGTTTCATTTATTTCACTTCTGTATAAATTATCAATTTTACCTTACAATTGTATTTTTTTTACTTTAGATAGGAAGCTTTCTTTGAAAGAAATTACACCAAGAAAAAATAAATAATCTTTTACACTTACCTATTTTTCATTTGTATTGTTATGCATTCCTCCAGGACAGAAATGAGTTGCCATCATTTTATACAAGCTCTGAGTTTTGTTTAATATCATTTCCCTTCAGCTTAAGTAATTTCTTAGGTCTGCTATAAATACATTCTCATAGCTTTTACTTATCTTAAATGTGTGTATTTTACACTGTTTTTGAAGTTTATTTTTAGTGTGTATAGAACTCTGGTTCACAAGGGGTTTATTGCCCACACTATTCATTGTTCTCTGGCCTCTCTTTTTTCTTTTGAGAAGTCTACCATAATTTGTATGATTATTCTCCTATATGTCTTTTTCACTGGTTATTTGCAAGATCTTGTCTTTCTCTTTGATTTTTGCTACAATCTACCTAAGTGTGGTTTTCTTTGTGTTTCTCTTTCTGGGGATATGCCGAGCTCTTTAGATCTGTTTGTCAGTGTTTTTAAATCAAATTTGGAAAATATTTGTCTGTCTCTTCCTTCCTTCCTTCCTTCCTTCCTTCCTTCCTTCCTTCCTTCCTTCCTTCCTTTCTTTCTTTTTCTTTCTTTCTTTCTTCTTCTTTTTTTTTTTTTTTTTTTTTTGCTTTTTTGAGACAGGGTCTCAGTCTGTCACCCAGGCTGGAGTGCAGTGGCCCAATCTCTGCTCACCGCAACTTCCGCCTCCCATGTTCAAGATATTCTCATGCATCAGCCTCCCAAGTAGTTGGGATTACAGGCACCTGCCACTATGCCCAGCTAACTTTTGTATTCTTTTGGTAGAGACAGGGTTTTGCCATGCTGACCAGGCTGACCTCAAGTGATCCACCTGCCTCAGCCTCCCAAAGTACTGGGATTACAGTCATGAGCCACTGCATTCAGCCTGTTATTTTTTTAAATATTTTTTTCTGCCCTTCCTCATTCTCTTCTCCCTCTGTTATTCTAATTACACATATATTAGACTATTTGATATTGTCCCCCAGGTCCCTGAAACTCAGTTCACGTTTTATCTCAGTCTTTTTGTACTTTGTTCTTCCAATTGTGTAAATTCTACAACTATCTCTTCAAGTTCATTAGACCGTTTTTTTCTTCCATCATTAATAGGTTGTGAACCTTTCATATAGTAATTTTTTAATTTGCTCATTGAACTATTCACTTCCAGAACTTTCATATATATACATACAATTTCCATTTATCTTCTGATATTACTCCACTGTTGACTTATTATAACCATCTTTTCCTTACGTTCTTGAATATATTTATAAAAATTGCTGTGAAGTCTTTGGTAATTCTAGCATACATGTGGTTTGATAGTCTGTTTCTACTGACTGTTTTTTCTCTTGACTGTTATGTTTCTTCATACACACAGTAAACTCTGATTATATATTGAAAATTGTAGATGATACGTTATATAAACTGTATTTTGTTTTCCTTCTTTAAAGGATATTAATTTTACAGAAAGTTTTATTTCTTAAGCATCACATTGAACCTGTATTTTTACAATTTGTTAGATCAGAATTGTTGGAAGCGTAAGCTCTTCAAATTGAAAAATGTCCAAACTCTGTCTCTCCCTTGGATCTTGATGAATTGTGCTATTTGAACTTGTCATGACAGGCATAGTAGAAGCCTCCCTTTAAGTTATGGTTCTTTCTCCTAAGGCATAGCCTTTCTGGTGTCTCAGCAGTGTCAATATTATATAATGGGGCAGTATTGAGGCCTTTCCAATCTGATTGAGCCAGAAATCCAAAGTCTCCCAGCACTGTTTGATCTCAGTATCTCTGCCTAGCTCTCAGTACAGTAGCAGCAGCAGCCCTTTGGCTGGCCTTGTGTATCACTCTGCACATGCACAGATCAACCCTGAGCAATGGACTTGTGGACCACACATGTTTAAACCTTTGAATCCATTTTCCCACACTCTGGCAGCTCTCTTGCCTTCAGCACACAGCCATTTAGGTTTTAACAGCTGCAGCAACCTCATACCCTGATCTTTGCCTCCTCAGATCAGCAGAACTGCTGTGTTTTGCTTGTGCTACAATTGGGAAATTGTCCCCAGACAGAATTCTAAGGTAATCATGGGCCTCACCTCAGGAGTCTTTCTACTCTCAATTACATTGTTTTACTTTTTGTTGTCCACTGCTTAGAAATAATCGATTTTTTTCTCCCTAAACCCCTGGTGTTAATTTTCTCTGATACATTACTTTTTTAGTGTTCTGGTTTCATAACTATTTATTTTTGTACTTCTTAGTTTAAAAATTTGTTTCTCTCTGATTTTCTGTTTGGTTTAAAAAATGAAAAACCACAGAAATAGCCAATGTAAAATATATGCTTCTTTACTTAGTGAAGATAAATATTTTGCGGTGTTTATACATCCACTGGGTACATTATCAATGACTTATATTTTGTTGACTTATAAATCTCTGAAGGTTATTAGTATGAAGCGTTTTCAAGTTTTATCTAAGTAAATGTCAGTTTTTCTCAAAAATTTACAACTAATACATACATATATATTTATGAATTTAGCCCTGGTGATAAAAATTAAAATAACAGATACTATGTATTTTATATTTTATAATAGGTATTTTTATCTTTTTCTTATTGAATCTTTGGAAAGTAAATGTCTTACATGTCAACAAACTATTAATCAAAATTTAAAGAAGGGAAAATCATTATGAAATGTAGTTTTAATATCTGTTCAATTTGAAAATTCTCTTTGAAACATTACATGTCAGACAATAATATGTAAAGAGATTCATTTTGAGAATTTAGGTAACATTTCAAACAAATACCTTTCGTGAGATTTTCCTTTCATCTGGTTTCTTTAAACTTAGGGAAATTTATCAGTACAGTAAACTGGAAGGCTGTTTCTTGTCCCTGTTGACATTCTTCAGAAGCCTTGTTGAGATTTGTGGTACATCTGGTATACCTTTCGTAATATGCTCAATGTCTGTTTGCCTCAGCACTAAGACTCTGCTGGCAAACCCTGGCCTCTTAAGACACAGAAATCAGCCTTTGAATTAAAAGTTATTAATGGCATGCATTAAGTATCAGCTGTCATTTGCTCCAGGGAAGAGAAATCTCATGGACAGTTTGCACAGTGTAGCTCATTTATTGTGTTAAATGTCTTTTAATAATGATGGCTTATTTTTAAATTTTATTCAAAATTCACACATTTGAGAGGGTCATTTGTTCTATACACTATAAACAAAAGGAAAGATGTTTCAGTTAAGAATTTTGATAGAACTGGACAAAAAAATAAACCCACAACTTAAGTAATGCCATCATCAACAAACCACAACCTTGTTGTAAAGCAAACGGGGTACCCATTCTTCCTGGCTGACTTACAGTGCAGAAAACATAACATGCCATTGAAGTCTCTTTGAAAAGTAGAAGAAGAAGAATCAAAGGCAAACAGCTCCATATTTTCTTACTCTAGTTATAGGACTATTTTTGTCCATTTTCTAATTTATCTTTTGCTATTTTTGTTAATTTTTTTAGTCATGATCCACACAATTAAATTTATAGTGAATGCATCTTTAGGTTTTGTTTCAGCAAGTATAAAACACTTCTGCATGAATTTGTCACACTTCATTGGCATTCACCCTCCACAGAGTGTCAAGTGTTCTTGATTTATTTGTAGTCTTTTCCTTCTTCCACCCTCTTTTCCCCCCTATGAAGTCATCACCTGACTATAATGTCTTAGCTTCAGGCAATTGATAGAGATCTTTCTGGTGACCACCGCAGTGCAGTGCTATTTCACTCTTTGGCAGGTCATATCTGATTTGATTTTGACCTCTTATTATCTTTGGCCTACCATACAGTTGGGTAATGTGTGATGATATATGGACTGCGTAACCATTTTAAAAAAAGAAAAGAAAGAAACACCTCATGTTCGTGGCTGCGGCCAGTTATTTTGAAGGAGGCATCCCGTAGATTGGGTTAACCTCTTAAGAAGTCTTGTGTAGCCAAACTTGGATGACACTTGCTTTCTCTGCACAAATGTCTTTAAAGTTGAGATGTTTTCCATTATCAGCTATATTTTTTAATTTTTGAGGTTTGCTAAGAGCTGGCTTCTTTTTTACAAAGTTGGGGCAAGTGAAAATAGACTTCTTACAATAAACCTTTAATTAAGGGTGGGTGGTGTTCTCAATTCTAGAGGTTAGAAACTCTAAGAGGACACTTAAGAATTTTGCTGCTTTTAGATGTTGCTGGCTTCTCTATTTTAATAGAAACACTTGTGGTAAATCCAATACTATAAAGAGACATTCCTGCATTTTGTTAAAACACTTTTTGGAAACAAGTGATAAATTTTTGGAAGACAAGTATATGAAGCTCCCCAAGCATTCATGTAGTTAAATTTGTTTATCAAGATATATTTTAAGCACTTCTTTGGTAGAAATACAATTCTTATGTAAGCAATACTGCTGTCTATTCACAGATACCACAGATTGGAAATGCCCTTGTCAGCTCACCAAATTGAGCGTGTGATCTTGGGGTCTTCATCAACTTCCTTCATTCCAATTTTATATATCAAAATAGAATCTATCTGTAGTTCCAATTGCACCAGCAGCCCAAGTGGTCTGGCATCATTGGAATTGTCTCAATGCCACATCTTGGTTTGACTTTTCCCTTTGCATGCCCTTTGCCCTATCTCTCTGCTCTTGGCTTTAGTCTGAACTATTCCCTGGCTTTGTTGGTGCTCACTGGTATCAGAGAAACAATGGACTTTTGGGCTTCAGCTGATGAGTTTCTCTGATGGTGGCCAGGGCTGAGACTGGGAGCTGCCAACATCCATGGATTTGACCTGCTATGGAGCCAGGGAACATGTGGTGAATCACAATCCTTTCTGTATTTAATGTGCTCTTATATAGACCCCTGGGAGCTACATGGAGCTGAGGATTATAAAACCCAACTGGTGGCTAGGAGCCCTTACCCTCTCTTCAACCTTCATTGAATAGCAAATTATATCAGGACAACCATTTTTTTCTTGTTCCATATGGAACCAAAATATAAAAAAAATGATTTATATAAAATATAAATCTTCTTAAATATAAAAAAGGATTGAAATGTCTATAGCATATTATTAAAATGTTCTTAAAATAATCTGATGTGGCTATTACTATTACATTTCATTTGATAGTAAACATTTTTTTAATTTTTTAAAAAAAACTCTCTCCTGAATCCTCAATTTCCCTTTTCTTACAAGTAGAATTCTATTTTGGTTTAGGCTAATAGTGACTGTTAGGAGAGAAAGTGCCAGAGCATCTGTGATATGGCTGTTTTCCCTGATGCTGGTGCTTAGCTGTTGCTAAGGGAGTCTAAGAAAACAGTGGCTACTCATATTTTATTGAACAAGCTGCACATAAATTCTGATTCTAACCAGGAGACCAGGTACTTCATTGTGAACAGAATGACTTTCTAACCTGGAACTCAGTTCTGTATACTCCATCATACTGATCTCAGTTCTGACATTCAGACCACAAATTTTGGCTTTAGAAAAAGTTTCCATGTTTATAAGATTACACACACACACACACACACACACACACACACACACACACACACAGGTATATATTTATACAAATAAATATAGTTATATATTTGTATTTATATTATACATCTACAACCATCAAACTGTACTAACACTCAATTGAAAGATTAGAGCACAACTATCAACCTTGAAGACCTCATGTACCATTTCTTATTTCACAAAATCACCTTATATTTTATTTATAACTTTGCCATAAACAATTATATCTCTAAAAATTACATGGTAAGTTTGAAGATGTTTGAGACCTTTTAAAAATCTCATTATACTTTGTGTATTCTTCTAAAACTTTCTTTAAAAAATTTTTAGGTGTTTTATTGCATCAAAATGCACAGAAAATTTACCATCTTAACCATTTTTAAGTGAACAGCTCCATATTGTTAAATCTATTCACATTGTTGTGAAACCAATCTCCACAACTTTTTTACCTTACAAAGCTAAAACTTAAACAAGTACAAATTTTCCCCTCCACCCAAATTCCTGATAGCCATCATTCTACTTTCTCTATGAATTTGACTACTGTATATACATTTCAGTGGAATCATACAGTATTTGTCTTTTTGTGCCTAGCTTATTTCATTTAGCATAATGTCCTCAAGATTCATCTGTTACAGCATGTTAGAATTTCCTTCCTTTTACAGGCTAAACTGTTGATATCATAAAGTCAACATTATGCCCATGGGCTAAACCATGTTGATGCATATAGCTATGGTTGATTACTTTCCACTGCTTTTATTCTATTAAACAACTATTTCATAACTTATTTATTCATTCTGTTTTTTCTGGACTTAGAGCTGTTTCCAGGGTTGGCTGACTGATTTGTTTCCTCTATAATCAATGCCCATGGAATAGTGTTGTTCATGCAATCTTATTCATATTGTTTGCACCTGTGCAAGAGTTTTTCTAAAACATAGACCTAGAAAACTGCTGGATGATAGGGCACATGCTAACTTAACTGGATGATGCCAAATTGATGTCCAAAGTGTTTATACTGATCTATATTTCTGCACGAGAGCTCTTGTTGTCACACATTATAGTCAGTAGTTGATATTGTCAGAATTTTTAATGTCTGCCAATCTGGTGGGTGTGAAATAGTATCTCATTGTGGTTTTAATTTGCATTTTTCTGATTGCTAATGAAGTCGGAGCATCTTTTTGTGTGTCTGACTTGAATCTTCAAACTATTTTCGAAATAGAAGAGAAGAAATATAAGTCGAGGGAGAGAGAGAGAGAGAGTATTCTATATCCAGACCTTAACTCGGGAGCTGTAACTTTTTAATTGACCATAACTCTGCCAGCTCTTTTCCCCCGTTGGAGCAGCTTAAATATATGAAATGAGCACTGCCCTTAAATCATCTGCTGAACAACTTATCTCCTGATGCTGCACAGAATCTTTGAATGAAAGGTACAATGCGGTCTATAGCCAGAACTCTGGAAAGCTCAGAGGACCACAGTCTAATGTTTTTGACTGAGAGACATATGTAAATGTGTATGCATGTGTTTGTGTATGTAAAACAAATGCTACATATAATGAAGTCTCTTAAAACAATTCTTATACTTAGTAGGTAAAATACAGTTTAATATTTTTGCTTTGATTTATTCCAGTCTTCTTTCTTTGTTTTAATTCTTTTCTTCCTTCCTTCCCTCTATTCCTATCTCTCTTTTTCTCTTCCTCTCTTTTCCTTCCTCCCTTCCTTCCTTCCTTTCTTTTCTTTTTTTTTTTTCTTTTTCTTTTTTTTTGAGACAGAGAAGTCTTGTTCTGTCACCCAGACTGGAGTGCAGTGGCATGATCTTGGCTCACTGCAACCTCCCCTCATGGGTTCAAGTGATTCTCCTGCTTCAGCCTCCTGAGTAGCTAGGATTACAGGTGCCCACCACCATGCCCAGCTACTTTTTGTATTTTTGGTAGAGACAGGGTTTTGCCATGTTGGCCAGGCTGGTCTTAAACTTTTGACCTCAGGTGATCTGTCTACCTCAGCCTCCCAAAGTGCTAGAATTGCAGGCATGAGCCACCATGTCTGGCTCCTTTTCTTTCTGATTACCACCAACTAAGTTGATTTTACAATCCACAACTGCAGTGGCTCCCAGTGTGGATGTTGCTGCTTTCAGGGAATATTTTGGATATTTGTAAGAGATTTTCTGGTGTTTATCAGCCAAGAAACAGAGATATGATATATGAGACAGTCTTAAAAAATAAAAATTGTTCCAGTATCACAGAACATTCAATATTGATATAGACGATCATTGGATATTTATACAAGAACTTTCACAAAAAGTATATTATTCATAGTTTTCAATACAATATGCACTCATATTATAAAACTTATATTAGTATGTCTTGTAAAATTGTGGTCTATTGCCCTTGGAAGTGGAAGCTCCTTGAAGGCAGGAGAGATGTCATGTTTATCTGGGTTACCTCTAAGGCACCGTCAAAGGACTTTGTATATAGGAGGTAGAAAGGCAGTTTAGTGGAGGGTGAGACATAGACTTCAGTTAAAGAAAGACTTGATTTAAATTCCACCTGTATCATGTCCAGTTGTCACGGACTAGAGTAAGCTATAAAGATTCTTAACCATCCATTACTCACCTGAAAAATGAATTAGTAATAACACATATCCTAAAGCTTCAGCAGGGATTAAGTAAAATAATGTTTGTAAAAGTGCATATAGTAGGTGGTCAAATTATCAAAACTATTATGACTGTTAATAATTATTTACTAAACATTTGTTCACTTGATTTTGACCTAACTTGTTCTTATGTTTTTATTATAAACATAAACATTAACTTTATGTCAGACACAAAAACCTTATGTGGATTACTTTCCATAAGTGAATATTTGCTACAAACCTCAAAGTAATTATAATTATTATTTAGCTGAGAAAATTTAGGTTAACAGAGGTTAGATAACTTGCTCAAGATTTCCTTGTTAGTAAAGAAAGAAGCCAAGATTTGACCAAGAAAGTTCAATGTCTGTACCTATGTCTTAACCATTTTTATGTTGTTTCTTGATACAGAGGACTTTTAAACATTCTATGGTAATACAGTCTTGTACCTTAACTGGCTTCAAGTTTGACAAATCTTAGGTATTGTTCCTCAGAAAATAAAATATACTGATATAATAGGAAAAATGCCTGTGGCCAAGAACACAACCATAAGAAAATGTGTGAAATTTGGCAAAACTAACTTATGTTGGAAATCAGACATCCAACTCCAAAATTTAATTTGTGACTTAGGACTGAATGTCTATGGAATCTTGTTTTTCTAATAGTACCATATAATTAATCAGCTAAGAACTGAAATATTTGGCCAGGCATGGTGGCTCATTCCTGTAATCCCAGCACTTTGAAAGGCTGAGGTGGGTAGATCACTTGAGGTCAGGAGTTCAAGACCAGCGGGCCAACATGGTGAAACTTCGTCTCCCTAAAAATATGAAAGAAAATTAGTTGGGTGTGGTCGAGTATGCCTGTAGTCCCCATTACTAGGAGGCTGAGCCAGGAGAGTTGCTTGAACCCAGGAGGTAGAGATTGGCGTGAGCTGAAATCATATCACTGCACTTCAGCCTAGGTGAAGACTCTATCTCAAAAAAAAAAAAAAAAAAGAAAGAAAGAAAGAAAAAGAAAGAAAAGAAAATAAAAGAAATATTTAAAACCTAGCACACTTGGATATGAATCCAGATTACAAATTTGAGCATGAAAGTAAAGCTTCAGGCAAATAATACAGAGCTTCTACAATGAGCTTGGAGGAACATGCAATATTTGGTTCCCCTGCTAATGGGTCTAGCAGTTCTTGTCTCAGTTCTCTGGGTGCTGGTCAACAGCCCTCTGACATATGGCCATTGAAAGAGTTGTATTTTTACCGTGAAATACTGTGCAGCCATAGGAAAGAATGGGATTATGTTCTTTGCAAGAAAATGGATGGAGCTGGAGGCCATTGTCCTTTGTAAACTAAGGCAGGAACAGAAAACCAAATACTACACGTTCTCACTTGTAAGTGGGAGCTAAGTCTTAAGAACACATGAGCACATTGAGGGGAACAACAAACTAACCCTCAGCTAAGTAGCAATGCAAGCCTCTAATCTCATGTACATGGAGCAAGAAGTCTGATTGGATGGGCCATGAACCCATCCCTACTCCTGGAAACGCCATTCAAAGTATCTCACCCTCCAGAGGGCTCAGGTAAAGCTTCTTGTTTGGGATGCATTCTTTGTATGTGATGAATGTATGCATACGTATAAGGAGGGAGTAGGTGTCGCACTGAGCTCCAGAACCAATTCATAGCAGTACTTTAGTGACAGCATCAGATGGCAGGCAAAGCTGTGCGTTAAAAGAGCTCATCCTAGTCAGTCCAATAATATTGCACAAGTGTTCATACAATTTAATTTTTATGGGAATGGCATGTGATGTGGTGTTGATGTGCAATCAAGTTAAGCCAGGAGAAAAGAAACGTGCAACAGAGCTGGAGTCAATATGGTGGCTAAATGGCCCCATTGATTTGACAAAAAGGATCTGTGAGTGCAGTTCATCTTAGGGTCCACATGGCCCATAGATGGGAGGATATTGGAAGAGAAATGTTAGCAGGACAGCTGAGACAAAGACTAAAGTCATACCAGAAAGAGAAAGCCTTGAGGGTCGGGAAAGGGGATTCTTAGTGATAGGCAGGATCCTAAAGCAGGGTGCAGCATTGGAAATGGGAGCCAATTTCGGCCAATACTTTTTATCTCCTTTGCACGGTTTTAAAAGAATCTATGTGTGTAGGAAAATCAGGCCCCCTTCCTTACTAAGAGTGTTTATTGTCATTAGCTCACACAAATACCAGAAATGGGAATGAAGATAAGGAAATCCCTCCTCATCCCTTTAGGGTTTAATGATTTATATTAATTTATAAAATCAATTCTGTGTTTGGTATTTCTTTAAAACTTACCCACAGTGAACTTAGTAGTTTTGATCAAATATTGGTGATTCTATAATAGATATTTTTAAAAGCTTCTAAAAAGTCTTTTGTAAGGGAGAAAGAGTGATGTTTTTCTCACCTATCTCAAGGTTTATGGCTGAAACCCCTATAACAAAGACAAATTAACAACAGAAAAGCACACACATTTATCTAACCAAAGTCTTACGTGACACAGGAGCCTTCAGAAATAAAGACCCAAAGAAATAGGAGGCACTATATTTTTATGCCTAGATTTGATGAAGAGTGGACAGTCATGGAGAATGATGATTGGACAAAAAGGGGTAAGATGTAATGGTCATAAATGGGGAGCTTGGTAAGGTGTGTTTCTTCAGAGTTCCCCAAGTGTATCTGTATCCTCATTCCTTTCCTCCAGGTATAGGACAGGGCATCTATAACTGGAGGATCTTATGACCTACTTTTAGGGGAAGTAGGTCAGAAATTTCTTTTATGGCCCTCTGTCACACAGTAAGGTGGGAGAAAGTCAGAGAGTGATTTTCTTGCTTCTTTAGCTTTCTCAATTCCCACAACACCATATTTTGGGGTAGTATTTCCTGCACTTCATCACTTTCTAGCCCTGGCACTCGGAAACTGGGATAGCTTCCCTTATATTAAATGAAAAAGAACGATTTCATACGATGTCAGCCATATATCTTCAGATTATCAAGAGCTGGTAAACTACTTTGCTTAAAGTTTAGAATTTCTGTGTTAGCATATACTAATTCATTACCATGTAGCTCTTGAAGTAGAATGTTTCTGGATATTCTGAAATATTTTTGTATAGCTCTTCTCTATCCCTGACAAACAGTAACCTAAAGGAGTTCTACAAATCGAATGACTTCTTTTGTATGAGTCTGCAGTTTGATGATGAGCCATTATTATATTTTCAAAGGGCATGCCAGATGTAAAGGCAATTGATATTTAAGATGTTTTCACATCAAAAAAGGAAGTATTGCATATGCATTGCCTGAAATAATATCAGAAACACAGTGAATGCTCTGTACACATTGATGATAGCAATGAAATGACGAGACTGAGCTGTTTTAGCTGTAGTCTTCTGTTACATGTATGTAACATAATCTTAACAGATACCTGCATAGCAGTAATTAACACTTATAGAACATGTTATATTTGACAAAGCTTTGCTAACGCATATTTTTCAGGATAGGCTACATTTTGCTGTGCTTACAACAACTTCCAAAATATTTTTGGTTTAACCCAACAAAGGTTTATGCCGTATTCATGCAAGGCAAGCTGCAGATTTTAGAACATCAGTTGGGGCTACTTTTGCTTTAGACACTTCCACATCATGCTGGGCTATTAGAATCAAAGCAGCAAGGGAAAGAGAGCAGGAAAACCATGCATTAGTTCTTGAATACTTCTGGCTGGAAGTGACACAAGCTCCTTCTGCTCAAATTTCATTGGCCCAAGCAAGTCATGTGGCTACATCTGACTTTATGGAGGGCACAGGTCCAATCTTGTGGCCCAGAAGGAAGTGAGAAAATAAAATATTGGTGAGCAGCAGTAATGTCACCACATCTACGTTATCTTATTGACAATTTAATCTTTCAAAGAGCTCTGTGAGGGTCAAAAAATTTTATTCTTACTTTATAGCTGAAAAGAGACTCAGAAATAACTTTCTCATAGTCACCCAGTTGGTAAGAAATGTACCACTTGGACCCTAGTCCTCTAATTCTAAATCTTCCATGTTTTTTTTTCTATCCACCATCATGATGGAGTCTATTGCTGAGAGTGTATTTGTTTTTAGGAGGAGAGTTCCCATTAAATTGGGATTTTTCTTTTTATTTTGGCAGAATAATCACTTACAATATTGCCAGGTGTGTAGTTATACGTAATGTGTCAGTATGTAACCTGCCATCTGAAACTAAAGTCAGGGAAGGGGATGTTATTTTTTTCTTTTTGTTTTTCTGCAGAGAGAGTTCTTAGGTGCAGTATGGGAAATCTTCTGAGGACCCTGGACTACATGTACTAACTCTTGAGTGGGCCCAGAGGTTATGAGCCGCGAGTCTTGGGAGCTTGTCTCTGCAAGCCTCCACATGCAGGGACCAGCCCTTTGTGTGCCCGCTGACATGTCCTGCCCCACACCCACAGCCAAGGAGCCTGGAGATGAAGGAGTTCAGTCATCAGCTGGCCGTTTTTCCAGATGCTTAACGTATGGTTTACACTTTACAGATAATGACAGCAGGTCTTCAATAAGGTCCAGTCATTTTCCCAATGTCATAGAGCTTAAGTAGGTGGGGAGGAAGGACCCGGGGCTACATGATCCTCAGGGAAATTCCTTCACTTGCACTGCATTGCCTCTGAAAAGGGCCTCACAGAATGCTATGCCACAGACTTCTGAGAACAAATAAAAGTTAGGGAGATGGATTATAGTTTGTACCCACAGCTGGAAAGAGCCCATTCTTTAATGGAAAAAGAGAGGAGTTAAGGACTGTCTCATTGACTAAATAGTATCATTACCATCCCCCAACAGCTTTGAATCATTGAACAACAGATGTGAACCATTCCCCCAAAAGTCCAAGACTGAGATGGCTTTGGTAGGGAAGTGTGTGCACACAGGCACTGTCTTAGTCATTTGTGCTGTTATGAGAAAATACCTGAGAAATAGCCTGAGGCAAGGTAATTTATAAAGAACAGAAACGTATTTTCTCACCGTTGTGGAGGCTTGGAAGTCTAAGGTCAAGGTGCTGGTAGGTGGAGTGACTGTTGAGGTCCCCCATCTCTGCTTCCAAGATGACTGTCTTGTTGCTGGTTTTTTATAAGATGGAGGATGGAAGGGCAAAATGGCCCAGCTAATTCTCTCCAGCCTCTTAATAAAGGACTAATCATATCCATGAGGGCAGACACTTACGGGCTAGTTACTTCTTAAAGGTGCTTAAGAGTTGCATCACTTAATATTGTTACATTGGGGATTAAGTTTCAACATAAATTTTGGGAGGGACATGAACATTGG
The DNA here is from genome assembly GCF_009761245.1 of Sapajus apella. NCBI lineage: Eukaryota > Metazoa > Chordata > Mammalia > Primates > Cebidae > Sapajus > Sapajus apella. The sequence goes on along the minus strand of NW_022436993.1, from coordinate 4,674,177 downwards.
AAACACACACAAACATTGGAAGCACACACACACACAAATACACATACACACAAACACATACACACACACCCCAAACACATACTCAAGACTTTTCTCATAATCTCATGTTTCTAATTGCTTTACTACTCACTAATTTCTTAGAATAACAAAGTGTGAAATGGAATGTACTTAAACAGTACATGAGACGTAGAGAAACAAATTTTATTTTGTAGATGTGTAGGGTTTTTTATTATTAAGTGTGATTTTAGTTTTTTATTTGGGGTAAAGCCAAAATTATGATTAGTTTTTATTTCTTTTTGTGCAAAGTAGACTTCATGACCAAAAATATTTCACAAACTCCCCAATTTGCAATTTTTTGTAGAATTGCATCTAGGGATAAGCTACTTAGGAAAGTTGAATAACTCTAAGACTACATCTCCAACATGCATTTGGTTTTATAATTGGTGTGGGATAAGGAGCCTGGGTGTGTAAGAGCAGTTTGTAGGGCAAGACAAGCAAAATTGCAGCTATTATTGCTGGAACTCTTAGAGGTATTTGCATATAATAGAGAAGAAAAGTCTTGCTCTCAGGCTGATGTGAAACACCCCCATCCTGGCTAAATTTGTTTGAAATTAATAATCATACAGATCAGTGCCACCATTACTGTGTTCCCTTACATTTTATACATACCTTTTTTGAGAATGCATGCAATTTAATGGGGTTACATTTTATTATAGAGAAAATATTTATAAGAAGCAAAACTACCTTTCTCAATGACAAATATTTAAACACTGAGGGATTGAGGGCACCAGTATATATGAAGCTGTCTGAGGGAGCATACAGTTATTTATGGATTTCTATATATAAATAATTGACCTGAAAACTGCACACCATTCTCCCATGTGTATTAGAGCAAATGGCCCAAAGACCTTTATTGGACTGCTGCTTTGCTTGAGCTATTCAACAAATAGGCTGCATCATTTCTGCTTCTTTTCTTTTATCTTTACCTCTTTCCTTCTTTCTTCAGCATATATTTTTTGAGGGCTGTATTAGTCAGGATTCTACAGAGAAACAGAATCCATATGATTTATATATGTGTGTGTTTGTGTGTGTGTGTGATATATACATAGAGAAGAGGGGAAGACAGAGAAACAGCAAGAGAGAGATTTAGTATGGGATGTGGTTCATAAAATTATGAAGGTGGAGAAGTCCTACGATCTGCCATCTGCACACTGGAGAACCAGGAAAACCAGCGGTATAATTCGGTCTGAGTCAGAAGGTCTGATAACCAGGAGAGCCAATGGTCCTGGTCTGGGTCCGACAGCCCAAGTTCCTGGAGTGCTGATATCCAAGGGCAGGAGAAGATGGATGTCCTAGCTGACACACGGAGAGAGTGATATGCCCTTTCTCAGCTTTTTTTGTTCTATTTGGGCCCTTCATGGATGGGACAGTGCCCACAAAGGTGAGGGTGATCTTTGCTCAGCCGACTAACTCAAACATCAATGTCTTATAGACACATTTAGAAATGTTTTACCAGCTACCTGGGCATCCCTTAATCCAGTCAAGTTTACCTAAAATTAACCCTCAGAAGGGCTATGTGCCTGCTCCTCTTCTAGTCTTCCCCTGTGCAGAAAAAGCAATGAACAAGTAATAAGTCTCTTCTTGTGGAGTTAACATTCAAGAGTAAAGTTAACATTCAAGCATCAAAGTGTGAAAAAGAAAAAAAATTCTTCTTTGCTTGAGACGGGGGTCTGGTAATGAAGCCCTATTGGGTAATCAGATAATGAATCTCTGAAGAGTTTGCATTTGCAATGTGAGCAAATGACCATAAAAATACCTGGTGAGAAGAGAATTCCAGGCAGAGGAAAGAGCTAAGGCGAAGGCAGATGGCAGGGAGGCAAGTTTAATTACAAGAGCCCATGTGGCTAGAGCTAAGGCAGTGGCAATAACACAAGCAGTGTGAAGGGAAGGTAGTCAGGACTGGATCACATAGTGGTATCTGATGCTAAGGAATTTGGATGGAAGAGTCTATGGATGTACTGTTTTTTTCAAATCTTTTCTGTAGTTTGGATTTCATCCTCTTAGCTATGTGTCCTCTGATTTCCAGGCTAATACTTTTCCCTTTGGAACTGGTGTTCTCAACTCCCAATTGGTGTTGGCATCACTCTCTCCTCATGTTCTTCCCACCTCTTGGACTGCTCTTTCTCTGCTGCTTCATTGACTCCTCTCCCTTGGCTCACCCCTTAGGTTTGCAAGCCCAGATACAACCCTTAACTATCTTCTTTCTCTTGGAACTCTATCTGGGTGACTGCCTTTGAGTCATGGTTTCTTTTCTAATAGTTCTCCAACCCAGCCCTGAGGTCTCAACTGAACTCACAGGCCAGCAGAACATCTCCCCTGAGTGATGTCTAGTCTCTTCAGTGTCATCATTTTCAATGTCTCCATACTGACAATGCACTACCAACCTTACACCTGCAAGAATGGCCATAATCAAAATTCAAAAAATGGTAGATGTTGGCATGAATGCAGTGAACAGGGAACACTTCTACACTGCTGGTACAACCACTATGGAAAACAGTGTGGAGATTCCTTAAAGAACTAAAAGTAGAACTACCATTTGATCCAGTAATACCACTTCTGGGTATCTACCTTGAGGAAAAAAAGTCATTATACAAAAAAGATACTTACACATGCATGTTTATAGCAGCACAATTTGCAATTGCAAAAATGTGGAACCAACCCAAATGCCCATCAATCAATGAGTGGATAAAGTATGATACATATATATGTAGATAATATACATATATCTATATCTATATAATTATATATGTGATATATATGATATGTCATATATCTCATAGTTAACTTCACCAATGAGTGGATAAAGTATGATACATATATAGATATAGATATATACATATATCTATAATATATATGTGATATGATATATCACATATATATATATAAAATAGTTTATCCACTCATTGATTGATGGGCATTTGGGTTGGTTGTACATTTTTGCAATTGGAAATTGTGCTGCCATAAATATGCATGTGCAAGTATCTTTGCTATGTGTCCTCCAATTTCCGTAAACTATCACATATATATCAAAATTACTTGATACATATATAACGATCATATATATATGTGTATATATATGTATATATATATGTGTATATATATGTGTATATATATGTATATATATATGTGTGTATATATATGTATATATATATGTGTATATATATGTATATATATGTGTATATATATGTATATATATATGTGTGTATATATATGTATATATATGTGTATATATGTGTATATATATGTGTATATATATGTATATATATGTGTATATATATGTGTATATATATGTATATATATGTATATATATGTATATATATGTATATATGTATATATATGTATATATATATATATGTGTATATATATGTATATATATGTGTGTGTGTGTGTATATATATATATATAACAGTTACTTTATCCACTCATTGGTTGATGAGCATTTGGGCATATATGATATATAATATATATTGGGTAATCAGATAATGAATTCCTGCTTCTTCAGAAGGCTGTTTTACTTGAGATTTTGAAATAGCTTGTCTACTTTTTCCCTTAGTATTTTTTTCTATATGACTTCTATTTTCCTTTTTTATAATTTCAACTTTTGTTTAGATATATATATCAACTTTTGTTTGATGTATACATGATAGATATCATATATATCCAATCTGATCCATATATATGTTATTTATATCATCTATATATCATATAGATGTTACATATATATATATATATATATATATATATAAATATATAAAATATATGGATGAGATTGGAGACTATTATTCCAAGAGAAGTAACTCAGGAATGGAAAACAAAACATCACATGTTCTCACTCATAAGTGGGAGCTAAGCTATGAGGAAGCAAAGGCATAAGAATGACACAGTGGACTTTGGAGACTCGGGGAAATGGTGGAAGAAGATGAGGGATAAAAGGCTACAAATTGGGTGCATTGTATACTGCTCAGGTGATGGGTGCACCAAAATCTCACAAGTCGCCACTAAATAACTTATGTAATCAAACACCACCTGCTCCCAAGAACCTATGAAATAAAAAATTTAAAAACTAATACAAATAAAGAAAATAAAGAAAAACTGTTGGATAGTATGTTCACTATCTGGGTGATGAGATCACTCATATTCCAAGCCTCAGCATCATGCAATATACTCATGTAATAAACCTAATTGTGTACCTCCTGAATCTAAAACAAAAGTAGAAATTATTTTTAAAAAAGAAAATGGAAGTAAATAGAAAAGAAAGCTAAGGGAAGAAGTAGACAAGCTGTTTCAAAATCTCAAGTAAAACGGCCTTCTGAAGAAGCAGGGAAAAGCAGGAATTTCTCACCAGGAAGAGAAGAACAGGAGGACTGCCAGGAAACCTCTGCATGGCCCCGACTAGACTGTGTGCAGCAGGTCCAGCTACATCCCTGCCTGCAGCTGCCACGGCTTGCCACGCAAAGGCAAGTGATTTTCCCTAACCTAGGAGAGACTTGCCCTAAGAACAGGACTCCCAGTTAAGTGAAAAGGAATGAAATATTCTGAGCCAGAAAATTAAATTCTGGGTAAGGAAACCCAAAGTGTGACAAATATCAAGGAAGATTGAGACAGCCTGGGGCTGTTTTTTTTTAGCAGGACATTAGATGTAAGCTGGTTCATCCATACCACTGTTGTAAACAGCCGCAGGCCTGAGGGCTGATTTTTGATGGTGATGTCTGGCCCTGAATCACATAAACAAGTTGGCAGAGAGGGAAATCAAACCCCGGGGTCCAGACTTAGCAGCAAAATGCTCAAACCTGATGGATCCAACTGGTGGGTTTGAAAGTAGTGGGCTTCAAGGCTCCTCCAAGGATTCGCTGATCCGCACCCATTCAGGAGTGGAGTCAGTGATGGCCATAACCTGGAATTGCAGGGATATGAATGACCGGATATCCCCCGTCCCTAACTCACACTTAATGTCTACAGTGTGCCAGATGTCAAATCAAGTTCTTCCATGTATTATTTCATTTCATCCGTATAAGTATTCTAGGATGAAGGTATCACTATCCCAACTTTAAAGGCTAAAATATTGAAATTAGAAAAAGTAACTGGTCCCAGACCGTGTCTCTGCTAAGTGCAAAGCTAATATTCAAATCACTGGGCCCCAAATTCAGAGGTATTTATTATTTATTTTCAAAGTCATGTCACTGTCTACTAGGCACTAGGTCTGGCCTTATTTTCTGTCTGCTCCAGGCCTTTTATCCTTTTGAGATAATAGGATGCCACCCAAAACAACCTCAGTTCTCCACGCATACCCGGTAGCGGCTTCGAATAAGAAATATTTTCATCATTAACAGCTTTAAGCCTTCTGTCTTTGAAATGCAAGCAATTCACCCTTCTCACCATCACATATGAGAATAGATACTATATGAAGGACATGTTTTTGTATGTGTGTGTGTGTGTGTGTGTGTGCGCACGTGTGCACATGTGTGTTGATAGCATTTTATTTCTCTGCCAAAGCATTCTCTTTTCTTACCCTATCCCCAAATTAAAAATACATAAATAAAGTTTGAAGAAGAAAAATGTATTTATTATGCATGTGGCAAAACCAGACTGGCATCACCCAATGGTTGAGCAAAGGATTTGATGCAGCTGGCCTTGTCTTTATTCAAGGGTGAATGTCTAGACCTGGCATTTATTATTGTTCCATTAACACGGCTGAGGACGTGTGCTGCCTTCAACTCTTCCTTCTGTATGAGCAGTGCTTTGTAATCAGTGGGCAGGTGAGATGAGAGTTCCATGTCATGAACCCCATGGCTCTTTGATGGTATGAGTTGAGTGTGATAGCATTTCCCCACAGAAATGAGAAAAGATGGAAGAATGGAAAGAAAGGAGGAAAGAAAGGAA